>NW_026063247.1:656253-984380 GCF_024362695.1 Pectinophora gossypiella
CAACGGCGCTGTCTTGTGGTGGGGGAGCGCACGTGGTGTATACGTGGCCTGCTCGCGAGTGTCGAGTCCAAACAATTTCTACATTTTAACAAATAATAACAAAATAGCAAACGTTGTGTACAAAAAAGTTTTAAATTAGGTCATTTTAAAATATTTTTGTACACAACGTGACGCTGACCCCTGTAAGTGTCTTGGACATAAGGGACCGATAAATATTCCTAGGTAATTTCTGCCACTCAATGGAATACACCTCATACCTCACCTGGATACCTCAGGGCGGGCTTAGAAGTCGAGGCAGACCGCGTAAAAGATGGTGTGACGACCTCAATGCTTATCGCAAGGATTGGCCGGAGATCGCACAAAGTCGAGAGGAGTGGAAAAATCAAGGGGAGGCCTTTGCCCAGCAGTGGGATCGTATAGGCTAAATAAGATAAGAATGGAATACATAGGTACTTTATAACGACTGTAAACAGATATTTTTTATTTTTTTTAAATATACCTACTTACTCTCTTTTAATCACATGCTATACCGTTCCTTTTATATAATCCTTAATATTCAAATTAAAAGTACGCAGACGAAGTCGCGGGTACCAGCTAGTTGCTGATAATGTGATCAATGCAACTTTTCTTTCGAGTTGGCTCCTTTACATGTATAATTAGATTATAGTTTAAGACAATATCCTCAAAACGATCCGTTATTTGTCCCGTCTTTAAAGTATTTATATTAATGTCCCCAGCTATTACAATCTTAACTTTAGGTGGAAATTTTTTCAACAGATCTTGTAGCATAATTTCAAACTTGTCTAAAAATATACTAGGGTTTGAAGATGGTGTCCTGTAAATACAAATGATAATCATTTTATTTTGACATACTTCAACTCCACAACACTCAAAAACGTTTATTGTTGCATGTTGTTTTAGAAACGATAATTCTTTAAAAATTAAATTTTCTTTTAGTAATATACTGCTGCCACCTCTAGATATTGCTGGTCTATTATAGCTGGCTGCGAAAACATAACCCTTCACATTCACATACCTACCATAATTTTCTCGCAAGAAAGTTTCTGTAAAACATAAAGCATCTGGGTTTATATTCTTATCCCGTAGCTCAAGTAGTGTTATTTGTAATAAGTCTTGTTTAGAGAGAATTCCTGCCATATTTTGGTGAAAAACTTCAAAAACAGCTAGAGTTCTATGGGGAGGACTAACTGATTGATTATGTTCATTTTCGTATGTCACATTATTCACGAAAAAAGTTAGATTTCCTGATTCTTGGGTGAGGTTGCGGGTTGGTTAACAGACCTGAACCCTCACCCCGCCTTGCTGCACGGAAGTAGTAGGGGATGGTCCCTTTTTTAGGCTTTTCCAGGTTTGCGTCTACGTGAACCCGAGAAAAATAGTAGGGAATAGTGCCTTTACGAGGATTTATTTCATACTTTTCTCGGTTCGTATCGTTGTCGCTGCGTATTATAAGTGTAACTAGCTGGTACCCGCGACTTCGTCTGCGTACTTTTAATTTGAATATTAAGGATTATATAAAAGGAACGGTATAGCATGTGATTAAAAGAGAGTAAGTAGGTATATTTAAAAAAAATAAAAAATATCTGTTTACAGTCGTTATAAAGTACCTATGTATTCTATTGAGTGGCAGAAATTACCTAGGAATATTTATCGGTCCCTTATGTCCAAGACACTTACAGGGGTCAGCGTCACGTTGTGTACAAAAATATTTTAAAATGACCTAATTTAAAACTTTTTTGTACACAACGTTTGCTATTTTGTTATTATTTGTTAAAATGTAGAAATTGTTTGGACTCGACACTCGCGAGCAGGCCACGTATACACCACGTGCGCTCCCCCACCACAAGACAGCGCCGTTGACTGCCGCCACACTTCGGCGAATGTGCGCGACGACGAACGACGACCGACGGCAGTGGCGGCGCTGCAGAGTATTCGTTAAAAGGAACTTTATCTACAAAAGCCAAATTTTTTTAACTTGATACACCCAAAACTACTAAATATCATGTTCCTAGGTTCAGTGGTTAATATTTTGTATACAAAAAGTTTGGCTTCGTAGTTCCCGTTCCGAATCCGTTCCGTTCCGTTCGAATTTCGGAAAATCCGTTTGTTGAAAAACTCTGCACATCCTAAGAGACCTACGTACCAAGTTTCATGGTTTTATCTTCAAAAATGACGAATACCCATACAAACATTCAACCCGTATTTCACCCCCATACTGGTAAAAATTTCAAAATGCTTGAACAAACGATTTTTTGTTTGTTATTTAGTGCCTAAACACAAAATTTAATATTTTTATCTTGAAAAATGACGAACCTCATAAAAAATTTCAACACCTATTTCATCCCCTCAAAGATCGAATTTTCAAAAACGCTTTAACAAATTGTTTTTTTATTTCTTATCAAGTTCCTAAATATAAAGTTTCGTGGTTTTATCCCCAAAAATGACGAACTCCCATACAAACTTTCAACCCTCATTTCACCCCCTCACTGGTCGAAATTTCAGCAACGCTAGAACAAATGTTTAATTATTTTTTATCAAGTGCTTAAATATAAAGTTTCATGGATTTATATTTTAAAATTAAAATATCCCATACAAACTTTCAACCCCTATTTCAATCTCTTCGTCCCTTCTTTTCGCAATAAAAGGTATCCTATTTTCTTTCTCAGGGTCTAAAGATTGTCTGTGCCAAATTTAATCAAAATCGGTTGAGAGGTTTAAGCGGGAAAGCGTAACAGACAGACAGACAGACAGAGTTACTTTCGCATTTATAATATTAGTAAGGATTATTTTCCCTCGTTAAATAGTAAACAAACTAAGTGTAGGTGTTATAATTTCGTTGACGAACTGATTACCTATCCGTTTCTTTGTCTAAAATGAGTATTACCTTATTACTATGATTGATTACTGGGCTTAAAGTTCGTATAAATGTCTATCGAATTACCTCCTCAAGTTTAAAGCGTAGCTAGTCATGTAGTACTATATTAATTATGTGGTGTAAGTAATTAGATTTTATCTGTATGTAATGTAACAGTCAGTTGAATAAAAAAACTTATACAAATCAGATCAATTAATTGGCGTAATGTGATTCTAGAAAGAGTTTTAATGTTAATAGATAGCTAGCTATAGCTATGTGTAGGTTCCTGTAGGAATGAGATATAACTGTTTAATAAAGACAGTTGCATCAAAATTTTATCATAAATTCCCTAAATTATGGCGCCTACCTACCCTCTAAGTTAGAAAAGTGATCAAATACTAACTTGAGGTCACTCAGTTTAAAAAAAAACATCGAAATCATTCCAGTAGCTATGGCGTCATGCGCTTCTTGACACGATCACGAAATCTAGATTTCCGCGGGAATGAGGTATTTTCCCGCCATAAAAAGTAGCCTGTGTCCGTGCCTAAGATCCTATCTTTAAATTAACCAAGTCTTATAAAATTCCGTTCAGACGTTAAGCCGTGAATGAGGCAAACTTTTAAAACAAACAATTAAAAATCACTAACCTAGTTTTCTGTCTACTGCCTACGCCTTAAGTACGATAGCATAAATATTAATAGGCCATATCCTTTTCTAGATTACTATCTATCAGCTAACTAAATTTCATCAAAATCCGTTGAGCCGTTTAGGCATGATAGACAAAACTCCCAGCAAAAACCATAAAAAAATCACTAACTCAATTCAGTTTTCTGCCTACTTCCTACCCCCTAAGTACGATGACGTGATCAATTTGATCGTACAACCGTTTGTAGATAACCAACTATTACCTTACTAAATTTCATTAAAATCCGTTCAGCCGTTTAGACGTGAAAGAGCAAAAGTCCCAACAAAAACGACTACAAATCACTAAATCAATTTAGTTATCTGACAACTGCCTACCCCCTAAGAACGATGGCGTGATTATTTATAGCCTACTAGCTGGTACCCGCGACTTCGTCTGCGTACTTTTAATTTGAATATTAAGGATTATATAAAAGGAACGGTATAGCATGTGATTAAAAGAGAGTAAGTAGGTATATTTAAAAAAAAATAAAAAATATCTGTTTACAGTCGTTATAAAGTACCTATGTATTCCATTGAGTGGCAGAAATTACCTAGGAATATTTATCGGTCCCTTATGTCCAAGACACTTACAGGGGTCAGCGTCACGTTGTGTACAAAAATATTTTAAAATGACCTAATTTAAAACTTTTTTGTACACAACGTTTGCTATTTTGTTATTATTTGTTAAAATGTAGAAATTGTTTGGACTCGACACTCGCGAGCAGGCCACGTATACACCACGTGCGCTCCCCCACGACAAGACAGCGCCGTTGACTGCCGCCACACTTCGGCGAATGTGCGCGACGACGAACGACGACCGACGGCAGTGGCGGCGATGCAGAGTATTCGTTAAAAGGAACTTTATCTACAAAAGCCAAATTTTTTTAACTTGATACACCCAAAACTACTAAATATCATGTTCCTAGGTTCAGTGGTTAATATTTTGTATACAAAAAGTTTGGCTTCGTAGTTCCCGTTCCGAATCCGTTCCGTTCCGTTCGAATTTCGGAAAATCCGTTTGTTGAAAAACTCTGCACATCCTAAGAGACCTACGTACCAAGTTTCATGGTTTTATCTTCAAAAATGACGAATACCCATACAAACATTCAACCCGTATTTCACCCCCATACTGATAAAAATTTCAAAATGCTTGAACAAACGATTTTTTGTTTGTTATTTAGTGCCTAAACACAAAATTTAATATTTTTATCTTGAAAAATGACGAACCTCATAAAAAATTTCAACACCTATTTCATCCCCTCAAAGATCGAATTTTCAAAAACGCTTTAACAAATTGTTTTTTTATTTCTTATCAAGTTCCTAAATATAAAGTTTCGTGGTTTTATCCCCAAAAATGACGAACTCCCATACAAACTTTCAACCCTCATTTCACCCCCTCACTGGTCGAAATTTCAGCAACGCTAGAACAAATGTTTAATTATTTTTTATCAAGTGCTTAAATATAAAGTTTCATGGATTTATATTTTAAAATTAAAATATCCCATACAAACTTTCAACCCCTATTTCAATCTCTTCGTCCCTTCTTTTCGCAATAAAAGGTATCCTATTTTCTTTCTCAGGGTCTAAAGATTGTCTGTGCCAAATTTAATCAAAATCGGTTGAGAGGTTTAAGCGGGAAAGCGTAACAGACAGACAGACAGACAGAGTTACTTTCGCATTTATAATATTAGTAAGGATTATTTTCCCTCGTTAAATAGTAAACAAACTAAGTGTAGGTGTTATAATTTCGTTGACGAACTGATTACCTATCCGTTTCTTTGTCTAAAATGAGTATTACCTTATTACTATGATTGATTACTGGGCTTAAAGTTCGTATAAATGTCTATCGAATTACCTCCTCAAGTTTAAAGCGTAGCTAGTCATGTAGTACTATATTAATTATGTGGTGTAAGTAATTAGATTTTATCTGTATGTAATGTAACAGTCAGTTGAATAAAAAAACTTATACAAATCAGATCAATTAATTGGCGTAATGTGATTCTAGAAAGAGTTTTAATGTTAATAGATAGCTAGCTATAGCTATGTGTAGGTTCCTGTAGGAATGAGATATAACTGTTTAATAAAGACAGTTGCATCAAAATTTTATCATAAATTCCCTAAATTATGGCGCCTACCTACCCTCTAAGTTAGAAAAGTGATCAAATACTAACTTGAGGTCACTCAGTTTAAAAAAAAAACATCGAAATCATTCCAGTAGCTATGGCGTCATGCGCTTCTTGACACGATCACGAAATCTAGATTTCCGCGGGAATGAGGTATTTTCCCGCCATAAAAAGTAGCCTGTGTCCGTGCCTAAGATCCTATCTTTAAATTAACCAAGTCTTATAAAATTCCGTTCAGACGTTAAGCCGTGAATGAGGCAAACTTTTAAAACAAACAATTAAAAATCACTAACCTAGTTTTCTGTCTACTGCCTACGCCTTAAGTACGATAGCATAAATATTAATAGGCCATATCCTTTTCTAGATTACTATCTATCAGCTAACTAAATTTCATCAAAATCCGTTGAGCCGTTTAGGCATGATAGACAAAACTCCCAGCAAAAACCATAAAAAAATCACTAACTCAATTCAGTTTTCTGCCTACTTCCTACCCCCTAAGTACGATGACGTGATCAATTTGATCGTACAACCGTTTGTAGATAACCAACTATTACCTTACTAAATTTCATTAAAATCCGTTCAGCCGTTTAGACGTGAAAGAGCAAAAGTCCCAACAAAAACGACTACAAATCACTAAATCAATTTAGTTATCTGACAACTGCCTACCCCCTAAGAACGATGGCGTGATTATTTATAGCCTACTAGCTGGTACCCGCGACTTCGTCTGCGTACTTTTAATTTGAATATTAAGGATTATATAAAAGGAACGGTATAGCATGTGATTAAAAGAGAGTAAGTAGGTATATTTAAAAAAAAATAAAAAATATCTGTTTACAGTCGTTATAAAGTACCTATGTATTCCATTGAGTGGCAGAAATTACCTAGGAATATTTATCGGTCCCTTATGTCCAAGACACTTACAGGGGTCAGCGTCACGTTGTGTACAAAAATATTTTAAAATGACCTAATTTAAAACTTTTTTGTACACAACGTTTGCTATTTTGTTATTATTTGTTAAAATGTAGAAATTGTTTGGACTCGACACTCGCGAGCAGGCCACGTATACACCACGTGCGCTCCCCCACCACAAGACAGCGCCGTTGACTGCCGCCACACTTCGGCGAATGTGCGCGACGACGAACGACGACCGACGGCAGTGGCGGCGATGCAGAGTATTCGTTAAAAGGAACTTTATCTACAAAAGCCAAATTTTTTTAACTTGATACACCCAAAACTACTAAATATCATGTTCCTAGGTTCAGTGGTTAATATTTTGTATACAAAAAGTTTGGCTTCGTAGTTCCCGTTCCGAATCCGTTCCGTTCCGTTCGAATTTCGGAAAATCCGTTTGTTGAAAAACTCTGCACATCCTAAGAGACCTACGTACCAAGTTTCATGGTTTTATCTTCAAAAATGACGAATACCCATACAAACATTCAACCCGTATTTCACCCCCATACTGATAAAAATTTCAAAATGCTTGAACAAACGATTTTTTGTTTGTTATTTAGTGCCTAAACACAAAATTTAATATTTTTATCTTGAAAAATGACGAACCTCATAAAAAATTTCAACACCTATTTCATCCCCTCAAAGATCGAATTTTCAAAAACGCTTTAACAAATTGTTTTTTTATTTCTTATCAAGTTCCTAAATATAAAGTTTCGTGGTTTTATCCCCAAAAATGACGAACTCCCATACAAACTTTCAACCCTCATTTCACCCCCTCACTGGTCGAAATTTCAGCAACGCTAGAACAAATGTTTAATTATTTTTTATCAAGTGCTTAAATATAAAGTTTCATGGATTTATATTTTAAAATTAAAATATCCCATACAAACTTTCAACCCCTATTTCAATCTCTTCGTCCCTTCTTTTCGCAATAAAAGGTATCCTATTTTCTTTCTCAGGGTCTAAAGATTGTCTGTGCCAAATTTAATCAAAATCGGTTGAGAGGTTTAAGCGGGAAAGCGTAACAGACAGACAGACAGACAGAGTTACTTTCGCATTTATAATATTAGTAAGGATTATTTTCCCTCGTTAAATAGTAAACAAACTAAGTGTAGGTGTTATAATTTCGTTGACGAACTGATTACCTATCCGTTTCTTTGTCTAAAATGAGTATTACCTTATTACTATGATTGATTACTGGGCTTAAAGTTCATATAAATGTCTATCGAATTACCTCCTCAAGTTTAAAGCGTAGCTAGTCATGTAGTACTATATTAATTATGTGGTGTAAGTAATTAGATTTTATCTGTATGTAATGTAACAGTCAGTTGAATAAAAAAACTTATACAAATCAGATCAATTAATTGGCGTAATGTGATTCTAGAAAGAGTTTTAATGTTAATAGATAGCTAGCTATAGCTATGTGTAGGTTCCTGTAGGAATGAGATATAACTGTTTAATAAAGACAGTTGCATCAAAATTTTATCATAAATTCCCTAAATTATGGCGCCTACCTACCCTCTAAGTTAGAAAAGTGATCAAATACTAACTTGAGGTCACTCAGTTTAAAAAAAAACATCGAAATCATTCCAGTAGCTATGGCGTCATGCGCTTCTTGACACGATCACGAAATCTAGATTTCCGCGGGAATGAGGTATTTTCCCGCCATAAAAAGTAGCCTGTGTCCGTGCCTAAGATCCTATCTTTAAATTAACCAAGTCTTATAAAATTCCGTTCAGACGTTAAGGCGTGAATGAGGCAAACTTTTAAAACAAACAATTAAAAATCACTAACCTAGTTTTCTGTCTACTGCCTACGCCTTAAGTACGATAGCATAAATATTAATAGGCCATATCCTTTTCTAGATTACTATCTATCAGCTAACTAAATTTCATCAAAATCCGTTGAGCCATTTAGGCATGATAGACAAAACTCCCAGCAAAAACCATAAAAAAATCACTAACTCAATTCAATTTTCTGCCTACTTCCTACCCCCTAAGTACGATGACGTGATCAATTTGATCGTACAACCGTTTGTAGATAACCAACTATTACCTTACAAAATTTCATTAAAATCCGTTCAGCCGTATTAGACGTGAAAGAGCAAAAGTCCCAACAAAAACGACTACAAATCACTAAATCAATTTAGTTATCTGCCAACTGCCTACCCCCTAAGAACGATGGCGTGATTATTTATAGCCTATGACCATTTCTAGGTTATCATCTATCACCATACCAAATTTCATCAAAATCCGTTGAGCCGTTTAGGCGTGAAAGAGTAACAGACAGACAGACAGACAGACAGACAGAGTTACTTTCGCATTTATAATATTAGTATGGATGACCATTTCTAGGTTATCATCTATCACCATACCAAATTTCATCAAAATCCGTTGAGCCGTTTAGGCGTGAAAGAGTAACAGACAGACAGACAGACAGACAGACAGACAGACAGAGTTACTTTCGCATTTATAATATTAGTATGGATGTACGGTATGCGACAAATGTTCCGGTGGTGGGTAAAATCAGTTTTCGAATATATGCAGTTTAGAACAGACGTCCGCTGTTTCATTCACTGCTTCCGTAGGATCTCATCAGCTGATCATTCACATATTCTTCAGTGGCGACGAGCATAATAGAATCTACTCGCGTGTGATAAATATTAAGTGCATTTAATGTGTTGTGAGTTCGTAAACATAAAGAAACTTATTTACCTACTTCGTCATAGTCGTTAGTCACCGCCATTATGTCGGTTGGCAAAATCGGCTCGTTTGACCTTGTAAAGGACAATTGGAATACTTATGTCGACCGTTTAGAACAGTATTTTATTGCTAATTCAGTGAAATCAGAGTTGAAAGTTGCGACGTTAATAACTGTGATTGGGAATGACGCGTACGAACTTATGGTTAGCCTGTGTACGCCTGAGAAACCATCGTCTAAAACATACGCAGACTTGGTGGGAGTAATGAAGGGACATTTGAATCCTAAACCCAGTTTGCTTGCGGAACAGTTTAGGTATCGGCAACGTATTCAAAGATCTGATGAAACTATTGCTACCTACGTGACGGAACTAAAAAAATTAAGTAAGGATTGTGGATTTACAGTGGAAAGTTTGAAAGAAAACTTAAGAGATCAGTTTGTTTGCGGTATAAGGAGCGACGACATTCGTCAAAAACTTTTTACGGAAGACGACGGCATCACGTTCGAGCGGGCATACAAGCTAGCTGTATCGATGGAGGCGGCAGAGGCGAACGCGGCGTTTGTGGAAGGGTGTACCCGAGGCAAGATTGGCATGGGGACACCTAAAGATTCCAACACCGCGTCCGTTCACCTAGTCGACCATTCCGCTCACACCAGCGGCAGCGGTAGACAACACACGGCAGGCCGTCCGCAGCGTGCGGCGACAACAGACCGCAGCGGCGGCGGCGCGCGCGAGCCGCGTGACTCAGGCAGCGGTGGCGGCGGAGGTGCAGGGGCGCACGCCGCCAATAATAAATACCGACCATCGTACAATTATCGAGGATCATCTAAGGATGGCAACATGTTTGTGTGTAATGCATGTGGAGGCAAGCATAAGTCGGAAACATGCAAGTTCAGGATGTATGTATGCAGAGTGTGTAATCAAGAAGGCCATTTGAAGAATTTCCAGAGTGCATATAATGAGTCAAATATTATTTGCCAATTCAGTGACAGTGAAAATCTATGGAGGCTTCGCCGCGCATTAAAAGGTGAAGCTAAGGAGGCGGTAGCCGACTTGCTGATCGGCAACACGCCACCCGACGTCATCATGCAAGCTCTGGAACTCAGGTTCGGCCGTTCTGATATTATTATACACCATGTCACATCGCAGTTGAAAAGGCTTTCACCTTTACCTACAAACTATCAACAAGATATAGTTAATTTTTCTATTAAAGTCAACAACTGTGTGGCCACAATGCAGGCACTGAAGGAATATGATTATACTAGCTGGTACCCGCGACTTCGTCTGCGTACTTTTAATTTGAATATTAAGGATTATATAAAAGGAACGGTATAGCATGTGATTAAAAGAGAGTAAGTAGGTATATTTAAAAAAAAATAAAAAATATCTGTTTACAGTCGTTATAAAGTACCTATGTATTCCATTGAGTGGCAGAAATTACCTAGGAATATTTATCGGTCCCTTATGTCCAAGACACTTACAGGGGTCAGCGTCACGTTGTGTACAAAAATATTTTAAAATGACCTATTTTAAAACTTTTTTGTACACAACGTTTGCTATTTTGTTATTATTTGTTAAAATGTAGAAATTGTTTGGACTCGACACTCGCGAGCAGGCCACGTATACACCACGTGCGCTCCCCCACCACAAGACAGCGCCGTTGACTGCCGCCACACTTCGGCGAATGTGCGCGACGACGAACGACGACCGACGGCAGTGGCGGCGATGCAGAGTATTCGTTAAAAGGAACTTTATCTACAAAAGCCAAATTTTTTTAACTTGATACACCCAAAACTACTAAATATCATGTTCCTAGGTTCAGTGGTTAATATTTTGTATACAAAAAGTTTGGCTTCGTAGTTCCCGTTCCGAATCCGTTCCGTTCCGTTCGAATTTCGGAAAATCCGTTTGTTGAAAAACTCTGCACATCCTAAGAGACCTACGTACCAAGTTTCATGGTTTTATCTTCAAAAATGACGAATACCCATACAAACATTCAACCCGTATTTCACCCCCATACTGGTAAAAATTTCAAAATGCTTGAACAAACGATTTTTTGTTTGTTATTTAGTGCCTAAACACAAAATTTAATATTTTTATCTTGAAAAATGACGAACCTTATAAAAAATTTCAACACCTATTTCATCCCCTCAAAGATCGAATTTTCAAAAACGCTTTAACAAATTGTTTTTTTATTTCTTATCAAGTTCCTAAATATAAAGTTTCGTGGTTTTATCCCCAAAAATGACGAACTCCCATACAAACTTTCAACCCTCATTTCACCCCCTCACTGGTCGAAATTTCAGCAACGCTAGAACAAATGTTTAATTATTTTTTATCAAGTGCTTAAATATAAAGTTTCATGGATTTATATTTTAAAATTAAAATATCCCATACAAACTTTCAACCCCTATTTCAATCTCTTCGTCCCTTCTTTTCGCAATAAAAGGTATCCTATTTTCTTTCTCAGGGTCTAAAGATTGTCTGTGCCAAATTTAATCAAAATCGGTTGAGAGGTTTAAGCGGGAAAGCGTAACAGACAGACAGACAGACAGAGTTACTTTCGCATTTATAATATTAGTAAGGATTATTTTCCCTCGTTAAATAGTAAACAAACTAAGTGTAGGTGTTATAATTTCGTTGACGAACTGATTACCTATCCGTTTCTTTGTCTAAAATGAGTATTACCTTATTACTATGATTGATTACTGGGCTTAAAGTTCGTATAAATGTCTATCGAATTACCTCCTCAAGTTTAAAGCGTAGCTAGTCATGTAGTACTATATTAATTGTGGTGTAAGTAATTAGATTTTATCTGTATGTAATGTAACAGTCAGTTGAATAAAAAAACTTATACAAATCAGATCAATTAATTGGCGTAATGTGATTCTAGAAAGAGTTTTAATGTTAATAGATAGCTAGCTATAGCTATGTGTAGGTTCCTGTAGGAATGAGATATAACTGTTTAATAAAGACAGTTGCATCAAAATTTTATCATAAATTCCCTAAATTATGGCGCCTACCTACCCTCTAAGTTAGAAAAGTGATCAAATACTAACTTGAGGTCACTCAGTTTAAAAAAAAAAACATCGAAATCATTCCAGTAGCTATGGCGTCATGCGCTTCTTGACACGATCACGAAATCTAGATTTCCGCGGGAATGAGGTATTTTCCCGCCATAAAAAGTAGCCTGTGTCCGTGCCTAAGATCCTATCTTTAAATTAACCAAGTCTTATAAAATTCCGTTCAGACGTTAAGGCGTGAATGAGGCAAACTTTTAAAACAAACAATTAAAAATCACTAACCTAGTTTTCTGTCTACTGCCTACGCCTTAAGTACGATAGCATAAATATTAATAGGCCATATCCTTTTCTAGATTACTATCTATCAGCTAACTAAATTTCATCAAAATCCGTTGAGCCGTTTAGGCATGATAGACAAAACTCCCAGCAAAAACCATAAAAAAATCACTAACTCAATTCAGTTTTCTGCCTACTTCCTACCCCCTAAGTACGATGACGTGATCAATTTGATCGTACAACCATTTGTAGATAACCAACTATTACCTTACTAAATTTCATTAAAATCCGTTCAGCCGTTTAGACGTGAAAGAGCAAAAGTCCCAACAAAAACGACTACAAATCACTAAATCAATTTAGTTATCTGCCAACTGCCTACCCCCTAAGAACGATGGCGTGATTATTTATAGCCTATGACCATTTCTAGGTTATCATCTATCACCATACCAAATTTCATCAAAATCCGTTGAGCCGTTTAGGCGTGAAAGAGTAACAGACAGACAGACAGACAGACAGACAGAGTTATTTTCGCATTTATAATATTAGTATGGATTAGAAGTCCAGAACTTTCTGCTGCAGTTGTCTCTAAATTACCCAGCATACTAATTAGTAAATGGACCGATTACGCTTACAATAAGATGTTGACAGATAATGAGCCTAGACTGCAAATGCTGGCTACGTTTCTAACACGCGAAGCACAAATGATGTCAATCGTCGGCGTAACTCAACTAAAAGAAAAAAAACCTGATCCTGTTGTACCCTTTAAAAGGTCCGATGATAAACCTCGCTACACTAATAATCGACCTGTATTTACAACGTTATCAACTGAAGACATCAATACAAACGTTTGCAAGTTTTGTAAAAAGTTTGTGCATTTACTACAAGATTGTCGAATATTTAAGCGGGCAATGCGTAAAGATCGATGGGCATTTCTTAAAGCAAACGGCCTATGTTATAACTGTTTATCTCGTCACGAGAAGAATGCATGCCCTGCGTCTGTGTGCGATATCGATAATTGCGGAATGACACATCACCGTTTACTACATTATAAAAAACCTATAATGCACACACAAACATTAGAGGAACGGCAACGCGATCGACGGGCGACGGAGAGAGAGGGCGAGTCATCGTCAGCTGACGGCGGCGCGACTGTAGCGTGCGTCGCGGCGGCGGCAGCGCCGAGCCCCTGCGAGCTGCGAGGTAGCGGGCGCGGCGCGGCAGCCGGCCGGCCTGCTGGCGGCGCCGGGCCTGTACCGACTGGTGATGTGATGCTTAAAGTGGTAAAAGTGAATCTGTACGGCCCTAATGGTACCGTAAGTACATATGCCTTATTAGACGATGGTGCATCAATATCGATGATAGACGCAGAATTGGTGAAAGAACTTGGACTGCCAAGTGTTCATTCTAGTTCTATAAAGTTTATTGACGCATTTGGCCTTGAAGTATTTCAACCAGATACACCAAAAATATTTGCAAAATTATCAGGTTACGATAACTTAAATTATGATGTGTGTTTACGTCAAGTTAATAAATTAAAATTGCCAATGCAAAATTTGTCTGTTATAAATAGAATTGAATGTGAACATTTACTACATGTAAAAGATTTTGTATGTAAAGATTGTGTGGTGCCTCGCTTACTAATCGGAGAAGATAACTATTTTCTTTTAGCTCCCTTAGAAATTTTACATGGGGACACATCCCAGCCTTATGCAACTAGGTGCCGCTTGGGGTGGACCATTCATGGGTCCTACAGACCTACTGCCTTCCCCGTAAGTAGCGGGCACGCATTCCACATCGTTCACGCGGACAGCGAAGCACAACAGGTGAGTCACACTGATATTTCGCATTTAAACAATTTAATTAAAGAGTCGTTCGAGTTAGATTCCATTGGAGTTTCAACCTTACGCCGTGAACATACGGCACATCTGAGAGCTGTATCAATATTAGATGAGACAGCACGTCCAGTGGGGGATCAATGGGAGGTTGGCTTGCCCTTCGTTAAGGACGAGTTCGCTATGCCCGACAGCTTTGACTATGCACGGTCACGGTTACATGGTTTAATGAAAAAATTTCAAACTGATGACAAGTACGCGGATAGGTATCGGAAGGAGATGCAAAAACTTTTCGACAACAAGTACGCTCGAGAACTAGATGATAATGAACTCTCAGCTGGACACATATGGTACTTGTCGCACTTTGGAGTACAGAACGTAAACAAACCAGGTAAACTTAGATTAGTATTTGACGGTGCAGGCAGGGTAGAAGGTGTATGCCTCAATGACTTCTTACTCACGGGGCCCGATTTATATAATTCATTACTTGGAATTATGTTACGATTCCGTGAACATAAATATGTTTTGATAGGAGACATAAAAGATATGTTTCTCCGCATTAAGATCCGACGTGAAGATCAACATGTTTTGAGATTCTTATGGCAAAGCAGTCGCGATGAACCAATAAAAGTTTGTGCCATGACTAGCTTGATATTCGGCGCGACCTGCTCACCCTTCATTGCGCAGTACATAAAAAATAAAAATGCTTTAAAGTATCAAGATTTGTATCCGGAGGCCGTTGACGTAATTATAAATGATCACTATATGGATGATTGTTTACATTCATGCGACAGCGAAGAAAAGGCCATACAATTAGCGCAACAAATAACATATGTACATAAAAAAGGCGGGTTTGAGATAACGCGTTGGTCGAGCAACAGTAAACAAGTGCTCCGATCCTTCCCGTCCGATCAGCTAGCGCAGACTGCATTGGAATTTAGACATGGAGCAAATAATACAACTGAGCGCACTCTCGGATTGATATGGCATCCGAGCGATGATTCATTTGGCTTTAAAATATCGATTAATGGTATACCGGAAAGTGTTTTAAATGGAATTGAGCCACCTACAAAAGCGCAAATGTTGAGTATAATAATGTCGGTATACGATTTACATGGCTTCTTGTCTCCTTTTATAATAAAAGGAAAAATATGTTTTCAAAATGTACATCGAAGCGGAGTTGAATGGAATTGCCGCATCCAAACAGATGAGTATGCTCAATGGAAAACATGGCTAAGCGATTTAAAGCAGCTGAGTTCCCTACGTATACCACGCTGTTACCTTGACACTGGTGAGTGGACACAATGCTATGTTGAGGTAGCGGGGTGGGCAGATGAACACAATTCACGCCTGTATTCCCTATCGGAGCAGCCAGCAACTACTGAGTTACCCATTATCGAGCGGCAAATGCATATTTTTTGCGATGCGTCTGTTAAGGCGTACTCAGCCGTAATCTATTGGCGTTTTACGCGGTCGGACGGCCGTGTACTCATTGCTTTTGTTGCCAGTAAAAGTCGAGTAACTCCGCTACGACCTGTCTCCATTCCTCGGTTAGAACTACAGGCGGCTGTATTAGCAACGCGTCTGGCAAAGACTATTCAGGACGATCACAAAAATGTAACATTGAGCAAACGATATTTTTGGTCAGATTCCAGTACAGTGTTGCAATGGATACGAAGTGACTCTCGCAATTATAAACCGTATGTCGCACATCGTCTGGGTGAAATAGATCAGCTCAGCAAATCGTGTGAGTGGCGATATATTCCCACTAAATTGAACGCGGCGGATACAGCCACACGAGAAGACGCTCCAGCACTTACCTACTCTGACGTTTGGTTTCAAGGTCCAGTATTTTTACGTCGCCCGGAGAATGAGTGGCCAAAAGATCGCAAATTTTCAAAGTCAGAGACAGTAAAGTGTGAAGAGAGGTCAGTTCACATGGTGACCACTAACAGCTCAATATTATCTTTACCTGCTGAAGATAATATATCGAACTGGATCACCCTCGTGCGCGCTACAGCTAGGATGTTACTTTTCATTAGAAGATGTCAGCGTAAACCTTCGCAGCTTGACGTTCTTCTAATGAAGGAAGCGGAAGAGCTGCTGATCAGGAAATGCCAAGAGGATTCAATTGCTGCCGATTTGTCTAGTTTAAAACAAAACAAGCGTGTTCCGACCAACAGTCGCTTGCTTACACTGACTCCCTTTGTTGACAAGTCGGGTATAATGCGTGTTGGCGGTCGCATTAACAAGGTCATAGGTGTGGATATATCTATGGTCAGGCCCGCTATTCTAGATGGTAAACACCGTATCGCGCGCTTGTTGGTAGAACACTATCATAGGCAAGCATTTCACGGAGCTAATGAGCTCGTTGTTAATGAGCTACGTCAAAAATATTGGGTATTAAAACTCAGGCCCACTGTTCGCACAGTGGCATCCAAGTGTTTGTTGTGTCGTTTCAGACGGGCGGTGCCACAACCCCAACGCATGGCTGACTTACCAGAGGCGCGACTACAACATAGTCGACGGCCTTTTAGCTATGCGGGTGTCGATTTCTTTGGACCACTAGAGGTCACTGTTGGCCGAAGAAGGCAGAAGCGTTATGGAATGATTTTCACCTGCCTTACTATCAGAGCCATTCATATTGAATTAACTGAAGACTTGAGTACTGACTCGACTATTATGGCTTTGAGAAGAATGTCTGCCCGCCGTGGTCTTCCTACAGTAATCTACTCAGACAACGGTACAAATTTGAGAGGAGCAGATACCGATTTAAAGCGAAGTCTAGCGGAATTAAATACTACTTTGTTACAGGAAGACGGGACAGTTCGAGGTTTGGAATGGCGATTTATTCCACCCGGAGCACCCGAGATGGGAGGTGCATGGGAAAGGATGATCCGCACAGTCAAAACCGCTCTCAAAATAATTTTGAAGGAGCGCGCACCTCATCAGGATACTCTGATAACCTTGCTAGCTGAAGTGGAGGCATTAGTTAATAGCCGCCCCATCACACATGTTTCTACGGACCCGAACTATCCAGAAGCTTTAACTCCAAATCATTTTTTAATAGGTACGTCTTCTACCAGTCATGAATTTGGTAAGTACACAAATTCAGATCTCTGCTTGAGGAAACGCTGGCGAGTAGCACAACGACTTACAGATATGTTTTGGGCTCGCTGGACTAAAGAATATTTGCCGACCCTATTACCGCGGCAAAAGTGGACGCAGGAGTCGCGATCATTTCAGGTGGGTGATTACGTTATATTGGTCGAACCTAACTTGGAACGTAACCGATGGCGTCACGGCGTGGTGAGTGCGACACATGCGGGCAGCGACGGGCGCGTGCGCGTGGTGGACGTGCGCACCCGCACGGGCACGCTTCGGCGTCCTGCAACACGCGTCGCTCTATTGTCTCCACGAGAGGATAGCGCTAACTAGTTAGCACTAAGGGGGCAGATATTGTAAGCGACGCACCACTACAATCTAGATATATTTTAATTATAAGTAGGTACTTTGTAGTGTGAATGAAAATTTAATAGAAGTGTAAGAAAACGTCTCTGCCTACCCTGATGGGAAATAGGCGTCATCTTGTGTATTTTGTCACCTTTATAGCTTCACATCATTATTTTCTTATAATAAAGTCTATGAGCACACACGGAAAGCAATTACACGTACAGACGTAGGTTTTTTTGTATGAGTACCTATCTTGGGCCCTCGCGCCGCACGGCGGCGGCGCGGTAGTAGTAGCTGCATACACGCGCGTGCGCTCGGTTGCTTGTCGGATGTGCTCACATATCGCAAACATCTCATACTTTCATTTCCATCCCTTACAACACGGGTGAATTAGTACGTCCTATTGGATTGATTAAACCGATTGTAAAATATAACAATATTAACAAGAACTTAGACCTATATGTCATTGAAAATGGAAATACTTCATTATTGGGTCGACAATGGCTAGCTGAATTGAATATTACAGTTAGGTCACTGCAGTACAATTATTGTACATACTTAAATAAAGAAAAGGGAAGTAAACACGAGTTTAATTGGAAGGAATTCAGTTCCAGATATTGTGAGGTGTTTGCGGACGGTTTGGGGCGTTTCACCGGCGGCACCGTGAGTGTGCAGGTACGCGGCGGCGCGCGGCCCGTGTTCCTGCGCGCGCGCCCGCTAGCGTATGCTCTGCGCGAACCGGTGGAGCGCGCGCTGGACCAGCTGGTGCGCGACGGCATCCTCACACCAGTCGACCGCTCGGACTGGGCCACGCCCATTGTTCCCGTCGTTAAGAAAGATGGATCGGTAAGGATCTGCGCTGATTATAAGCTTACTATAAACAAAGTGTTAGAAATCGATCGCTATCCGTTGCCTAAAGTGGAGGATTTGTTAGCGCGTTTACACGGGGGGGGGAGCGTTTCACTAAGATAGACTTATCGCAAGCGTACGCACAGTTTGAGTTGGATGATGAGACTAGGAAATACACGGTGATTAATACGCATAAAGGGATGTTCAGATATAATCGCCTGGTTTATGGTTTATCCTCAAGCCCCGGTATTTTTCAGCGCCGACTGGAACAATTATTTGCAGATTTGCCACATGTAGGGGTTTTCCTTGACGATATAATAATTACGGGAAAGGACACACCACAGCATTTAGAAAACTTGCATAAGGTTTTTGAGCGATTAAAGTTGAACGGCTTAAGAGTGAAGAAAGAAAAGTGTACGTTCTTTTCAGAATCCGTTACCTATTTAGGCCACGTTATAAGTAAGTCAGGAGTTCATACGTGCCCGGAGAAAGTGACAGCGATAGTGAACAGTGCCGTGCCCAAGAATGTATCCGAATGAAGAGCCTTCATCGGAATGGTTATGTATTATGGGAAATTCATTAAAAACGTGAGCACTGTGTTAGCCCCCCTATATAACCTATTGCGTACGGGAGTCAAGTACGAATGGAGCGAAGACTGCGTTCACGCTTTCAAGCAGGTAAAAGGTGCGTTGAGCTCGAGCGAAGTGTTGGCGCATTACACGCCCGAGCTACCGTTAGTGCTGACGACGGACGCGAGCGCGGCCGGCGTCGGTGCCGTCATCTCGCACCTGACGGCTGACGGCGAGCGGCCCATCGCGTACGCGTCGCGCACACTTACGACTGCGGAGCGAGCATACGCGCAGATAGATAGGGAAGCATTGGCCATAATCTATGGAATTAGAAAGTTCCACCAGTACCTGTACGGTAGGAAGTTCATTTTAAGGACAGATCACAAACCATTAACGTATATTTTCGGCAACAAGGTAGGTATACCGGTTATGGCCGCAACGAGAATTCAGAGGTGGGCCATTCTACTTTCCGGCTATACATACGACATTGAATATGTGCCCTCCACAAAGAATAGTGCCGATGGTTTATCCCGATTGCCGCAGCCCTATAAGAAGTCAGATAATGTGGATGAGATAACGTACCTTAATTTTGTTGAGAACTTTTTGCCTGTCACCAATGACACCGTAAGGGGAGCCACGTCGCATGATCCTATTCTAAGTAGAGTGATAGTTTATGTACGATCGGGGTGGCCAGTACGTTGTCCGGATGAAGATATGAAGCCATACTTTGTTAGACGTAACGAATTATATATTGAAAGAAGTTGTATTATGTGGGGTTATAGAATTGTAGTGCCATCCTCCCTGCATAAGACCATCCTCGAACAACTTCATTCTAGTCATATGGGCATAGTTAAGACAAAATCTTTAGCCCGCAGTTATGTGTGGTGGCCAAACGTGGACGCGGACATCGAAGAGACGTGTAGAAGTTGCGAGACATGCGCGCTGGAGGCGGCCGCGTCGCCTCGCGCCCTGCCCCAGTCGTGGCCATACATAGCCCAGCCGTGGACGAGGCTACATATCGATTTTCTAGGCCCGTTTCACGGCAAAACCTTCCTGGTAATTGTCGATTCCAGTACTAAATGGATTGAAATTTTTGAAATGATAAAAACCAATGCGACTACAGTAGTAAAGGTTTTAAGGTCGTTGTTTGCACGATTTGGGTTACCAACAGAAATAGTATCGGACCAAGGGCCACCGTTTACAAGTATGAAATTCAAAGATTTTTTAATGCGTAATGGAATAAGACAATCGTTTTCTCCGGTTTATCATCCAGCCTCAAACGGTGCCGCGGAAAACGCAGTCAAACTGTGTAAGCAAGCTATAAAAAAAGCCATAAGGGATTCGGTAGACGTTGACGCGGCACTACAAACATACTTGTTAGCTTATAGGAATAGTATACACAGTAGTACTGGGGAAACACCAGCGATGTTATTACAGCGGAGGAGCCTAAGATCACGCCTAGATATGCTGCGGAGTGAGCACGCCCTGCAGGACCGAGTGCGGGAGGCGCAGCGCCGGCAGACGGCTGCCGCGGGCGGCGTCCTCGCGGCACCGCGCTCGCCCGGCGATGCAGTGTGGGCCAGAGAGTACGGGGGTCAGGCTAAATGGGTTAAAGGCACGGTAATAAGTAGTGAAGGTTCTCGAAGGGTCCTGATAGGCAGCGATGACGGTCGATTTCTAACAAGACATGTAGATCAAGTCAAAAGCAGATCCCGAAGGTCAAGTCTGAGGTTTCCAAATACCACTAGTGAGCTCGACGAGTGTGGTGAGGATGACGTGAAGCATAGGCGTCAGCCGGCGGTGTCGGAGGCGGAGATCGAAGGGGGGAAGGATAAGAGGCAGGTTACACCAGAGCCCGAGAGTGTAGGGCAAGGACTATGTGACACAGCGAGCGTGCAGTCGCCGCCGCCCCCGTCACCGCCGACTCAGCCGCCGCTGCCAGCCCCGTCGCCGGCGCCGGTGAGACGTTCCGACAGACGTCGCCAACCACCGGTGAGATTTGGTTTTGAAATAGACTAAGCAAAAATAAATAAAAATGTATTGTTGGTTGATAAACTATGTTTCTGTGACTAGGTGCTTATTAAACTATGTTGTACCTATTGTATGTTCCTATTTAAGTGTAGAGGTGTAATGTACGGTATGCGACAAATGTTCCGGTGGTGGGTAAAATCAGTTTTCGAATATATGCAGTTTAGAACAGACGTCCGCTGTTTCATTCACTGCTTCCGTAGGATCTCATCAGCTGATCATTCACATATTCTTCAATAAGTTTTTTAAGTTCTTTTACATTCAAATACTTATTTTCGTAATCAGTGCAGCCAATAACATAATTTATAGATTTACACATGTCAGATTTGTGATAATTACATTTTATAAAATGGCATCTAGGGTATGATTTACATAAGTTTCCAATACTCATATTCAGTTTGTGCATGTCTAAGTTATAATTTTTCATAACATGTAGGATAATCACAGTATTTTCTTGATATTTTTTAATTAATGATTTCAAATGAGATAATACTGAGTTTTCTGTATAATCATTTTCACCTACACATAACACAAGCTTGTCATGTTTATTAAGTGCTATATTTTTACACATTTTGATTATTTCAGACGTGTTAGCATGCGGCTTTGACTCTACAATAACTTCATAATGTTCATACTGGGTTGCTTTTCTTGATTCAATAAGGGTAGATGCTAGGCCCACAGTTTGCTGAGAACCATAGACTCTTATTTTTCTGCAGGATTTACGTGGTACAGCCTCCTTCGTCTCTAAAGTGATGTATACATGTTTGGTCTCGTATGGACGATTCAATCTCTTCGTCAGTGTTTCAATCTGCGTGTTAAGTTGAGTAATGTGTTTCTTTGCAGTTTCCAATTCTTCTTGTAGAGTTTTTATTAGCTGTTGTAGGTGCAATAGTTCTGTAACTTTTTCAGGATCAGAATAAATCACAGAGCTCCTTGTCGATGATCTTGGTGGAGTAAAAGCAAAGCGTGTTTCACTGTATTTGGAGTGTTTTTTTATTTTATCTAGAGTAGCTGAATGTGGAATTGTAGTTTGACAAAGTTTTTTTAAAGTATTATTTTCTTTTTGTAGTTTGTCGATCTGCCGTTTTAGATGATTATTTTCGATAATTTCTTCCTCGAGTTGGTTTTGAGTAGAAGCGAGTTCCGAAGTGAGTTGATCTATTTCTTCTTTCATTCCAAGCAGTGTTAGAGTATTACTCTCAGAAAAATCCATACTTTTTGAAAGCCTTTCTGGTGATAGCGTACAGTCTTCCGAGTGCTCTGGCTCAGTAAGTATATGCGAATCAGATGACGTGTTCATCTGGGAGTTCAGCGTTGTAATCGACGGTTCCGATAACGAGACATTTAGTGTTTCTGACTCGGTAATAGTTTGAAACGTTGTAGGTGGCGTGTCCGCTGAGGGCAATTGTTTCTACGCAATGGCGTGACTTTTCCTCACTGTGACATAGGATGAGGGCGAGAACTGTGAGTTACATTTTCTCAAACATGGCCCACATTTCCAATTCTCTTTTCTAGCTGAATCCAATATTCTAAAGAGTTTTTCTGAAAAACCTACGCAGTCAAAATGGAATATCATATTACACTTAGAGCATAGTACGCTTTCTCTTGGCTCAGCTACGTGTTTGCATTTGGAGCAAACTGGTTTGGATGGAACCGATTTATTTATGGAATTCATATCTGCCTACCTCTTCGAGGACACAGGCGTGATGCTATGTTTATTTATGAGCTTATCTGCTGTTTATATGATGTAGTACTTTCTGCGAGGATAGATAAATGCGCTAACGTAGTATGCTACATTACTCGTCTTAGTGGTAAGTTCTGCTACCTGTCAATAGATGGCGGCAGTGTTCTTTATTAAAATGTTGACGGACGATGTACGATTTTTATCGTGATTTCGGATACACATCCGAATATTCCGGGTGTAATTGAAGTGGTGAATTTCTGAACGATCGGTGTTTTGTCAGGTTGACATAAGACCACTTCCAATCAGCAGTTTGTTTTGCACATGAGGGCGGAGTTATTTTCAAAATTTGGTTTGATTCGTCATGATACAAATAGTTTTCACGGTTTGGATTTGAAATTTGTGGATGTAACTGATAAAAATGTACTTTCCTTATAAATCCCGTGAAATTCACCTCGTTGCACTGTGCCAACTATGTCACTTGATGTACTGGGAGTCAGGACTGGTTTTCTCAATAATGCACGTAAGTAGAACTGCTTTTTTAACGATAGTTAATTAAAAATACAAGCGTAGTTTTAAGATCGACTGTTCGTGGTGGCTCCACCCACCAGAGAGCAATTTTTTTTTTTTGTTGCTGGATAACTAAGTCTACATAAATAATTATGTATCATATTGTATATCATTTTAAAGAGGATCTTTTCCAGAATCCGAAACATAAAAAAAAAACAAAAAAAAAATCTTTATGTAAGCGAATTATAGTCAATTTATATCTGCAGCGCCATTGTTTCTCGGTAGCTAAGTTCAAGTTTCATGCCTTTTACCCCTTCCAAAAGTATCTTACCGATTTTTTTTATATTGCTTCCTGAATTTGATCTGAGTGATAATAACAAGAAAAATAAATAAACACCTCTCCGATAGAGACCGCCTAAGCTATTGCCTATTGCAAGAAATCGTCATCATTAGCAAGTCATTACGATATTGCATATAAGCTTAGCTTATAATTTTTTTTATGTTTCGGATTCTGGAAAAGATCCTCTTTAAAATGATATACAATATGATACATAATTATTTATGTAGACTTAGTTATCCAGCAACAAATCTTGAGCCGATTTTAGCTCCCACTGTATTTTATCACATTTTTAGCCAGGACAAACATGGCCGTAAAAAAAGAACCCCGGGACTGAATCTGATAGAACTTTGCCAGAATCATAGGGAAAGCATAAGCTTTCATTACATATAAGTCTCATCAGTGGAGGTTCTTGGACCAGATTCGCCCATTCTCCTTTAAGTTAATATTAAGTAATTTATTATATTACGGGTAGTAATTAAACAAGCTTCTATTTAATAGCATTATTCGCATCTGAAAATCGAATTTGCCTTCTAAATTACTAAGACAGCCACAATCAACGCGCGTCTAAATAATATTATCTTAGCCAATAGTTATCTCCTAAGTAAGCCACTCTAAATATAACTCAACATGGTGGTTATTTTTTAGCATCTAAATTTGTGGCATGCATTCGAGTAGCTAACTTCTAAAATATTAATATACTGCATCAAAATAGTAATTCTATTAGCTTCAAATTTTATAACTCAATATGTTTAAAATGATCCTACATTAATTGATCCTCAAGTTTACCTAAAATTTTCATCAAATTCTATATTAAAGCCACTAATTTCAAGTACCTAGACGCTATTGGGGGAAAACAAAATTAAATACTTTTTTATTTAAAAATCTGTGTACTTATTATTAAAATACCATAATGAAAACGTACAGTTATGTAATTAAAAGTAGAAAAAAAACATTATTGAATAATTAACGCTGCTCGCGCTTTAGTTGGCCTTCCACGCTTTCTTTTCATTCCAAGCGGTTGTGCCTTAGCCTCAATGGTGGCGTTACGAATTTCAGTCTGATTGCAAGGCCTACCACATGCTTACAGATGTATTTGCGATAAAAGTCCGGACATTCACAGCAACCAGTGATCCAGTCAGTCGGATTTTTTGGTAGTGTTACTTTTCAAAATGAAAAAAACACTTTTTTATATTCATCAAAATGCTTAAATTTCTTCTCAGCTTCATTATTTTTGAACGAGTCTTTGCATGGAATTAAATATGGTGTTGCTGACTGGTGTTGATTGTACTATTCTTATTTTGGTATCAGTTTTGGCCCATTGATATCCTGTTGTCCAATCAGATAACTGCAATGTAGGTTGTGTCGCAAAAGTTTCTTCTTTTGCTTGTTGTGACCAGCCATTAACCATTTCCTCTGCCACCACTAAGAAAAGAGCGAGTACATAGGCACTTCGTTTTCACTTTTAGACGTCATAATTAATTAATACTTATCGAAAACATCAATTTAATTACGCCGACACGCGCGAACAACAATAAACAAAACAAACACGGGAGGTAGGCACTCCGTCTGCACATGAATCGAATGGCGCTCTCTGATTGGTGCAAATGGCCAGTCGCTGTCATCTCTCGCACTCCCGCCAAATCGTGCAGTGGCAATTTTCACGACAAACGAATATGAATTATTATTTTACGTGCTAAGTAATGATATATGATGTTGTCTATTGAACTTGAATTATTAAAAATAGAGGAGCTTGTATTGAAGCTGTAAAACGTAAAATGGTGATGAGTTGTAAAATCCGTGGCTGAGTTAGTAAATTTCGTGGCAAGGTATAAATCAGAAGGACAAATAAAAATAACAGTTGATCCATTTTTGATGCATTCTATACAATATTTAGTTGGCATTATAAAAAAGACGAATTAGTTTATTAGAGGCTATCTCATTTTCCCGTTGCTTTTTTATTAAATGAGAAGTTTGAACACGTGGCCAAATAATAATTCTGCGGCTGGACTTATAATTTCTCTTATATTACTACTTATGATTATTTGAGATGGTCTTTAGGTTTTACTCATAATCTAGGTTTTTAAAAGTTAAAGCGTTTCCCCAAGCTCGGGTTCTAATTTTATCGGTACATATCGATCGTATGTCATCGCTGTTAGATAATGCAACTTTATTTACGCTTTGTGTGAATATTTGATGTTTTATCGAATTGAACAAAATATTTTTTCTTTTAATTATTTCATTATCAAAGAGAACTTTTTCATAGTCTGTAATGGTTAAGTCACGTACTACTGAGGACTTTACGCCTTTAGCCTTTTTGATAACTTGATCACAATTTTTCACGCAATAAAGTTTTGAGCGTAAACCGACAAAGTCAGTAATAATCTTTCCTCCCATCTCATCTTTAAAAAGACCAGGAACTTTTTTGTTTTTAATAGGAAGGCACCATTGGTTTTGCTCGTCGTAATTACTTGTATCGAAATAACTATGAAAAGTACTTTTTATGTCCAGATAAAAATCTTTTGTATGTATTAAATACAAAAACGAGTCGGTATCCATATAGCACAATTGTACTCTATCTTTATAAAAGGGCTTGATGACATTATAGTGAAAGTGAAACATATGGGATTTTGATAACTCTAACACTGTAAACCCTATGTATATTGGTTTATCTAAAACAATCTGGTCGGGCTTCATTTGTATAGCAACTAAGTTCTCCGTGAACACTGAAACACTATGAAAATAAGGACTAGCTATCAATCGCTCCGCTTGGGTAGACTTTTTTGTTATATTGTTTTCATCCTTCCACCTATTAACTAATTGGACATTCACTCTATTTTCGGTATTTTCTAACGTTTTTCCAAATGTACTATTATTAAATAATTTAAATAGGTCCTGCTCAAATACGCTTGTTGCTTTTTTGCGTAACTCGGTATTTAAATCAATATATTGTTTTAAGTATGCGCTCTGTCTAAAGGTAATAACTCGATGGATTTTACGTAATATTAAACCATGCTCTATACACTTTTTTAGGTGTACGTAATGAATCACATATTTGTATTTATTATATAAGTTTGGAACGAGTTTTTTAGTTTTACCACCAGGCGGAATGCACTTTTCTGCACAAAATGGAAGATCGTTGTGGTATTGATGTAAATGGTCAGGATATAACAGATCTACTTCAAGTATGTAACCCCAGGCATTGTTGTCGGGTATACTTGAAACGTTAAAATCATTTAATTCGCTTTCAAGCAAAAACCTGTAATTCGCGTATGGTAAATATTGACACATACTGAAACCATAAAGATTATTACAATCCACATAAACGATATAAGACTCGGGTTGTGATTCATCGTATTCATTAATATATTTATTGTTAGCTTTAGCATAGCGATGCGAACACATACATAATCCACCTCGAATTCCGTCTTGAATCATTCGGGTAATTTCTATGTCAGATATAAGTTCAAGTTTGATTCCTGTTATTAATAACATAGCGTCAAACGATAGGCTTGGCGCTGAGATGTAAAAGGCAGGGTCGAGAGTGTAATGTCGCTTACAGGTCTTACGGAAATTCTGAAATATATCAGTTAACAGAAGAACATCCGATTTGAGATACAAGTCAGTATACTCTCCTAAACTAGTCAAACTAAATCGCGACCATACAGACATCGCGTGATTGTAATCATCATCGGAAATTGGATCATTATTTAATGAATTAAAAAAACAAGACTTCGATGGCAGTGCGGTTTCTTCGTAATTGTCCCAACTTGACATATAATCATACGGATACACTCCCTTACGAGTCAATAATTTGAATTTTTCCTCTTCAGGAAAATGACGCCGAAGATAAACAAAATCCTCAGTTTTCATTGTTTTGGTTAGTTTGTCTAAACTCGTTCCTAAGAAATTAAAAGAATCTACGAAACGTAAATGTATGTACTCTTTTTCGTTGATAGGAACAAATTTAGAAAACGAGGTGTACTTTTCCTTCGTTTTAGGTATTATTGTTATTTTTCCAGGAACCTCTCCTAACTTCTTAATAAATAAATGGCAATCGTAGCCAGATAAATTATGGAAAAAGATCGGGATACATTTAGGAACTTTAAATTGTAAATTACAATGACGATGGGCTGCTCCGCGATACTTTCCAGTAATATGACAATGATCTCTAACTTTTTTCCCCCATAAAAAATTATTACAAATGTGGCAATATAAAGATTTTTCGAAATCACGAGCATCACTTTCAGTAAATTTCATTCCTCGATTCGTATTCAATAAAGTATTAATTTCCTTAGCATCATCCAAAAGCATATTTATGAATTTATTAACACAATCTCTACCACGATAAATTCTAAATTGGTTTAAATTAGGATCAATGGAAGACACAATATTATACGCAAACGCCGCGGGCACGTGACATTGCAATTTTGTTGTGTTAGCAGTATCACAGTCATTGTCTTGAATAGGTCGCAGAATTGTTTCGAAATCGGCATAGATAACAAACGGAATGTCTTGTTTTCTGTTGTAGTTTTTACATGTAATAAATGAACCCTCTTCTGGTAAAACAGTAACAGTTCCTTCGCATAAATGACTATTGATGCGTTCAACTGAGTGGAAAAATAACAAACAGTTTTCACAGTAATAAACTTTTTCGTGATGTTTAGTAATTTGGTTTCTAACAAGACGAGTCAAGTCTTTGATTAGACAAAAATGAGACGATGTATCGTTTTCTAGGAACAAAAGATGTACAACTTTACGTTTATCGTTCTTTATGGTCGACTCTGATTTGTATAACGGACCTGTTATTTCTTTACCATTTTTTAATCCATAAACAAAAATACTCAAACTAGGGTTATTTTTTTCAAATATAGAAATATCTGAGAAAGTGATCGGAAAATTTAAGTCTTTAATGTTTAGTACTTGTTGAAAATGGGGATACGATGATACCCGCTCTGGGTGCTTTTTTGAAGGATACAGAGCAGCGGTTACACACCATAAGAAACAAAAGTCATCCTTGTTTTGTATATTGAGGCATGCTTTTTTGTTTCTTATATATTTAGGCAATGAGATAAAGCTGGAACCGCTTAAAGGCTGATATTTATTTATATTTATTTCAAGGTGTGAATTGCTTAAAAATGTCCAACCACTGTCTCTTTCTTCAAATTCCCCTACTTTATTCAACAGAAAAGAAACAACTTCGTTATAAAGATTATCAAAGTCAAAATTTAAGTGAATTGTAAAGTTCTTTGTAGCAAACGACTTTACTTCTTGTACGTCAGTTTTAGGCAAAAGAAAAGATAAAAAAAAATCGAAGTTAATTTTAACAGAAGTGTGGACTTGTAAGGCGTGATTTACAAGAGATCTAATTTGTTTACGAATGTTGTTTAAAAATAAAGAAGGTAAGTTTTTTGCTTCTTCATTAGATGCAATAATTCGATAACGTACTATACGTCCTTTAAAAGCGGATGTTATGATCTCTACGTTATCATAAAGCGGAGCAGTACAATTATTTTTGTGCTTACTGCTACGGAAATGTCCAGTCCACTGTCTTCCATTAACATTAACATTACACACAGAGCAGTAACCCATTTTAAATAAAATCGAAAATAGTTCAAAAAAAAGAACCTTCCTACCAAAATCTATAAAGACACTTTTGTGATATTGTTTTAATTATGAGACGAATTGAGTAAAACCTATAGACTATAAGGCGATCTAAATACTAATTAATATTATAACTTAACATAAACTGCTGGGCACAGGCTTTCTCTTAATCAGACAGAGAGAGAGATAAATTAAAAGTAGTTACATACAATTATTTGAAGCAGGAAATCAGGAGCTCTTCGACTGCGCGAGTAGCGTCGATGTGGAGAGTCCTTAATAATAGATGCAAAGAACAGCTCACGATAGACTCCATTATTCTAAGGCAGGTACAACAGAAAAAACACAATTTATTTAGTATGTATGTAGATTATAAAAAGGCTTATGACTCAGTTCCTCATTCTTGGCTGCTTAAAATTTTAGAGATATACAAAATTCATCCACAAATAATATTATTCTTGCAAAATACAATGACTAATTGGGCGACAAAGCTTAGACTGACAACACCCACAGACACAATTGAGACAGAGTCTATTATGATTAAGCGTGGCATTTTTCAGGGTGATGCGCTGAGCCCGTTATGGTTCTGTCTTGCTTTGAATCCGTTATCAAATATACTAAACTCATTAAGTACAGGATACTCTTTAAAATTTCAAAACGATGAACCCAGCATACAGACTGACAAATCCGAATATAAATTAAATCACCTCTTATATATGGACGATATTAAATTGTACGCCTCAACTCAAGAAGAACTCCACGAATTAGCTAATGAAACAGAAATCTTCTCCCGAGATATATGCATGGAATTTGGAATCGACAAGTGCAAAATTAATTCGGTCAAAGCAGGACTGATCCATGAGTACAACTATCAGATGCAGAGTGGTGAGCTAATCGAGTCAATAGAAGAAGGCAGAGCCTACAAATATCTTGGATATAATCAATCATCACTTCTCGCTTACACGTCGCGTAGCTAACAAGCCTATTTAATAGTGTGTAAATTCTACCCTCAACATGAAAAAGTGTAATACATGCAAAAAAAATATAACCAAAAAGCTACCAGGGCTGATATGTAGCGGCTGCGAGACCGTTGTGCATGGTAACACCGAGTGCAGCGGGCTCTCCGGCAAACAACTTGCAGCCCTACGAGCGGCGGATGGACTGGAGTGGAAATGTAGTGAGTGTCACCTTTCCTCCAGTAGGAGATCATCGTTTCTGTCGGCTGTTGAGATGGAAGATGATGATGCAGAGGAAGACGCAGGGACATCAAAGCTTACGGGATCGACTGTGAACCTAGATCTCAAAAAACTCTTAGAAAGTATAACCAAACAAGTACACAAAATCGTTACAAAAGAATTAACTGCTATAATTAAATCTGTGCAGTACACGAGCGATAAAGTAGATGAATTTGATGTGTGCCTTAATGCTGCTACCGACAAGATCAAGGACTTAGAACGCAAGCAACTGACATTAAAAAATCAAAATCAATACCTGGATACAAAAGTGGCTGCCCTCGAACAACGCCTCGAAGCATTAGAACAAGCTCGGCTTACCAACTGCATTGAGATAGCGACAATTCCAGAACAGGACTCTGAAAACTTATTAGATGTTTGCAAGACTATTGGAACGCTAATACAAGCAACAGGAGACGATGACCTAGACGATGACGTACGTACAGCTAAAAGACTACCAGCTCGTAAAGGACTAACTGGCGGGATAATCGTGGAGTTAAAGAACGACCAAGCCAGAGAAAGATGGATAGCTGCCGGTCGTGCTGCAAACATTGTCTTATCCAGTGTCCTACCTAACCTTTAAGGTGAACTTGCTGACGAAAAAGTGTACATACGAGAGGCCCTCACTTCACGTAACAAATACCTATTAGGAAAAGCTAAATACGATCTAAAAGGTCAGTACAAGTTCGTATGGTGTAAGTACGGAAAGGTATTTGTTCGAAAGTCGGAATCCGATAAGATTCATTGGATCAGATCTGAACAAGACATAAAGAAATTGGCTGAGTAATTTTTCCTGACTCGGTACTGTATTTAATTAATACCTTACAATGAAAGAAATGGCTAATTTTAATGAAAATGTCACCGAACTTATAAACTGTATAGATTTAAATCACTTTTTGGAATGCTTACCGTCAAGGAAATGCTATAAATTGTTTTGTATCCACGTAAATATTAGATCTACTTTAAAAAACTTTTGTAAATTAGAACAAATTATCAGTTCATGTCCTACTCCTATAGATCTGATTGTACTAACTGAAGCAAATATATCCAATAATATAAGTTATCTTTATAACTTAAAAGGGTATACAATGTACACACACCTAAGAAAAAATCGGAAGGGCGGGGGTATCGTCGTATATGTTCTTAAAAAACACAAATTCACCATGCAAAAAACTATAACTACACACTTTGAATGTATATCGGGGAAACTTATAACCTCATCTAACTATGTATTATCTGTGTGTGCACTGTATAGACCACCAAGTACATGTAAACACCGCTTTGTATCCGAATTGGAGCGCACTTTGCAATTTTCACAGGGAACGGACTTGATTTTGCTGGGGGATATAAATATTGATCTGAAAGTCACAAAACCTGCTCACAAATCATACGCAGACATGATGGCCGGGTGTGGACTTGTAAGTGGGATCTCGGATTATACTAGGATAGAAGTTGTAAAAGATTGCGTAACTAAGTCTTGTATCGACCACATATTTGTCCGGTCCCGCCTACAAGATGTTTACTCGGGCGCACTCTGTACTGTTCTAGCGGATCACAGGCTGACGGTCGCTGCTCTGTTCGGACTTCCACATATACAGGCTGCTCCTATCTACTTACCACGACTAAACAAAAAAGTTCTCAATAAAGAATTAGACACTATTGACTGGAATCCAATTAACAATTTACAGCATCCGCAAGAAATTTATAACTTTATTAATAATAATTTACTACACTGCTACAAAAAGTCACAATATATGTCTAAACTAAAAATATCTAAAAGGAATAAAGATCCATGGATCAATAAACATATAAATATAGCATGCGAAAACAGAGATAGATTATTCTTGGTTTGGAAAAAAGATACGGAAAATAAAATAGCACGAGTAAATTATAACAAACAGAGAAACAAAACTAACAAAATAATAGAATTTTATAAGAATAAGTACTTTAGAGACCAAATTGCAAATAATAAAAATGATATAAGAAAACTTTGGCAAATCATAAATAAAATATCTGGGAAGGTAAAAACTTCAATAGACGACTTAATAATTAAAGCTTTTCGTAAGGATGGTACTGAAAAAGAAATATCTAATCTCTTTGCAAAAAAATTTCAAGATAATGTACAAAATATTGTGCCTAAATGCAACACAAAACTGCTTGATGAGAACTTTGACAGAAAACCGCTTGACAAGTCAATGTTATGTCCTCGAGCTACAAGTAAACATATTTAAAAAATAATAAATACATTAAAAAATAATAAATCACCAGGTATTGATGGTATAAGAGTCATCGACGTTAAAAATATAGCGGAGAAATTGGCTTCAGCAATAGCAAAATTGATAAATACCAGTATCCAAACTGGGATTTACCCTGACGAATTGAAGGTGGGACAAGTAAGACCAATTTATAAGGGTGGAAATAGTGGGGATTGTGTCAATTATAGACCTATAACTATGCTTCCGGTCGTAGACAAAATAGATGAGAAATTTTTCAGTGACCAAATACACAACTTCTACCAAAAACACGAAGTATTATCACAAAATCAATTCGGATTTCAACCAAAGAAAAGCACCACCCTGCTGCTGTCTCGTTTCTCAGATATCATTAATCAATACCTGAATGATAAAAAACACGTTTTAATTATATTGATAGACTACAGTAAAGCATTTGATACCTTAAGGCATAATACCCTAATTCAAAAATTGAGTGACACTGGGATACGTGGACCACTTCTAGAGTGGTGTAAAAGTTACATCACCGACAGATCATATCAAGTAAAACTAGGCTCCTCATACAGTGATGTGATAAACGTAACAGAGGGTACAGCGCAAGGCTCAGTGCTAGGGCCACTTCACTATTTGGCCTACGTTAACGATCTAAATAACTTGATCCACGGCTGTGACATTTTTCAGTACGCAGATGACACCTGTATAGTGGCAGCAGATAGAGACATACGCATCGCTAAAGCTAACTTACAGCATTCGTTTGATGTGGTTTGTCGGTGGTCACACGACTCAGGACTCGTGTTAAATGCGGCGAAAACAAAAGTGATTCACGTTCAATCAAGTCATAACAGCAGTAGTCTATGTAAAGAGGTCAAAATTATGGTTCATAGTCATAGTTGTCTTCATACACAATCTGTCAAGTCAGCTCAATGTAAGTGTCCTGTCCTAGAACAAGTAAATGATCAAAAATACTTAGGACTAATAATTGACAACAGGTTTAATTGGGGAAAACATATTGAAAAAGTATGCGACAAGTTACGAGCTATACTGACCAAATTTTACATTATCAAAAATAGAATACCCTACGCAACCCGGTTAACAATGTATAAGGCTCTAGTTGAAAGTATAATCTGTTACGGTTTAAGCAGTTACGGCCGAACTTTTAAAACGTACCTGGAAAGTATCTATAAATTACAAATAAGAATCTTAAAAATAATTGTACCCTACCAAATAAAACATAAAATAAAAAATGAAGAAGAACTTTTTACATTTACCTGTACACTTCCGGTCTATTCGTTATTCAAATTAAACATTTTAAAAGAGCAATATTTTAGATCCGAAATTCAACACATAAAAAAGTCAAATAAGATTACAAGACAAACAGGAAAAAAAATACTTATCATACCGCGTTTTAAAAATTTTTACGGCAAACGGACTTCGGAATATATCGTACCCACCTTAATTAACAAACTGTCTACAGAAGTTAAAAATACATTGACTAACAATTATATAAGTCTTGTACTTAAGAAAGAATTATTAAGTCGACTATAAACATTCCACAATTAAACACATACTGTATGTGATGCAAAACTGGTTGGAACGTTTAAGCAGCGCGTGGAGTGGGGTGTGTAACAGTGATAAGAACCGACCATCAGCTGCCGGCGGACTGTGACTTGTTTAGAACTACCTACCTGTTAGCATAGATTACATTATAATACTACATACTATTTAGTGTTGGTTATAGTAATAGACAGAGTACCTACCTACAGGTATAGCTTGTAATTTTTACTAAATATAAGACAACCATTGTGACGTAGTGCGAGGAGTAGGCATCGAGACAAACTTTTGCGGGTTTACCGATGTCTGTATTCCAGTGTTTGTAACATTGTTTTTATAAGAAAATAAATAAAAAAAATAAAAAATCTAAGCAAATCCACCACAAAGAGATAAAAAGCACACTTATACAAAGTTTCAAACATAGATTAAATTCCATTCTAAAATCCCACTTGTACGCAAAAAATACTACCAAAGCTATTAATACCTATGCGATCCCCATCCTAACCTACTCGTTCGGAATCATAAATTGGACAAAGGCGGAAATCAAGAGTTTACAACGTACAATAAGTACTACCATGACACGGAACCGTAAACACCATCCAAGATCTTGTATTCAAAGACTAACGCTACCACGAAGCGAGGGGGGTAGGGGACTCATAGATATCAGTAACTTACACAGCAAGCAAATAACCGGTCTCCGAAATTACTTCCATTACAAAGCGCAGACATCCCCTTTACATAATGCAATAGCCCAAAATGACATTAAACTCACTCCACTAAATCTACATGACAAAGTTTCACAGAAGAACGAAGCACAAACCGACAAACAGACTAAACATAGTGAATGGGCCCGGAAGACATTGCACGGAAGACACCACCACGACCTGAACCAACCTACCGTCGACAAACTTGCGTCGAACGAATGGCTCAGGCGTGGTGCGTTGTTTCCAGAGACGGAAGGCTTCATGCTTGCAATACAGGATCAGGTTATAGAAACGAGAAACTATCAAAAGCACATAATGAAAGTTCACAATTTGCCCACCGACACATGTAGACGATGCACTAGCGCTTCTGAGACCATACAACACATCACTGGTGCGTGTAAGTCAATAGTGCAGACAGATTATAAACATAGGCATGATCAGGTAGCCAATATAATCCACCAAAAGCTTGCAATAAAGTATAATTTGACAAAAAACTCACCTACGCCTTACTATAAATATAGCCCGGAAATTATTCTTGAATCAACCACTCATCCATATCCATACTAGTCCATACTAATATTATAAATGCGAAAGTAACTCTGTCTGTCTGTCTGTCTGTCTGTCTGTCTGTCTGTCTGTCTGTCTGTCTGTTACTCTTTCACGCCTAAACGGCTCAACGGATTTTGATGAAATTTGGTATGGTGATAGATGATAACCTAGAAATGGTCATAGGCTATAAATAATCACGCCATCGTTCTTAGGGGGTAGGCAGTTGGCAGATAACTAAATTGATTTAGTGATTTGTAGTCGTTTTTGTTGGGACTTTTGCTCTTTCACGTCTAAACGGCTGAACGGATTTTAATGAAATTTAGTAAGGTAATAGTTGGTTATCTAAAAACGGTTGTACGATCAAATTGATCACGTCATCGTACTTAGGGGGTAGGAAGTAGGCAGAAAACTGAATTGAGTTAGTGATTTTTTTATGGTTTTTGCTGGGAGTTTTGTCTATCATGCCTAAACGGCTCAACGGATTTTGATGAAATTTAGTTAGCTGATAGATAGTAATCTAGAAAAGGATATGGCCTATTAATATTTATGCTATCGTACTTAAGGCGTAGGCAGTAGACAGAAAACTAGGTTAGTGATTTTTAATTGTTTGTTTTAAAAGTTTGCCTCATTCACGCCTTAACGTCTGAACGGAATTTTATAAGACTTGGTTAATTTAAAGATAGGATCTTAGGCACGGACACAGGCTACTTTTTATGGCGGGAAAATACCTCATTCCCGCGGAAATCTAGATTTCGTGATCGTGTCAAGAAGCGCATGACGCCATAGCTACTGGAATGATTTCGATGTTTTTTTTTAAACTGAGTGACCTCAAGTTAGTATTTGATCACTTTTCTAACTTAGAGGGTAGGTAGGCGCCATAATTTAGGGAATTTATGATAAAATTTTGATGCAACTGTCTTTATTAAACAGTTATATCTCATTCCTACAGGAACCTACACATAGCTATAGCTAGCTATCTATTAACATTAAAACTCTTTCTAGAATCACATTACGCCAATTAATTGATCTGATTTGTATAAGTTTTTTTATTCAACTGACTGTTACATTACATACAGATAAAATCTAATTACTTACACCACATAATTAATATAGTACTACATGACTAGCTACGCTTTAAACTTGAGGAGGTAATTCGATAGACATTTATACGAACTTTAAGCCCAGTAATCAATCATAGTAATAAGGTAATACTCATTTTAGACAAAGAAACGGATAGGTAATCAGTTCGTCAACGAAATTATAACACCTACACTTAGTTTGTTTACTATTTAACGAGGGAAAATAATCCTTACTAATATTATAAATGCGAAAGTAACTCTGTCTGTCTGTCTGTCTGTTACGCTTTCCCGCTTAAACCTCTCAACCGATTTTGATTAAATTTGGCACAGACAATCTTTAGACCCTGAGAAAGAAAATAGGATACCTTTTATTGCGAAAAGAAGGGACGAAGAGATTGAAATAGGGGTTGAAAGTTTGTATGGGATATTTTAATTTTTTAAAATATAAATCCATGAAACTTTATATTTAAGCACTTGATAAAAAATAATTAAACATTTGTTCTAGCGTTGCTGAAATTTCGACCAGTGAGGGGGTGAAATGAGGGTTGAAAGTTTGTATGGGAGTTCGTCATTTTTGGGGATAAAACCACGAAACTTTATATTTAGGAACTTGATAAGAAATAAAAAAACAATTTGTTAAAGCGTTTTTGAAAATTCGATCTTTGAGGGGATGAAATAGGTGTTGAAATTTTTTATAAGGTTCGTCATTTTTCAAGATAAAAATATTAAATTTTGTGTTTAGGCACTAAATAACAAACAAAAAATCGTTTGTTCAAGCATTTTGAAATTTTTACCAGTATGGGGGTGAAATACGGGTTGAATGTTTGTATGGGTATTCGTCATTTTTGAAGATAAAACCATGAAACTTGATACGTAGGTCTCTTAGGATGTGCAGAGTTTTTCAACAAACGGATTTTCCGAAATTCGAACGGAACGGAACGGATTCGGAACGGGAACTACGAAGCCAAACTTTTTGTATACAAAATATTAACCACTGAACCTAGGAACATGATATTTAGTAGTTTTGGGTGTATCAAGTTAAAAAAATTTGGCTTTTGTAGATAAAGTTCCTTTTAACGAATACTCTGCATCGCCGCCACTGCCGTCGGTCGTCGTTCGTCGTCGCGCACATTCGCCGAAGTGTGGCGGCAGTCAACGGCGCTGTCTTGTGGTGGGGGAGCGCACGTGGTGTATACGTGGCCTGCTCGCGAGTGTCGAGTCCAAACAATTTCTACATTTTAACAAATAATAACAAAATAGCAAACGTTGTGTACAAAAAAGTTTTAAATTAGGTCATTTTAAAATATTTTTGTACACAACGTGACGCTGACCCCTGTAAGTGTCTTGGACATAAGGGACCGATAAATATTCCTAGGTAATTTCTGCCACTCAATGGAATACACCTCATACCTCACCTGGATACCTCAGGGCGGGCTTAGAAGTCGAGGCAGACCGCGTAAAAGATGGTGTGACGACCTCAATGCTTATCGCAAGGATTGGCCGGAGATCGCACAAAGTCGAGAGGAGTGGAAAAATCAAGGGGAGGCCTTTGCCCAGCAGTGGGATCGTATAGGCTAAATAAGATAAGAATGGAATACATAGGTACTTTATAACGACTGTAAACAGATATTTTTTATTTTTTTTAAATATACCTACTTACTCTCTTTTAATCACATGCTATACCGTTCCTTTTATATAATCCTTAATATTCAAATTAAAAGTACGCAGACGAAGTCGCGGGTACCAGCTAGTAAACTATATTTTGACAGAGCGATACTTACGGACAAAACCATTCATTATAACCGACCAGATATCACCCTTATTAACAAAGAAAAACGAACAGCACTACTAATAGACATTGCCATACCCAATACACATAATTTACAGTCAACAATATCCGAAAAACTGAACAAATACACGGATCTAAAATACGAAATAGCACGGATGTGGAACCTTCATACAGTTACAATAGTTCCCATAGTCATTTCTACTACTGGCGTAATACCCAAACAGTTACTTCACAATATTCAACTCCTTGACCTACCCCGACAAATCTATAGTGTTCTACAAAAAGCCACAATATTAAATACATGCCGAATAGTCCGAAAATTCTTACAGACAGACCGACCTGCAACTTAACACAATTTATTAAATGAGTGATCACTTGGTTTAGGCCCGTGATCACTTAAAAGTACCGGCCTTAACGAGCCGAGATGGAATCAATCCAGATATATACATAATAATAATAAAAAAGTTTATTTAGGTAAAATCTACGACACACATATACATTTACAACATTAAAATATACACATATTACATTAATATTCAGTTGGAAAACATAAAGGTATATGGGTGCCGCAGTTCACCAAAAAAGGCCAGGGTTCAGTGAAAATTTACCCAGAGGGCAACACTGATTTTCAACCCACGCCGATCGGTGAAACGCGAGTACCCGTACAATATTATTTTTTTAAATAAATAAAGAGTACAAAAAAAAAACGACTTAGTATTACACATGGAATGCAGAAACAAAACAATAAAAGAAAGAAATATTACATTAAAAGAAGGATCTATAAGTGAGTAGTGAAAACAGTGTGTAGCTATGGTGCATGTGATGTGAGTGCGATAATTAAATAAACGTCATAATATACATATAATATTTCATAATCATAATAGACAAAACGAAACGAAAACGGACATCCAGGAGCACCCAGATGTGATCTAAAGAGGCAGCAACCGCTATCCCAAGTACATCGCTGGTATACCTAACCTCTGTATTTCTAGTAAGTGATTCTTTAAATACTTTTTGAATGTAACCTTAGAGCTCCGGTTCCTGATTGGTGGTGGAAGGTCGTTCCAGCACTTAGTAGCTTGGAAGCGGAAACTACCCCTAAAAGACACCGTCCGATGTAAATGTCCGGCCAGAGGCGTACGAGCACTCCTGATCCCGTATCTGTCCCGAAGCACAGACATTTTTATTTTGCTACGCAGATAAATAGGCTGTCCAAACTTGATTACATCGAAAACCAAGCATGCAAGATGTAGTTGTCTTCGTGAAGCCATATTAAGCATCGATGCGTTGTTTTAATACGGAGAAATATGGCTTCGAGGAGGAATATTAAAACAAAACCTACAGCAGGCATTCTGGATACGCTGAATAAGCCGCTGGGTACGCTTTAATAAGCGGGGACCATAAACAATATCAGCGTAGTTCAGTCTCGAGAGGACAAGAGATTTACACAGAGTGATTCGTACTCTTTCACTCAAAAGATTACGGATTTTATATAAAACCTTTAGACGAAACATACAGCTCCTGACCAAGCTCAAGACATGGGATTCAAAACGGAGCTGGGAGTCAAAGGTGATACCCAGGCTTTTTGCCTCCTCCACTCGTTCCACCGCTTGATCCTGTATATGAACCACCGGATCCCTAGACAAAATCGCTTCATCTTGGTTTTTAGTACCAAGAACCATAAATTTAGATTTTGCAGGGTTCAGTACCAAAGCATTGCTGCATGACCAATCTACTATCCTACTCAGATCATCGTTCATCTTCCTCAGTAAAACAGACGTGTTATTAGGAGAATCTGAAATATAAAGTTGAACATCATCCGCATAGCAATGGTACTTACAATGCTTTATCACTGACACTAGATCTGCACAATAGATAATAAATAAAAGAGGTCCAACAATAGAGCCCTGCGGCACACCGCAAGTCACCTGCCTTGGAGCAGAAACAATAAAACTGCCGTCATCTTTCAGTAACTTCACCGACTGAAAACGCTGGTCAAGATAATCCTCAAACCAAGCAGCAGACAAGACATCTAGTCCATAGTATTTTAGCTTGGCCACTAAGAGGGAGGTGTTAATGCAATCAAAAGCCCGCGAGAAGTCGAGCAAGGCCAGAATAGTACCATGGCCAACATCCTGCTCGGACAAGACATTATCCACAACATCCAACAGAGCGGTGCAAGTTCCACGGTCCTTCCTGAAACCCGATTGGACCTCTGGCAGAATGCTATGCTTCTCCACGTAATTGTATAACTGGACATAGACAGCCTTTTCCAAAATCTTTGAAAGGAATGGCAAAATACTGATTGGTCTAAGGTCCCTGAGACCACTAGGATCATTATTTTTTGGAATCGGTGTGACAAGTGCCTTTTTCCATTGCCTAGGAACTGTACCAGATAGAATGGATCTATTGACAATGTCAGTTATAACCCTCAGAGTACGCGGGAGACTTAAGAGAATCATATCTCTACTTATACCATCTGAGCCGACGGCATTAGATTTAACGGACAGTATAAAATTATGTATGTCTCTCTCACTGATTACTTTGAAGTGGAAGTGTGAGTTAGGATAACGACAACGATCATTATAATATGAGAGTTGCGACGAAGGGATACTTCCATCACCAGGAATTGTCAAGAAGTGATCGTTAATAGCATCTGGGTCACTAAAACACTCGGGCAACTTTTTATTTTCATTTGGATCTATCAGAATTTTTGATTTTAAATTGCACCAAAAGGTTCTACTATTGCACGGCACCGAATTTATATAATGATTAAAATACGCCTGCCTTTCACGCAATATGCTACTCTCAACCAACTTCTTGTACTCCTTCAAAGCACACTTGTCGACGTCAGACTTGGTCCTACGATACTTCCTCAGCGCTTCATCGCGAAGGCCCGTCATCAACCTAATCGTGTCAGTTATCCAAGGCAGCGTACGTTCATACTTCAGCCTAACAGTCTTAAAAGGGGCATGTCTGTCGTATAAATGTAAGTGTAACTCATTAAACCTGTCAACCATATCATCCACCGTTGGCAAAACTGAAACCGACTCCCAGTCCAGAGAATTTAGATCTTTATTAAAAAGATTGAGATCTATGTCTTTCAAAGGTCGAAAAGTTAGGCAGCGCGGGGGCATTTTTAACTTTTTTTACCTTAAGAGAAAGGTTAACCATAGAGTGCCCAAGGGGGGAGCCGGTAATATTAGTAACAGTAACGTCAGTTACTTGCGTATTGGTACACACAACATCAATTAAGGTAGCAGATTCTGATGTGAAGTGAGTCGGCTCAGTCACTACTTGCTCAAGTTCCATATAAGATAAGAACTGCATAAACTTAACTGTATCTCCTCTGTTACTCTGGAGCATGTCTATATTAATATCGCTTAACAATACTACAGTGTCAAAGTGTGAGAAAAATGAAACAGATTGTGTGAGCCCATCAATAAACTTATCAACATTAACCCATTGACTTCTATATGCAGTTCCGATTATAACTCTTTGTCCATTTAGTTTAGTTGAGAGCCACATCTGTTCAATGTCCCCGTCCGGGAATTTCTCATAGCGAACTCGAATTCCGCGATGAATGTAAAATCCGACCCCCCCACCTCGCCCGCCCCGCATATGCTGCGGGCGCTGAGAGATGCGCAGTCGATAGCCGGGAACAGACGGCGCGCGCGCCTCTTCACCCTCTGGTATCCAAGTCTCGTTAATCGCCACGATATCTGGCTGAAAATGATCCATAGCAAGTTGAAAAGAGCAGTGACCAGTGTTCAGTGACCCCGCGTTAAAAAGTCCTAATTTAAAGTATTTATTGCGATTAGCCATCAAGCAAGTGAAAGTGAGACAAGCGAAAGATATACGCATACACGTACGTGTATACCTACCACTATGAGGAAAGCGATGTCTGCGCAGGTAAGAGGCAACATACCTATATATAGCTTATGGTAGGCATTATACGACGGTTGACGTGACGACCTTCCTTGGCTTCCGTATAGATCGTTGTCTTACGTGGTCTGCGCATATTGACACTCTGTGCGAGAGACTGGGAGGAGCGTGCTTTGCGTTGCGACGACTGGCACGAATAGTGTCAAGAGAGGTGGCGCGAACCGCGTACTTCGCAACAGTTCACTCGCTACTGCAATATGGCGCTGAGCTGTGGGGGCGAGCCGCCGACTGGGAGTTCGCCTTCCGCAAGCAGAAGCGAGCTGTAAGGGCGTTAGTGCATGTGGCGCAGGATGAGTCTGCAAGGCCTCACTTTAAGGCTCTTGGAATCCTTACCTTGCCTTCGATAGTGATATTTCAGGTAGCCGTGTTTGTCTTCTCTAATATCTCCACCTATACGAGACCGATGGACATACACAGCCGTAACCTGCGGAACGTGACTCAGCTGTTGCCTGAGCAACATAGACTAACAAAGTCGTCAAAGCTCACTAGGGTGATGGGTCCGACTGTGTACAATAAGCTCCCAGTGGATGTCACGTCGGCCCCCTCCCTCAGTTGCTTTAAATGCAGACTCAAGCGATGGCTTATCGAGCACACATTTTACTCGTACGATGAGTTTGTTAATTTTAAAAAGTAATATTTAATGTATTCATGACACAACAATAAATGTAAATATAATAATTGTATTTAAGTAGTTCATTTTTTTTTTAATGGTTCTTTAAAATGGTTTGAACTATGTAACTATAGGTATAAGTTACCTAATTACTAAGAATTTTTTATTTTTTATATTGACGTGTAATATTTTTACCAATAAATGATGATTATGATGATTATACACTTGTTTATAGCTTCGAACGATCATAACGGGATGTAAATAAGATGTTATTTCGCAGTTAAAAATGAACTTACGTGGCCTGCTTATTGAGTAATTAGTCTGTAACACAAGTCTCGCAAATAATATAATAAAATGTGTGATATACGTAATTACATAGCGTTTAATAAATTTTGCTGTAAGTTTAAATATGTTTAACTGAATCATTTTTTGTTGCAGTGACAAATTATAATCCTTCCTTTGCGCAGCTGAAGAGTTTCGAAAGACAAACAATGTTACATACAGTATTATATGAGTTAGTTGGATAAAAAGTACGATAACCCTGCACATCAGATTACAAACAGGTGAGTACAATAACAAGTGTAGGCCGAAATACAACACACAAGACCTTTGAGTCATTATGACATAGGATTTACACAAATTATAATTATTCTTATTGACATTTGCAGATTCGAGACCCTCGCAACAGTGCCCATAAGCCAAACAGAAGCTACACAACAACATACAATAAAATAAAGAAATCAGCCTCAGATATTTAGCGGCTAAAATAGTAAGTAACACGAGATATAATAAAATATGATTAGTTTTACAACTAGGACATGGAAAGTTAATTGTTATTATCAATTTTAGGTGAGCCAACAGCAGCCATGCCAAAAACCCGTTCGAGATCTGCTTCCGTGCGAATGCGGTGACGCGGCACTCCCTGACCACCATGCTGCCTTGCGTAGATGCGGCCATCTCGGGTCCATACAAAGCGCCATTTGTGGCGTTCTCCCGCCTCGCGTGCCAGATGGAACAGGCGACGATTAGCACGCGTCAACCTCTCGTTGACGTAGAATTTGCGCGGTTGACCGGGCAGATGTAGGCCTTCAGTAGTGGCCCCACGACGAACACGAGCCTGCCGCAGCAAGTCATCCCGCACGGAGCGACGCACTAGCCGGACAACAATTGGCCGCGGGCGCGACAAAGAGCTTCCCTCCGACGGTTCTGGCAAGCGGCCCACTCGCACGGCGCTCACCACATCTTGCTGAGACAGCTGTACACCAAGCTTATTAGCAATATTGATAGCGATGTGCTGCAATCCTTCCCCTTTCTGTTCCGGTATACACGTGATTTCCACATCATTAAATAACAGCTCTTGATCACGTTCATTCAATTCAGTCTTCAATGTTTCAATAGTGCTAAGCAATTCACTATTGCTACCTGCATTTTCCCGGCCGACGCCACCCTCAAGCTTATCCAAACGCTCCGCTAACTGGTCGAGACGCTGTTCATTTGATTGAACACGCTCCAGCAAGCCGGCTATATTATTATTTAATGCTTGGAACTGTAGACGCGTGGCTCGCAACTCCTCTCTAAATTCGCGCATTTCATCCGCCAAATTATGTTTGTCAGCGGTGTTACTATGTGCGAGTTTATCCTCAGCACCTACTTCGGGCACAAGTACCGGACTCTTCACGGTCGCTCCCCGACGCTGCGTCACATTAATGTCACCCGTATCCCGCACAGTTTTTTCACCCTTCTTTGGCTCCTTGCATCTACATGTTGCGCATTGCCAGTTTAGGCGAACATTATCGAACCTCTGTTCAGAGACATTAGCGCAAGTTAAATCGTAAAATCCATTGCATAAAGAACAACGGAGGCAACGTTTACTATCGATGGCCTTTTTGCATGTAGCACAAATAATCGCTTCCAGTGGCATTGTGTGACGGGGTCCAAAGTGCAAAGCGCAAGTTTCCGCAGAAAAAAAATAAAGAAAAATAAAATAAAAAGCCAAAAAGTGAAGCTGCAGAGGGAGGACCCGAACCGGGGGTCTTCAAGACTTCAAAAATAAAAAATAAAATGCCAAAAAGTCGCAGTGCGGAAGGAGGAAGCGAACCGGGCGTCTTTGGTTTTTCAGACCGTCGCTTGCCACCCGCGCCAAGTAGAGTATTAAGATGAGTTGTGAATTAAGTTGTCTCTATATGACGAATGTTGACAACTTGGCGGAGGGGTCAATGAACGACTGGCGATCAAGGTCTCACAACGCCAGTCACAGTCACACTTAACCGCCAGTTTAAATATTAATTCACCAATTTCTCCACAGTCACAATACGCACAGTCACGACAATTGACAACATTTCAAATTTTTAAGCCGTGGTTTTTTTGTGCTATTTCGAAAGTACTTGTTTAAATAGAAGACACGTATTTTTTCTTTTCAAGATTTTTCCACCAGAAGTTACAAAAAATATTTTTTGAAAATTGGATTCTGCCATTGATAGAATGAAGGCAGTATAATGTAATGTACCTTTGCATGCGTATTTAAAACAATAGCTGTTTGATATTGTCTGTGGGGATGTCGAATGTCATTGTCATTCGTCTGTTTTAGCATTTTAGGTTAAATTATTAAATTCCCGTTTCCCCATTACTTAATAAAAAAAAGAATGTGCAACCACGTAAATTAGATCCTCTCATTTCTTGTATTGTTCCCGTCTGCAAAAATACGGTAATGAAAAATCTCAACAAGCACTTTTTATGTACCGAAATCGATGAGAGTGCAGTGGTGTTCCGCAGTAAATAAATCAAATGAACCGAAATCTGGTAGCATATATAATATGCGAAGATCATTTCAATGTAAGTACATTACTATAAAATCAATTTAAGTGTCTAATTATAGACATCTAACAAGAGCCATGAACTGTTTGTATCTATTATGTTGTTCTGTTGGTTCACTAATGTTTTACAAAAAACGTATAACAAATAATCATTTTACAAACAACGTTTGGAAAACTAATCATTTGACAAACTTTCATTTCGCAAACATATTACTTTAAAAACAATCATATGACATAATACAGATTCCACAAATGTTTTACTTAGAAAATAATTCAACTATTAAAATATTATATTTAAAATAATCACATGACTAAATAATTCGTTTGCCAAACTGGTGATTATACAAAAAGTTACAAGATAAATTATTATTTTTTTAAAATAACTATTTTTATGTGAAGCCGTACAAAAGGCGGTATTTTAGAATAATTTTATTGTAGTACCCACTTATTGCCGCACTATTTCGTTTATTGCACTGTCTTTTAAAATAAGTGTGACTGACGCGTATTGTATTTTTTTTAACTATAGTAAACAGAGAAAGATTTTTGTTGATTAACATAGATTTTGGTTATTACAAAAAGTTAGAAAATAAATTATTACTTAGTTTTTAAAAATAACTATTTAAACTCTTGAACAGATTGTTTATAGGCCAGAAAAAAATTTGTATTAATACTAATACCATAGAAACTTAAATCTTTAAAAAAAAATACATACTACGTGAATTAAGTGAAATAAGTAGAATTCGGTTCTGGCACTCGCCGGCCGCTGCCGCGGCACGCTCGCTTCGCTCGCTCGGCTCGTGCGTTGTGGTCGCAGTTCTAACCTAACCTAACCAAAGATTGGAAAATAAATGATTATTATAATTATTTAACTTCTTTATTATTATTGGACTTTCATGCATGAACCCAAAGTAATGATATACACGTACTTAATAGCTTACTACTTTCTTCTAAAATGATCTTTTTTCATACGGTTTTTGTTAAACTATAGTAAACTAAGAAAGATTTTTGTTGATTAACATAGATTTTGGTTAATAAAATATTTACCAAGCAAAGCATTTTGTCAAATGTTATTTTTGCTTTACGTTGTTTTGCCGTCTAACATGTTTAAAAAATAATCAATTTGTAAATTAATGTTTTAGCGTAATAATTATTTTTTTTGTAAATATATTGTCTAACGAGTAGTTTATTAAACAATAGTTTGTAAAATGATACATTTATCAAATATAGTTTTGACAAATGTTGTTTTTCAAATGAAAATTTATTATTTGTTTTTTGTCAAATAATCGGACACCATCCGCCCCACCAAGCAGCGGTTGGAGCATTTAATTTCCATGTGATTCTATGAATAACTGACCTTCGCTGAACTTCAGCCCAGTCTACTGTATGCAGTCCCCGTTTTGCACCTATGAAATTAGTGCCATTGTCGGTCATAATAATACTAATACGACCTCGACGTGCTATAAATCTCCGGAGAGCCATCATGAATGCTTCTGTGGACAGGGACCTTATCAATTCAAGGTGAACAGCTCTATAAACAGCACAAGTGTACAGAACAATCCAGCACTTCTCTCCACCTCGTAATAGCAGCGGACCGGCTAAGTCGATGCCTGTAGTCTGAAATGGCGCTCCGCACGTCACACGCTCTGCAGGTAGTGGTGCTGTAGGAACCTGTACTGGTTTGGATCTGTACCTGTTACATACAACGCAGCTTGAAATAACAGACTTTACTAAACGGCGAATACCGATAACCCAAAATCTCGTTCGAATGTCAGCAATAAGCTGATTGGCGCCTGCGTGTTGCAATTGAATGTGACGCTGTCTTACCATTAAATTTATTATGGTACTAGCTGGTACCCGCGACTTCGTCTGCGTACTTTTAATTTGAATATTAAGGATTATATAAAAGGAACGGTATAGCATGTGATTAAAAGAGAGTAAGTAGGTATATTTAAAAAAAAATAAAAAATATCTGTTTACAGTCGTTATAAAGTACCTATGTATTCCATTGAGTGGCAGAAATTACCTAGGAATATTTATCGGTCCCTTATGTCCAAGACACTTACAGGGGTCAGCGTCACGTTGTGTACAAAAATATTTTAAAATGACCTAATTTAAAACTTTTTTGTACACAACGTTTGCTATTTTGTTATTATTTGTTAAAATGTAGAAATTGTTTGGACTCGACACTCGCGAGCAGGCCACGTATACACCACGTGCGCTCCCCCACCACAAGACAGCGCCGTTGACTGCCGCCACACTTCGGCGAATGTGCGCGACGACGAACGACGACCGACGGCAGTGGCGGCGATGCAGAGTATTCGTTAAAAGGAACTTTATCTACAAAAGCCAAATTTTTTTAACTTGATACACCCAAAACTACTAAATATCATGTTCCTAGGTTCAGTGGTTAATATTTTGTATACAAAAAGTTTGGCTTCGTAGTTCCCGTTCCGAATCCGTTCCGTTCCGTTCGAATTTCGGAAAATCCGTTTGTTGAAAAACTCTGCACATCCTAAGAGAGCTACGTACCAAGTTTCATGGTTTTATCTTCAAAAATGACGAATACCCATACAAACATTCAACCCGTATTTCACCCCCATACTGATAAAAATTTCAAAATGCTTGAACAAACGATTTTTTGTTTGTTATTTAGTGCCTAAACACAAAATTTAATATTTTTATCTTGAAAAATGACGAACCTCATAAAAAATTTCAACACCTATTTCATCCCCTCAAAGATCGAATTTTCAAAAACGCTTTAACAAATTGTTTTTTTATTTCTTATCAAGTTCCTAAATATAAAGTTTCGTGGTTTTATCCCCAAAAATGACGAACTCCCATACAAACTTTCAACCCTCATTTCACCCCCTCACTGGTCGAAATTTCAGCAACGCTAGAACAAATGTTTAATTATTTTTTATCAAGTGCTTAAATATAAAGTTTCATGGATTTATATTTTAAAATTAAAATATCCCATACAAACTTTCAACCCCTATTTCAATCTCTTCGTCCCTTCTTTTCGCAATAAAAGGTATCCTATTTTCTTTCTCAGGGTCTAAAGATTGTCTGTGCCAAATTTAATCAAAATCGGTTGAGAGGTTTAAGCGGGAAAGCGTAACAGACAGACAGACAGACAGAGTTACTTTCGCATTTATAATATTAGTAAGGATTATTTTCCCTCGTTAAATAGTAAACAAACTAAGTGTAGGTGTTATAATTTCGTTGACGAACTGATTACCTATCCGTTTCTTTGTCTAAAATGAGTATTACCTTATTACTATGATTGATTACTGGGCTTAAAGTTCATATAAATGTCTATCGAATTACCTCCTCAAGTTTAAAGCGTAGCTAGTCATGTAGTACTATATTAATTATGTGGTGTAAGTAATTAGATTTTATCTGTATGTAATGTAACAGTCAGTTGAATAAAAAAACTTATACAAATCAGATCAATTAATTGGCGTAATGTGATTCTAGAAAGAGTTTTAATGTTAATAGATAGCTAGCTATAGCTATGTGTAGGTTCCTGTAGGAATGAGATATAACTGTTTAATAAAGACAGTTGCATCAAAATTTTATCATAAATTCCCTAAATTATGGCGCCTACCTACCCTCTAAGTTAGAAAAGTGATCAAATACTAACTTGAGGTCACTCAGTTTAAAAAAAAACATCGAAATCATTCCAGTAGCTATGGCGTCATGCGCTTCTTGACACGATCACGAAATCTAGATTTCCGCGGGAATGAGGTATTTTCCCGCCATAAAAAGTAGCCTGTGTCCGTGCCTAAGATCCTATCTTTAAATTAACCAAGTCTTATAAAATTCCGTTCAGACGTTAAGGCGTGAATGAGGCAAACTTTTAAAACAAACAATTAAAAATCACTAACCTAGTTTTCTGTCTACTGCCTACGCCTTAAGTACGATAGCATAAATATTAATAGGCCATATCCTTTTCTAGATTACTATCTATCAGCTAACTAAATTTCATCAAAATCCGTTGAGCCATTTAGGCATGATAGACAAAACTCCCAGCAAAAACCATAAAAAAATCACTAACTCAATTCAGTTTTCTGCCTACTTCCTACCCCCTAAGTACGATGACGTGATCAATTTGATCGTACAACCGTTTTTAGATAACCAACTATTACCTTACAAAATTTCATTAAAATCCGTTCAGCCGTTTAGACGTGAAAGAGCAAAAGTCCCAACAAAAACGACTACAAATCACTAAATCAATTTAGTTATCTGCCAACTGCCTACCCCCTAAGAACGATGGCGTGATTATTTATAGCCTATGACCATTTCTAGGTTATCATCTATCACCATACCAAATTTCATCAAAATCCGTTGAGCCGTTTAGGCGTGAAAGAGTAACAGACAGACAGACAGACAGACAGACAGACAGACAGAGTTACTTTCGCATTTATAATATTAGTATGGATTCTTTGCATGAACCAGGTATGGTGTTTTTATATATTCTGGAAGATCTGACAACAAGAGTTTAGTTTTAATTCTAATTAAGTTCTCTTCATCTTTATATTTTCCCAAATCTCTACTAGTCTTTTCTAACAATTCCCTGTCTTCTGCTTGTATCAACCCTATAATAACTTTCTCTGCTTTTTCATACTCTTTATATGTCAATTCTCCCTTCTTTTTATTTAACTGTCTTGTATTCCTTGTAAAACGAAATATCCAAGCTACAGTTCTTATTACTTTAGTATATTTAGAAAATTTATTTTGTAATTTATGTAATATCCCCTCATTAGGATTTGTATTTATATTAGTACATACAGTTTTCTTTAGTTCCAGGTTTGCAGTTTGGTCATTAAGCTGTGTTTCAGATCGAGGCCATAGCTCCGGTGCGTGACGCAGCCATTCTGGCCCCTCCCACCAGCGAGTAGTGAGAAGAGTCTTCGCGTTGCAGCCTCTGGAAGCTAGGTCTGCCCAATTCTGTGGCCCTGGAATATGATACCAATTTTCAATCTTAGTATTTTGTCTAATTTCTTTTACCCTATTTCCTACAAATGTGTTCCAGGGCATTTCACGTTTTATCCAGCACAAAGCTACGTTGGAATCCGTCCAACAAAACTCAGGTAAGTCCAGTATATCTAGACTTTTGTGCGCTTGGTTAAGCAGACGTGATCCTATTAATGCCGCTGTTAGTTCTAATCTGGGAATGGTAATTTGACGTGGAGGAGTTACTCTTGCCTTTGCCGATATCAGTTGAACTGTCACTTTACCACCTTTTTCAGCTCTCAATAACACACATGCACCATAACCGTCCTTGCTGGCATCACAAAATAGATGTAAACTTATATTGGACTCTGATAACTTATCTGCTGTCAATCTGCGTGGAATTTGACACTCATTGAGGTAGTGGATATACTTATACCAATCTTTAAATGTTGACAGTAGATCAGAGGGCAATTCCTCATCCCATTTCAGTTCACGTAGCCAGGTTTGTTGTAATATTAATTTGGGCGTGAGCATTACAGGGGAAGTATAACCAATCGGATCAAAAACCTTTTGTGTCAATGACAACAACTCCCTTTTAGTGACTTTCTCTAAATCTTTATGCAAAGTTAGACTTCTCGTATTACAATATAATTTGTCTGAAGTAGTATCCCACAATAGTCCCAATAAAGAAATCTCAGTCTCGTTTGTTTCATTTATTTGCATCGGACTGGTAACCCACTGTCTTAACTCAAACTTAGCAGTATTCATAATATTTTTTGTTTCAAAAATAAACTTGCATACCTCTTCCTCTGAATCTAAACTGGTAACGCAGTTGTCAACATAAAATGACCTGTTAAGAAGTTTGGCTGACTCACTGTACTGACCACTGACTTGTAGCAAATGATGTTGTAATGTGGCTGAAAGTAAAAATGGACTAGATGTTAACCCAAATACTACCCTGCAATGTCTATAAGTCACTATTTCGGTTCTATTTTCATCTTTCCACCACAGGAATCTTAAATAGTCTCTATCTGTGGGAGAAACAGCTATCTGTAAAAATGCCTTAGCTATATCTGCTGTCACCCCTATGACCCCTTTCCTAAATCCAGCTATTAATGTGGGAATCTTTTCCAGAAAATTTGTTCCTTTTTCTAAATAGGAATTCAATGATCTCCCATTTCTATCCTGAGCTGACGCATCATACACGGGTCTTACCTTTGTAGTGAGACTAGAATTTTTAATTACTGGTCTGTGAGGTAAGTAATGAGTTTTATTTTTATCTAATTCAAGGTCAGGCACTTTCTCTATAATCCCAGCTTGGCTCCACTCGCTGATGATGTTATGGTAAGTATCAAAGGTGTCTGTTGATAACAGTTTCTTCATAGTAGACTCTAACCTCTGTTTAGCTAAATTATAATTATTTAATAAATCATTGTGGTTTACCTTCCAGGGAAGCTGCACTTCATACCTGCCCTCCACATTGACTTCAATATTCTCCTCAAAGGACATCATTACTTCCTCTTCTATCTGTGCCTTGGATTTCACTTCTGCTGGATCTCGAATACCCAACGTTTCCAATGCCCAGTAACCTGTTAAATCATTATTACTGTTACTACAAAACAAAGTAGTACTTGTAAAATTATTCAATGTTGCACTCACCTGTTTTCCCTGTAGAGTCCACCCCAACTTCGTTTTTATAGCTGCCAGACCATTTCCCATTTGGATTACTACATTTGTCATACAAAAACCTGCGAAATCTGCACCAATTAACAGACCTATCTCAGAAATATCACCCTTGTCAGTCAGTGTTACATGATTTTGTTTTAACAATTTGAACAATTCTGTATCATTTTGATTTACTTTAGGCACATTAGTGCAAATACAATTTTGACTAATAGCTGTTAATTCCAAATTGAAGTTATTGACCAAACTTTCTACATTAAAATTATATAAACTGTGTTCTTTTGGATTTACTTCCATTCCACCAAACAAGCAATGACTTATAACTTCTTTCTTCACCAGCGGTATCTTCAACTTCTCTACTACAGACTGTTGAATGTAAGAACGTTGGGACCCATTGTCAAACAGTGCACGGATCGGTATCTTCTTTCCATTATGTGAGACATTAACAACGACAGTCTGCAGCAATGTGACCCCCGTTGGTGTACACGAAGATAAAGCAGCTGAGGGGTGATTGTCTTCCTTGTTCTTCAGAGTATTTTCTTTCTTCTCAAAATTCTTTTCAGGTTTTGTATCTTCCGACATTGTTTGATGGCATAATAATGTTGAGTGTCTCTTCTTACAGATGAGGCATTTTACGAATGTTTTACAACTTTTACCATAGTGTCCAATCTTTAAGCAAATATTACACGCTTTCTTCTTTTTTAAATATTCTTTGCGTTGCTCTAAACTCATTGTTGACACTTTATAACATTCTATGCTAGAGTGATTATCTTTTTCACACCACACGCAGCTCTTCTTCTTAATATCCATCTTCTTCTCACTTGTAAACAAGCAATTTGCCGAGGCTTCTTCTAGATCGTTACTTGTTGACACATTGAAAGTATTATAGCCTATATAGCCTAGTGCTGCGCCGGCCAGGGCCGCATCGCGTAGGGTTGCGACACGCAGAGCCGCGCCGCCCAGTGTCGCGTCGCCTAGTGCTGCGTCGGCAAGGGCCACACCGCGTAGGGCTGCGTCACGCAGAGCAGCGAAATGCAGTGCCGTGCTCCCCGCCGGTGCGCCGCTGGCCGCAGTGATGTGCGACACCGCACCACCCAACAACGAGCCGCCGTGTGCCGCGCTGCCAAGTGTCGCGCCGGCCGGTGATGTGCCGCCGGGAGCCGAGCCGCGGAGGGTCGGAGCTCGCGGAGCCTCGAGGCGCGGGGCGTCAGCGACAGCGCCACCGCCCGCGGCGCCCGCGCCCGCTGCGCCGACAGGTGGGGCGCTGCGAGGGCCCGAAAAGGTCGCGACCGCATTGCCAAACATCGTCGCGCCCCAGAAAGACTGTGTCCCACGTCTAGCGAAAAAGACTGTTGTGTTCTCGGACGATATAGGCATAGGTTTAGGACTACTTCTAAAAAACTCTTTTGATCATGACATTATTAATGTGTGCATGCCTGGCGCGTCATATTCGCAAATCATCACAAAATTATTCCAGTGTAAATATGATGCAAACACTACCGTTATTCTTTTAGTAGGCAATAGTACAGGGCTCACAAAAGAGCAATTGACTAGGTATCATAGGTCACTAATGACTGTTGAGTGTGGAAACTTAATTATTTGTTCTTTTCCATACTCAAATACATTAGCTAGTGAGGAAAATAATTATATATTTTCTCTCAACCAACACCTTTATAACAGAACCTGTCATCATAGTAATATTATTTATTTAGATTTGAATAAGTTTATTCGAAATTGTATAATAACGACAGATAGAATATATCTATCTAAGTACTTTAAAAAAATTATATGTTCAGTACTAGTTTTTTATATTACAGACACTTCTGCCAGACCAGGCAGTAAACTTATTGACTGTACTGTCTTTTACAGTACAAAACTTTTTATTGACGGTAGTCAGCCATGTACCACGAATGGTACTTCATCTTTAAACTAGACAATAAGACAAAAGAGAAGCTTGGAATATTAAAACTAGTTCACCAAAATATTCAAGGCTTCTCTGGCAAAGAATTAGACGTAGAATTATTTTTAGAGACATTTTTTATTGACATTTTATGTATTACAGAGCATTGGTTGAAGGATTATGAATTGTTATTCGGTTTTAAAAATTATCATTTCGCTAGCGCTTTCTGTCGAAAGATCAAATTACGTGGTGGCTCCCTTATTTTTATCAGAAATAGTTTAAAATATAAAGAACGCAAAGATATTACTGGACTTTCGATAGAGGGCACTATGGAGATTTCATGTATAGAAACAGAGAAACATATTGTTGTAGCCGTATACAGACCCCCATACAGTGCTAACTTCACAGTTTTTGAATCAGTGATGGAAAATGTACTGAAGGTCATATCTAAAAGTAATAAAGCCATTATAGTGTGTGGAGATTTTAACGTTGATTTATATGAAGTAGATTCAATTACAACTAGATTTCTAAGTTTGTTTAAATCTTTTAACCTTGTTAATATATTTATGGAGCCAACTAGAATTACAGAAACAACTGCCTCATGTTTAGATAACGTTTTTTGCAATTGTGACTTCCAAAACAACAGTATCCTTAACTGTTTTAAGTCAGATCACAGTGGGCAGCTGGTCAGTTTTCCAGTACTTAAAAATGTTCAGAAAATTAAATTTCGTACACGACCCATCACTGATACTCGGATAGAGAAATATCGAAATAGTCTTATAAGTAACTTACCTTGTCCAAACTTTGATACAGACAATCCTGACGATTTTTACAGGGATTTCTTTACTATTATCCATAAAGAATTTGAAAATAATTTTCCTCAAAAGGTAGTTACCAACAGTCAATCATTCAAGTTCAGTGACTGGGCTACCGTAGGCATTCGCAAAAGTAGAAATACTCTTTATTCTTTATATGAGGAAAAAACGTATACACACACTGATAGTTTTAAAAGCTACGTCAAAAATTATTCTAAAATATTTCGAAGAGTGTGTTATACAGCCAAACAGATGCATATTAGTAGTAAAATAAAGACCGCGGATAATAAAATAAAGGCAGTTTGGCAAGTAATAAATAGCGAAACAAAGGCTTCGAAACCGCGTGAATTAGAATATAATATAGAATCGAGCACTGGGTTAGTTAAACAAGATAAAGATGTAGCTGAAGTTTTTGATAAATTCTTTACGAACATCCCTGTAAAAACTACAGAATCTCTCAGGTCCTCTCCTGTTCAAGCTGATATATTGTTGAAAAGTAATGTTACTGCTTGCACTGAATTATTTGATTTTAAACGCGTTGATCCGAGTAGTATTGTTAAAGTATTCAAACAGCTGAAACTTAAAACCTCGAAAGATTTATGGGGATTGTCTGTCAAATTGATGAGCTCTGTTATTGATATCTTAGCACCATATCTAGCTTACATTTTTAATATGAGTGTTGAAAATAGCACTTTTCCAAATTTAATGAAAATCAGTAAAGTTATACCTCTTTTTAAATCGGGCACAAAATCAGACCCCACGAATTATAGACCGGTTTCTATTCTACCAGTACTTAGTAAAATTTTCGAGAAAATTATTCTCGACCAACTGCTATGTCATTTTAATTTAAATAACTTACTTCACAGCCAGCAGTTTGGTTTTACTAAGGGTCGGTCTACAACAGACGCGAGTGTCACATTTGTTCGACACATTTTCGATGCTTGGGAGAAGTCGCAGAATGCCGTAGGAGTATTCTGTGACTTGTCTAAGGCATTCGACTGCGTGGATCACGAGACCTTGCTTTTGAAATTGAGGCACTATGGATTAAATAATGGAGCTCTCAGTTTGTTAAATTCATATCTAGGTGATAGGATACAAAAGGTACAAATCAATAGTACGACTTCTTCGGGCTCTCATGTTCAAATGGGAGTTCCTCAAGGATCCATTTTGGGGCCATTCCTTTTTTTAGTGTACATAAATGATTTACCTTATGTAGTACAGAACCAAGCTGACATTGTACTGTTCGCGGATGACACTTCTCTTATATTTAAAATCGATAGAAAGTTAGAGGAACTTGACGAAGCAAACAGCGCTGTGTCGCAGGTTCTAAGCTGGTTTACAGTAAATAATCTAGTTCTAAATGCTAAGAAAACGAAGTGTATTAAATTTGTTCTACCAAACGTAAAGAAAGTAAATAATAACATTAAAATTAACGACGAGAAACTAGATTTTGTTGAACACACCGTTTTCTTAGGAATTACTGTAGATTCAAAACTTCAATGGGGCCCACATATTGTATCACTAGCGGGCAAGCTAAGTTCAGCAGCATATGCCGTCAGAAGAATCCGACAACTCACAGATGTACCCACTGCTAGACTTGTCTACTTCAGCTACTTCCACAGCATAATGTCTTACGGTATTTTATTGTGGGGTCGAGCCGCTGATGTAGAAACTATTTTCATTATTCAAAAAAGGGCAGTTCGCGCTATTTATAATCTGCGTTGTCGGGACTCTTTAAGGGAGCTGTTTAAAGAAATAAATATACTGACGGTCGCAAGTCAATATATTTATGAAAACATTATGTATGTGCGTAAAAATGTATCTCTCCTTCCGAGAAACTGTGAAAGGCATATTTACAATACAAGGAATAAAAATAAAATTGTTGTTCAAAATTCTAGATTAAGTAAATTAAATTCATCTTTTTTGGGGTTATGTATACGTTTTTACAATAAAATACCAGATAATATTTTAAATTTGTCAGAGAACAAATTTAAAGCTCACGTGAAGCTTACTTTATGTAAAAAAGCCTATTATAAGATTAATGATTACCTAAATGATAAAAATGTCTGGTATTGAATGTGTTCCTCTAGTTATTAAATAACTTGTAATCATTGATTTAAAAGATGTGTTGCTGTTGCAGTTTCTTGTCATTTCTTCTCCTCAGCCATAACACCTTGCGAAATGACGTAAATTCAAAAATGTTACATTGACCTTCAACAAGTTTATCCATGATAATTACGTTGAATAAATGATTCTGATTCTGATTCTGATTCTGATTCTGATTCTGATTCTGGTATTTTTAGCCATGAAAATTCTTTGATCTGAGACAACCTCCTTTTGTAAAAACTGAAGTAGATTATTAAGCTCAATGTCCATTGTGTCTGCATGTTGATTTGAACGCTGCCAAGCCTTTAATGTATCATATGGTAAAGCAGATTCCACCATAGGTAAAATAAATGCAGCATACTTGTCTTTAGTAACTCCAAGCGACTCCAGCGCACGCAGCTGCGCACTAAGTTTATCATATAACGCTGTCAAAGTGAGTTCCTGTTTGAGTAAAATGATGTTAAGTAGCTCTCTTACATATACTTGGATAAGAAGCTCGTCGCGTGCAAATCTTGTTTTTAGATGATCAATACACTCCTTGTAACTTGACGCTGGATATGTTTCTACTATTTCCTTCATCTCAGCTGTCATACATTGTATTAAATAATGATATTTGTCGACATCATTCAAAGTGGAGTCTGAATCTATTTTTCCAAACTGCCCCCAGAAACTAAGCCAATTCTTTATGTTCCCGTCAAACTTTTTAAGTTCAATCGATGGAAGTTTGAGGTTACTCTTATTATTATTCGTATTTATTTGACCGGTTCCAGATAATATTTTGTCGACTTGCTCCTGAAGCACGTGCCATTTTATAGTATATTTTTCGGCTTCCTCTATCTCTTTTTCATAAGCATTTTCTTCCCAATCGGATCCTTGTAACAGCTCATCCTTGATGACTTTATTTAATTCCACGAGCTTATTATATCGCTCTTTTAGCAATAGGTAGTTCGATTTCAGCTGTATCTCGTCGACGGGCCTGCTTTGTAATATATTTTCAATGGCGTTTGCGGTCTTGATAAATGTTCTACGTATTACTGACCTCTCTTTAATTTTGCTATGCATATTGGTAATTTCCATGTATCACGGTCGCCAAATGTTGTCGCTTGGGGTTGATTATCTATCTTTTTAGATTGTAGTTAAATTAATTCGAAGCAAATTAAAAGAAAACACACCATTGTTGTTGAAAAACCAGCCATAATATTATTTATTATTTTTTTTCACATGTCACAAAATAAGGCAAAGGAACGGCCTATTCAGCCTACTGTCAAACACTATTATTTTACATTATTTAACAGAGGGTCTTATTTTGGAATCTCTGTAGGATCTCTATATTGGAGTGTGCGGCTGTTCCCCAGAGTTGTATTCCATACGCCCAAATGGGTTTCAAAATACATTTGTATAATATTAATTTATTTTCCATTGAAAGTTGAGATTTTCGGCCCATTAGCCAATATAGGTTGCGGAATTGCATGCTAAGAGCTTTACGTTTTGTAAATATGTGCTTTCTCCATGTGAGTCGTCTGTCAAGATAAAGACCAAGGTATCTGGCTTCGTCTGCTTGGGGGATTTCAACATCATTTAGTATAACTGGTGGACAGTTATTTTTTCTCAGGGTGAAGGTAACATGAACGGATTTTGCACCATTGGCCTTTATGCGCCATTTCTTTAGCCATTCAGTTATGTTATCGAGGCTGGTCTGAAGTAACTGAGAGGCCACTGTTGAGTCAGTGTCTGTAGCGAGGACAGCTGTGTCGTCTGCAAAAGTACCAATTGTGACGTTACCTTCAATTGGAAGGTCTGAAGTGTATAATAGATAGAGCAAGGGGCCCATAACACTACCTTGTGGCACGCCTGCCTGTATTGGGTACAGGTTAGTGATTTCTTCCTCTTGTTTCACAAAGAAGTGCCTAGAGTTGAGGTAGGACTGTATAAAAATGTAGAATGAAGATGGCAACATTTGTTTTAGTTTATATAGTAGACCCTTGTGCCACACCCGGTCAAATGCTTGGGATATATCGAGGAAAGCTGCAGAGCAGTATTTTTTGTGTTCAAACGAATGGATTACTGTTTCTACCAGCCGGTGTATCTGTTCAATGGTGCCATGTTTCTCTCTAAATCCGAATTGGTGTTGTGGTATCAGCTTTAGTTGATTCACTATCGGCTTCAATCTTGTAAGCAAAAGAATTTCCATGACTTTGGAAAGCAGTGGAAGAAGACTAATTGGTCGATATGATTTGACATCATCAGAATTTTTTCCTGGTTTGATGATCATTTTTATTTGGGCCACTTTCCACTGTGGTGGTACAAAGGATCGTCTGAGAACAGAATTATACAGCTGCGTGAGAAATTTTATGCCTTCTTGAGGTAGTTCTTTTAGCATTTTAGAAGTTATAAGGTCATAGCCAGGTGCCTTTTGAAGTTTTAGCCTCCTGATCACCCCAGTAAGTTCAGCTTCTGTTGTTTTTCTGAGAGGTGTGTCCAGTTGATTCGCTTGTTCAATTACCTTGTCTATATCTGTCTCTACGTTGGAAGAATCTTCACACGGATTTGGAGTAAAAACTGTTTGCAGGTGCTCAGCAAATGCGGTAGCCTTCTCCATATCACTTTTAGCCCAGGTGTTGTTAGTCTTTCTTAGAGGTGGTTGTGATGCGATGGGTTGTTTAATATTTTTTGAGGCTTTCCATAGCGAATAGTTTGTGGCTTTTGTTGGATCCAGCGCCTTCAGGCGAGCACTGGTTGCATTGTTATCTTCGTCCGATAAAGCTTGCTTAAGTTCGGCTATGAGGTGGTTCAAGTGTTTTTTGTCTCTTGGATATTGAGTCTGTTGCCAAATCTTTCTCGCCCTTCTTTTGTCTAATATTTTTTGTAAAATTTCTGTGCTGTAGCTTTGTGCTGGTGGGAGTTTGGTTACAGGTGTTGAAGACCATCCGGCTTTTTGGATTGAGTGATTAAAGTGTTCCACCGCACTGCTTATATCATCATCTGATTTTAAGGGTATTTTTAAGTTTAGGTGTGTAGAGACATACTGGCGGTAGGCATCCCAGTTTGTTTTGTTGCTATATAGTTTGCAAGGCGGGGGTTTCTGGTCAATTTTAGTGCTGAAGTTTATGAGTACAGGTGTATGGTCAGAAGACAATTCCAGGGATGATTCACAGCAGAGTAAATTTTTTGATAGTCCTCTATAGACAGCAAAATCCATCAAGTCCGCTGTTCGTTTGGGGTCAGTAGGCCAATAAGTTGGTTTGCCCGTAGATAAAAAAATTAAATTCAATTTTTGAGCAGCACTTAAGAGTTGTCTGCCTTTTGTATTTATTATACGGGAACCCCAGTGAGGATGCTTAGCGTTGTAATCTCCTCCAGCTATGAATCTATGTCCAAGGCTGTTGAAGAAATCTTCATAGGTACTACTTTGGACTGAGTGTTTTGGTGGAGTGTATAATGCCACGATAGTAATAGGCCCAGTGCTGTTTTCAATTTCTATTTTAGTGGCTTGTATTGCTTCTGTGCAATATGGATGAATTTCATGGTGTTTTATTGCAGCCCTAATAAGAATTGCAGATCCTCCATGTGCTCGCCCACTAGGATGATTTTGGTAGTACAGCTTATATCCCTGGATCACGAAATAGCTCTTACTTGTGAAATGAGTTTCTGATATCATTAAGATGTCAATTTTGTGTGTATTTAAAAACGTTGCTACTTCAAGAGTGTGTTGTGACAGGCCATTGGCATTCCAAATAGCTATTTTGAAGTTGAATTTTGTGAACTAGCACTGACATATCTTAGCAGAAGGTTGGTCATGTTCTGTACTTGTTGCATCACTTGAGTCAGCATTTGTAGAAGAGTATGGATGGAGATGTTTTGGTCTTGTTCTGGCGGGATTGCAGTCTTCAAGGCTTGTGCATAGGTTCTAAATTCATTTACAGGTTTAGTAGTGGGGTTGTGAACGCTTATTGTCGGTGGTTGAGAAGGTCTTGAACATTCTGGCCCGGGGGACTTTTCAAATGTGGGTAGTCGGGGTTTTAGTGGAGGAAACTTGTTTTTTTTGCAATTCCTTGTACACCGAGCATCCCCTGTAATTTGCAGGATGGTTTCCCTCGCAGTTCACGCATTTAACATCCTTTGACTTTTCCTTGCGTACGCAGTGCGGTGACAGGTGGTCTCCAGCACATTTGATACATTTGGGTTTCCGGTGGCAGTATTTTTTTGTGTGCCCGTACTGTTGGCATTTTGCGCATTGTGGGATTTGGCGTTTGGGCCTTGGAGGTTCAAATGTGACACAGCAATGTAGTACTGATTTTATTTCATAAATTTCTTTATTTTTATTGTTTTGTTCTAGTTCTAGGGAATAAAGGGGTAGAGGTTTATTAGTTGATCTTTGCTTGATATTGTATATATTTATAACTTTATGCCCTAACTCTTCAAGTTCTTTTTTAATTTCACTTAGGTCTGCTGACGGGTGCATGTTTTTCATTATTACAACAAAACCACGTTCTTGTTTGGGTTTGTAAGTGTAAAATTCGGTGTTTTTAAGTTCTAATTGTTTGACTACTGTGGTGTAAGCCTCAGGAGATTTAGTTCGAATCCTTACTTGGTCGGCGCGTAGTACTTTTAGGTCATAATTGTCTTTAGCATATTCATCCAGCATATTTATGAGTGGTTGTATGTACGTTACCTTATCCACATATATTGGAGGTGGTTTGGGCACTTTTTGTTCAAAGTTCTCATTTGCATTGGCATCAACGGGTAGCGCATCAAACCTGTTTGAAGTTTCGACAGAGGGGTAGCTTAGCCAGTATTTATCAGTTTTTGGTCTTATATTTCTGGTGATATTATCACCTTCAGGGCTCAGTTGCCGTTTTTGTTGCTTATCTTGGATGAAGAGTCCAGGGTGAAAGACTTGCTGCACAAGGGGTTTGTGGCTAGTTTGTTGTTGTTGGGAAGTGACCTGTTGATCACTATTTTGCGACATTTTCGGGTTATTCTATTTTGTTTTTGTAAGAATATAGTTATTTTTAGCCGTTTTCGTTTAGTATAATGCTCAGCATGTTAAGGATTTCACAAAAGATCACTAAGTCAGTAACGGTTATTTCAAACTATGATGGCGTATAGGTTCTGTTTTCTCGCGTCACTGTTTTCTTAGGATTTAGTCACTTTTTCACTGAGATAACACTGTCACTCGGTAATTATATCTGGATTAGCATTTTAACACTGTTTTTAACCAGGATAACATTAAAAATCGATTTTAATTTTAATTAGAGATTTGCATAGGAAGCAGCTTTGACAGCAGACCATAGACCTTGTCCTAATTCCTAAATAAATTCAAAATTTTTGTTAGGCTGAATTGTTCGTCGACAGTTATAAGACATCCATACTAATATTATAAATGCGAAAGTAACTCTGTCTGTCTGTCTGTCTGTCTGTCTGTCTGTCTGTCTGTCTGTCTGTTACTCTTTCACGCCTAAACGGCTCAACGGATTTTGTGGTATGGTGATAGATGATAACCTAGAAATGGTCATAGGCTATAAATAATCACGCCATCGTTCTTAGGGGGTAGGCAGTTGGCAGATAACTAAATTGATTTAGTGATTTGTAGTCGTTTTTGTTGGGACTTTTGCTCTTTCACGTCTAAACGGCTGAACGGATTTTAATGAAATTTAGTAAGGTAATAGTTGGTTATCTACAAATGGTTGTACGATCAAATTGATCACGTCATCGTACTTAGGGGGTAGGAAGTAGGCAGAAAACTGAATTGAGTTAGTGATTTTTTTATGGTTTTTGCTGGGAGTTTTGTCTATCATGCCTAAACGGCTCAACGGATTTTGATGAAATTTAGTTAGCTGATAGATAGTAATCTAGAAAAGGATATGGCCTATTAATATTTATGCTATCGTACTTAAGGCGTAGGCAGTAGACAGAAAACTAGGTTAGTGATTTTTAATTGTTTGTTTTAAAAGTTTGCCTCATTCACGCCTTAACGTCTGAACGGAATTTTATAAGACTTGGTTAATTTAAAGATAGGATCTTAGGCACGGACACAGGCTACTTTTTATGGCGGGAAAATACCTCATTCCCGCGGAAATCTAGATTTCGTGATCGTGTCAAGAAGCGCATGACGCCATAGCTACTGGAATGATTTCGATGTTTTTTTTTTAAACTGAGTGACCTCAAGTTAGTATTTGATCACTTTTCTAACTTAGAGGGTAGGTAGGCGCCATAATTTAGGGAATTTATGATAAAATTTTGATGCAACTGTCTTTATTAAACAGTTATATCTCATTCCTACAGGAACCTACACATAGCTATAGCTAGCTATCTATTAACATTAAAACTCTTTCTAGAATCACATTACGCCAATTAATTGATCTGATTTGTATAAGTTTTTTTATTCAACTGACTGTTACATTACATACAGATAAAATCTAATTACTTACACCACAATTAATATAGTACTACATGACTAGCTACGCTTTAAACTTGAGGAGGTAATTCGATAGACATTTATACGAACTTTAAGCCCAGTAATCAATCATAGTAATAAGGTAATACTCATTTTAGACAAAGAAACGGATAGGTAATCAGTTCGTCAACGAAATTGGCCCCGATTCCTGCAGACACCGCCTAATTTTATTTTAGGTTATATCCGTCATTTTCGTATCCGTCGAAAAGGAAAGGGACGGATGATTCACAGCTCTTAATTTTAGGAAGAATGAGTAAATTAATGTGTCGGGTTATTGACTGACGTAAAATTTTTAGACGGTTGGTTTAGATTTGTGCTTAAAATTGACGTGTGTTCCATAAATTTTATGCTTGTCCATTACCCGTCCCTTTCCTTTTCGGCGGATAAGAAAAGGACAGATATAACTTAAAATAAAATTAGATGGTATTTACAGGAATTAGCACCAGTATAACACCTACACTTAGTTTGTTTACTATTTAACGAGGGAAAATAATCCTTACTAATATAATAAATCTGTAGAGAGGTCAATTCTGTACATTAAATATTTTTTCAAAATAACTATCAGGGGGTGATAAGTGATCGATACTGATGCCAAAAATGCAATCAGTAAAATTTTTGTCTGTCTGTCTGTCTGTCTGTCTGTCTGTATGTTCCTTATAGAAACAAAAACTACTAGACGGATTTTAATGAAACTTGGTACAATTATTCTTCACACTCCTGGACAGGTTATAGTATACTTTTCATCACGCTACAATCAATAGGAGCAGAGTAGTGAAGGGAAATCCTTTTGTATGAAAAATCTAAACCACTCAAGTTAGACGTTTGAAATTTGGCATGCAGGTACCTTAGATATCGTAGAGGTGCAATAAGAAAGGAATTCCCGAAATTCCTACGGGAACGGGAATTAGCGGGAAAATCCTTTTGTATGAGAAATCTAAACCATTCAAGTTAGATGTTTGAAATTTGTCATACAAGTACCTTAGATATCGTAGAGGTGTACTAAGAAAGGAATTCCCGAAATTCCCAAGGGAACGGGAATTAGCGGAAAATCCTTTTGTATGAAAAATCTAAACCACTCAAGTTAGACGTTTGAAATTTGGCATGCAGATACCTTAGGTACCGTAGAGGTGCACTAAGAAAGGAATTCCCGAAATTCCCACGAGAACGGGAATTAGCGGGAAAATCCTTTTGTATGAAAAATCTAAACCACTCAAGTTAGACGTTTGAAATTTGTCATGCAGGTACCTTAGGTACCGTGGAGGTGTATTAAGAAAGGAATTCCCGAAATTCCCACGGGAACGGGAATTAGCGGGAAAATCCTTTTGTATGAAAAATCTAAACCACTCAAGTTAGACGTTTGAAATTTGTCATGCAGGTACCTTAAGTACCGTGGAGGTGTACTAAGAAAAGAATTCCCGAAATTCCCACGGGAACGGGAATTAACGGGAAAATCCTTTTGTATGAAAAAATCTAAACCATTCAAGTTAGACGTTTGAAATTTGGCATGCAGATACCTTAGGTACCGTAGAGGTGCACTAAGAAAGGAATTCCCGAAATTCCCACGAGAACGGGAATTAGCGGGAAAATCCTTTTGTATGAAAAATCTAAACCACTCAAGTTAGACGTTTGAAATTTGTCATGCAGGTACCTTAGGTACCGTGGAGGTGTACTAAGAAAGGAATTCCCGAAATTCCCACGGGAAAGGGAATTAACGGGAAAATCCTTTTGTATGAAAAATCTAAACCACTCAAGTTAGACGTTTGAAATTTGGCATGCAGATACCTTAGGTACCGTAGAGGTGCACTAAGAAAGGAATTCCCGAAATTCCCACGAGAACGGGAATTAGCGGGAAAATCCTTTTGTATGAAAAATCTAAACCACTCAAGTTAGACGTTTGAAATTTGTCATGCAGGTACCTTAGGTACCGTGGAGGTGTATTAAGAAAGGAATTCCCGAAATTCCCACGGGAACGGGAATTAGCGGGAAAATCCTTTTGTATGAAAAATCTAAACCACTCAAGTTAGACGTTTGAAATTTGTCATGCAGGTACCTTAAGTACCGTGGAGGTGTACTAAGAAAAGAATTCCCGAAATTCCCACGGGAACGGGAATTAACGGGAAAATCCTTTTGTATGAAAAAATCTAAACCATTCAAGTTAGACGTTTGAAATTTGGCATGCAGATACCTTAGGTACCGTAGAGGTGCACTAAGAAAGGAATTCCCGAAATTCCCACGAGAACGGGAATTAGCGGGAAAATCCTTTTGTATGAAAAATCTAAACCACTCAAGTTAGACGTTTGAAATTTGTCATGCAGGTACCTTAGGTACCGTGGAGGTGTACTAAGAAAGGAATTCCCGAAATTCCCACGGGAACGGGAATTAACGGGAAAATCCTTTTGTATGAAAAAATCTAAACCATTCAAGTTAGATGTTTGAAATTTGGCATGCAGATACCTTAGGTACCGTAGAGGTGCACTAAGAAAGGAATTCCCGAAATTCCCACGAGAACGGGAATTAGCGGGAAAATCCTTTTGTATGAAAAATCTAAACCACTCAAGTTAGACGTTTGAAATTTGTCATGCAGGTACCTTAGGTACCGTGGAGGTGTACTAAGAAAGGAATTCCCGAAATTCCCACGGGAACGGGAATTAACGGGAAAATCCTTTTGTATGAAAAAATCTAAACCATTCAAGTTAGATGTTTGAAATTTGGCACGCAGGTACCTTAGATACCGTAGAGGTGCACTAAGAAAGGAATTCCCGAAATTCCCACGGGAACGGGAATTAGCGGGAAAATCCTTTTGTATGAAAAATCTAAACCACTCAAGTTAGATGTTTGAAATTTGGCATGCAGGTACTTTAGTAAACTTAAAGCTTAGTTGCAACAGGATATTACAAAATTCCCACGGGAACGGTAGTGAGCGGGAAAAAACATTTGTATGAAAAAAACAAATCTAAATAAAAGGAGAAACTGACAGACTCAGTGACTGACACATCAACGCATAGCCTGAACGGCTAAACGTAGGCATTTGAAATTTGGAAGGAACATAGCTTAGGTACCGTAGAAGTGCACTAAGAAAGGAATTCCCGGAATTCCCACGGGAACGGAAATTAGCGGGAAAATCCTTTTGTATGAAAAATCTAAACCGCTTAAGTTAGACGCTTGAAATTTGGCATGCAGGTACCTTAGTTAACTTAAAGCTTAGTTGCAACAGGATATTGCAAAATTCCCACGGAAACGGGAGTTAGCGCGAAAAAAACATTTGTATGAAAAAATCGAAACCGCGTAAGATAGATGTTTTCAATTCAATTAAATTATTTATTGCATTCCATGTAGTACAATGGGGTGTTACATAGGCATAGGAACTAAAACATGGACCCTGTAGGGCACAGCAACGTTGAAGGGAAGAGAGGAAGTGTGTATTAAAATTAAAACTCAATGAACAATCAATTAAAAAAAAATCAATTCAATCAATTGATTGCATGCATGCATACCTTAGTAAAAATAAAGTTTATTTTTGGCTGTATTTTGAAAAATGGGAGTTATTGGGAAAAAAATTGTATGAAAAAATCTAAACTGCATAAGTTAGATGCTTGAAATTTGATATGCACTCCCACACACACAAAGATCTCTCTCTTATATAACACGCCACGCGGACGAAGTCGCGGGCAAAAGCTAGTAATAAATAAGTGTGATAACTGTTCTTCCGTTTTTTTTTACTACATATCAGAAGTGGTAAGTACCTACGTTTTTGGAATGTTTTGTTGCCACGCGTGACCACTTTTCAAGCTGGATAGTTTGTAAGTTTAACTGTGGAAAAGTGTTGTTTGAATTATAATTATTCTTTAATTATTAGTGAGACTCTAATTGTTTCAATTACGCATAGTCAACTTTTATTTCAAATAGTAGTTACCTATAGTTATTTAACCTGTCTTTATTTCGAAGAGTTACCCACATTCTAAACATTACGTACGGATTACAGAAAATAAACAAAAATGAATGTATTACTCTTGATATGTTCAACTTCAATTAATGACCTAATTAATCCAATGCTACATACATACCTACATGTAAAAAAAAATTAAAGGAAATAATAGTGAAGTTTTGTTGTAAAGGGTTATTATGTTTGGTAAAGATTAATACTAATTAATACAGCGGTAACAAAAATTTCGTTGTTATTGCGACCAGACATGTAAGTAGTTTACAAGATAATTTATGTGTTGTTTTTACATTTTTTTTCTTATAGGCCACATAATATGGTGGTTATGTATGGTATCTTAGGATTTCGTATCAACAGTGGCTGCAAGCTGTCTTTGATTACTTGTGGCTCTGCCCACCTCATCATATGTATATGTATGTATGTACATATGTAATATGGTCCGGTCAATCTGGTTTCAGTAATTGAATCTTTATTTAGATACTAAATTATAAAATGTAATTATTTTGTTTGACCTAATATCATTAAGAGCCATTGTAATTATTATCATAAAGTAGAACTACTTAAATGTAATTTATTGTCATAAAGTAGAACTTGCTGGTATTGAGGGTTATAAGGGATTACTGAAGATGTCGTTTGTAAGGTCACATGCATAGTTTACGAGATTTTTACACAAATATTTTTAACTTTTACGTTTTTGTGAATAAAATGTTATCATAGCCTTATTATCCATCCCCTAGCAGCACCTAGGGTGTTCTTTAGTAACAATAATAGATTCTATATGAACAGCACATGTGATGATACCAGGTTGAGTTTACGGAGGTTGATGAAAGGGGTCAAACATATTGTCTATTTTCTCTAGATGCACCTAGGGCATGCTGTCCGGATATCGGACGACCGAACACTCCGGATTGTTCTTCGGATTTATTATCTGGATGGTAGAATCTGGCGGATAATTACGTGCCCCGGACGCACCGTTATCGAGTTATCATCAAAAACAGTAAAATTAGATTCTTTGAAATTCAAATGTTGGTTAGTCATTAATGGTTACAATTTTATTTTACGAGTTCTAGGAAATGGACGGAGGAGTCCTTAGTCTGGAGACTCCTAGGAGGAGCCGTTCACGTGCCAGACGCAGCCGCAGCCGCGGTGAAACCCGCTGCCGCAGTCGCTGCTTGCTTGATCGCGAGCTGGCTTCGAGAAGAGAGCAGGAGAAGGTTGTCGAACTAATTAAAACTATTAAAGATGCTCTCCCATCGCAGCCGTTAAATCAAAGCGCACCATCAGTAAATAAAAATTTGGATTACAAAAATATTCTTCCGGAATTTAATCCGTCTCTGAAAAGCCAACGCATAGACATGTGGCTAAAAAAGGTAAATCAGTGCGCGGAGGTTTACGGCTGGGATGAGAGGACAGTAGTGCATTTCGCAATGCAGAAATTGGGCATTCGAAGGTTGGCGGCGAAAGTATACGGAACTTGGCTAGTCCACGTGGCGTTGAATAGTTTGTTTTTACCGTTGGAGCGGTAATTGTTTACCAAGATATGCAACAACGTGATGAATCTGAAGCTCAGAGGCGACGGAGACTTACAACTCTCGAGATCCAGACATCCGAGCAGTCACGTGAAAGGCGCACCGACCGTGATGTGCATACCGAGGGTGGACTTCACTCTAATTGCAATGACTAAAGTAAGATACGTAGTACAAGTCGTAGACGTAGTCCAAGCCGTTCGCGTCGTCACCGCAGCAAAACCCGAACCAGAAGCCGTAGACGTGTATTCCAAGCTATTGTCATCGTCACCGCAGTAAGACGCGAAGTAGAAGTCGTAGACGTAAATCGAGCTGTTCTCATCGTCACAGTAAGACGCGAAGCAGAAGTAGAAGACGTAGTCCTAGCTCCACTCTCTACCACCGTAATCGCAGTGTAAGTCGCCAACAAAGTAGAACTAGGAATAGTTCGAGTATAAAGGAGCGAGAACAATTGTAAGCGCGAGAGCGAGCACGGCTGCAGTTCCTTTAAGGTCAACTTCAACGTGACCGTGAACGTAGTAGACTACCAGACAGAAATGACGTCAATCATGGGATGAAACGTCCGCATACAGATGCACATGACGAAGGAATTAATACCGCGCATCGGTCTAGACGGATAGATTCACGTCCAAGGATGTTATAGACATACTAAACTCAATAAAGCCCCAGCCGACGCCGGCAGGCGCACCCAGTCACTCTAATAACCCCAATCCTAAGAATATACTTCCAGATGTTGACCCGTCATCGAAAGGACAGCGAGTAGATGTTTGGTAAAAAAAAAAAGGTGAATGATTGCGCCACCGTCTACAGTTGGGACGAAAGAACTACAATTCATTTCGCGTTGCCAGAAACGGCAGGGACTGGCTAAATCGTGGTATGATAGTCTAGAAACCATAATGTATACGTGGGTGGAATGGCAACAAAAGTTGTGTAGTGCATTCCCATTTGAGCAAAACTATGGCCAGTCCTTGGAGTACATGCTAAAGCGCAAAAGTATGTTCCAGGAACCAATCGTAGTGTACTTTTACGAGAAATTGGCAATGTTGAACCAATGCAATATCGGCAAACGCGCGGTAGATTGTCTGATACACGGGTTGAGTGACAAAACTACAAAGTCGAATGCTTTGGCGTTACGGTGCACAGAACCTGAACAGTTATTAGAATTCCTAATGAGTAATAAGGAGACAAATATCCCAGAACGTTTCAATTTTAGGAATAGGCCAAACGTAGGGTTCAATACAACTAGCGGCAGCAATGGTAATAGAGCTAGTGGTTTCAAGATAAAATATATTATATTTATAGATAGAGTATATTTTGTTTTAATTGTAAGGGATCAGGTCACCCATTTCGAATGTGCCCGAAACCACTTATTCAATGTACTCGGTGCAACAAAGTAGGCCATAAAATAGACAGTTGTTTTATGAAACCCGACGAGTAACGTGATAGTAAGGCTACCAATTCTCAAAAGACGATGTGCATATCCACGTCTACTCTGAACTTAAAGTACTATAAAAAGTTTTTATTAACGGGGTTCCAGTGAAAGCTTTTGTAGATTTCGGCAGTGAGGTTTCTCTTTTGGCAAATTCAGAATTAACACATTTGGGCCTTCAACACAACAACGTAACGACAGCTTTAAGGGGATTTGGCAACGAAGTTGTTTATTCGTTAGGGAAGGTGACGATTGGCTTCACACCCTGCAGTTAGGCGATAGTGAATTATGCCGGATTCGAGAGATACTTTCATCTGACTTAGATGTTAATGGATTAAAAGAAATAAAGGAAAATTATGTTATCAAGGATAACAAGTTATACAGGTGTGTTAATTGTAATAGATCTGATTTGCGTTGGGTGGTGCCGAAGGGGGCAAGGTGGCAGCTATGTCGTATGAACCACGACGACATAGGCCACTTTGGCCTAGAGAACACTGGATCGGTTGAAGAGGACATATTGGTTTTCCTAAGATGTCAATATTCGTGAAAAAAATATATATGTGGATGCGTGCATCGAATGCGCATATTCTAAGAATATGCGCATTAGTATAGATTACGTCTACAAATTTAAAAAATGATGGAAAAAGTAAAAAGTTACTACCACAATTATTCGGGTCCATATCGTGTTATTGCAGTACTTGGTAATGACCGGTATAAAATCGCGGTGACACCAGGTTTAAGTAATCCATACTAATATTATAAATGCGAAAGTAACTCTGTCTGTCTGTCTGTCTGTCTGTTACTCTTTCACGCCTAAACGGCTCAACGGATTTTGATGAAATTTGGTATGGTGATAGATGATAACCTAGAAATGGTCATAGGCTATAAATAATCACGCCATCGTTCTTAGGGGGTAGGCAGTTGGCAGATAACTAAATTGATTTAGTGATTTGTAGTCGTTTTTGTTGGGACTTTTGCTCTTTCACGTCTAAACGGCTGAACGGATTTTAATGAAAGGAGAATGGGCGAATCTGGTCCAAGAATCTCCACTGATGAGACTTATATGTAATGAAAGCTTATGCTTTCCCTATGATTCTGGTAAAGTTCTATCAGATTCTGTCCCGGGGTTCTTTTTTTACGGCCATGTTTGTCCTGGCTAAAAATGTGATAAAATACAGTGGGAGCTAAAATCGACTCAAGATTTGTTACTGGATAACTAAGTCTACATAAATAATTATGTATCATATTGTATATCATTTTAAAGAGGATCTTTCCAGAATCCGAAACATAAAAAAAAAACAACAAAAAAATCTTTTTGTAAGCGAATTATAGTCAATTTATATCTGCAGCGCCATTGTTTCTCGGTAGCTAAGTTCAAGTTTCATGCCTTTTACCCATTCCAAAAGTATCTTACCGATTTATTTTATATTGCTTCCGGAATTTGATCTGAGTGACAATAACAAGAAAAATAAATAAACACATACAAAAGAAACACATTTATTAAACAAGTTCAGGCAATAACTGGTGCAAAAGGCGGCTTTATTGCCAAGGTAGCAATTACTACCAGGCAACCTTACGTTTACGATACGTTTGAGTTTTTTTAAGTACGTTATCTTGCAATAGGTCCATAGCTTACGCGGCCTCTATCGGAATGGTATCTATTTTATTTCTTGTTGTTGTCACTTGTCAGGTTAAGAATGCAATATCAGAAGAAGGAAAAAATGATTGGGCTCCTTTGGAAAGGTTGGAAGGCGCGAAACTCGTACGTAGCTGCTAAGAAAAATGGTGCTACGGACGTGAGTTGGCTAAAAGTCGCATAATACATAATGCATTACATTGTAGTACATAATGCATTTTTTTTATTTGTGTATCTGATTCTGATAACCTTCCCCTTTAAAATTGGTATACATTATGATATATAATTATGTATATAGACTTAGTTAAATAGTTTTTCGACAACAAATCCTGAGGTGATTTTGCAGTCCACTACTGTACATTCAGGACAAACATGGCCGTAAAAAAACCCTAGGACAGAGTTTGATAGAACTTTGCCAGAATCATAGGACAAGTATAAGCTATCATTACATGCAAGTCTCACCAGTGGAGGTTCTTGGACCAAGTTCCAAGTTGCTAATAAGCTTATAATATGCAATACCGTAATGACTTGCTAATGATGACGATTTCTTGCAATAGGCAATAGCTTAGGCGGTCTCTATCGGAGAGGTGTTTATTTATTTTTCTTGTTATTATCACTCAGATCAAATTCCGGAAGCAATATAAAAAAAATCGGTAAGATACTTTTGGAAGCGGTAAAAGGCATGAAACTTGAACTTAGCTACCGAGAAACAATGGCGCTGCAGATGCAAATTGACTATAATTCGCTTACATAAAGACTTTTTTGTTTTTTTTTATGTTTCGGATTTTGGAAAAGATCCTCTTTAAAATGATATACAATATGATACATAATTATTTATGTAGACTTAGTTATCCAGCAACAAATCTTGAGTCGATTTTAGCTCCCACTGTATTTTATCACATTTTTAGCCAGGACAAACATGGCCGTAAAAAAAGAACCCCGGGACAGAATCTGATAGAACTTTGCCAGAATCATAGGGAAAGCATAAGCTTTCATTACATACTAGCTTTTGCCCGCGACTTCGTCTGCGTGGCGTGTTATATAAGAGAGAGATCTTCGTGTGTGTGGGAGTGCATATCAAATTTCAAGCATCTAACTTATGCAGTTTAGATTTTTTCATACATTTTTTTTCCCAATAACTCCCATTTTTCAAAATACAGCCAAAAATAAACTTTATATTTACTAAGGTATGCATGCATGCTAGATTGAATCAATTGATTGAATTGATTTTTTTTTAATTGATTGTTCATTGAGTTTTAATTTTAATACACACTTCCTCTCTTCCCTTCAACGTTGCTGTGCCCTACAGGGTCCATGTTTTAGTTCCTATGCCTATGTAACACCCCATTGTACTACATGGAATGCAATAAATAATTTAATTGAATTGAATTGAAAACATCTATCTTACGCGGTTTCGATTTTTTCATACAAATGTTTTTTTCCCGCTAACTCCCGTTTCCGTGGGAATTTTGCAATATCCTGTTGCAACTAAGGTTTAAGTTAACTAAAGTACCTGCATGCCAAATTTCAAGCGTCTAACTTAAGCGGTTTAGATTTTTCATACAAAAGGATTTTCCCGCTAATTTCCGTTCCCGTGGGAATTCCGGGAATTCCTTTCTTAGTGCACCTCTACGGTACCTAAGCTATGTCCCTTCCAAATTTCAAATGCCTACATTTAGCCGTTCAGGCTATGCGTTGATATGTCAGTCACTGAGTCAGTCAGTTTCTCCTTTTATTTAGATTTGATTTTTTCATACAAATGTTTTTTCCCGTTAACTACCGTTCCCGTGGGAATTTTGTAATATCCTGTTGCAACTAATCTTTAAGTTTACTAAAGTACCTGCATGCCAAATTTCAAACGTCTAACTTGAGTGGTTTAGATTTTTCATACAAAAGGATTTTCCCGCTAATTCCCGTTCCCGTGGGAATTTCGGGAATTCCTTTCTTAGTACACCTCTACGGTGTCTAAGGTACCTGCGTGCCAAATTTTAAACATCTTACTTGAATGGTTTAGATTTTTCATACAAAAGGATTTTCCCGTTAATTCCCGTTCCCGTGGGAATTTCGGGAATTCCTTTCTTAGTGCACCTCCACGGTACCTAAGGTACCTGCATGACAAATTTCAAACGTCTAACTTGAATGGTTTAGATTTTTCATACAAAAGGATTTTCCCGCTAATTCCCGTTCTCGTGAGAATTTCGGGAATTCCTTTCTTAGTGCACCTCCACGGTACCTAAGGTATCTGCATGCTAAATTTCAAATGTCTAACTTGAGTGGTTTAGATTTTTCATACAAAAGGTATTTCCCGCTAATTCCCGTTCCCGTGAGAATTTTGGGAATTCCTTTCTTAGTGCACCTCTACGGTACCTATGGTACCTGCATGCCAAATTTCAAACGTCTAACTTGAGTGGTTTAGATTTTTCATACAAAAGGATTTTCCCGCTAATTCCCGTTCCCGTGGGAATTTCGGGAATTCCTTTCTTAGTACACCTCTACGGTATCTAAGGTACCTGCATGACAAATTTCAAACATCTAACTTGAATGGTTTAGATTTTTCATACAAAAATATTTTTCCGCTAATTCCCGTTCCCGTGGGAATTTCGGGAATTCCTTTCTTAGTGCACCTCTACGTTATCTAAGGTACCTGCATGCCAAATTTCAAAAGTCTTACTTGAGTGGTTTAGATTTTTCATACAAAAGGATTTTCCCGCTAATTCCCATTCCCGTAGGAATTTCGGGAATTCCTTTCTTAGTGCACCTCTACGGTATCTAAGGTACCTGCATGCCAAAATTCAAACGTCTAACTTGAGTGGTTTAGATTTTTCATACAAAAGGATTTCCCTTCACTACTCTGCTCCTATTGATTGTAGCGTGATGAAAAGTATACTATGACCTGTCCAGGAGTGTGAAGAATAATTGTACCAAGTTTCATTAAAATCCGTCCAGTAGTTTTTGTTTCTATAAGGAACATACAGACAGACAGACAGACAGACAGACAGACAGACAGACAGACAGACAAAAATTTTACTGATTGCATTTTTGGCATCAGTATCGATCACTTATCACCCCCTGATAGTTATTTTGAAAAAATATTTAATGTACAGAATTGACCTCTCTACAGATTTATTATAAGTATAGATAAGTCTCATCAGTGGAGGTTCTTGGACCAAGTTTCATACAAAAGTGCCCATTGTCATTTAGTAAGGTAATAGTTGGTTATCTAAAAACGGTTGTACGATCAAATTGATCACGTCATCGTACTTAGGGGGTAGGAAGTAGGCAGAAAACTGAATTGAGTTAGTGATTTTTTTATGGTTTTTGCTGGGAGTTTTGTCTATCATGCCTAAACGGCTCAACGGATTTTGATGAAATTTAGTTAGCTGATAGATAGTAATCTAGAAAAGGATATGGCCTATTAATATTTATGCTATCGTACTTAAGGCGTAGGCAGTAGACAGAAAACTAGGTTAGTGATTTTTAATTGTTTGTTTTAAAATTTTGCCTCATTCACGCCTTAACGTCTGAACGGAATTTTATAAGACTTGGTTAATTTAAAGATAGGATCTTAGGCACGGACACAGGCTACTTTTTATGGCGGGAAAATACCTCATTCCCGCGGAAATCTAGATTTCGTGATCGTGTCAAGAAGCGCATGACGCCATAGCTACTGGAATGATTTCGATGTTTTTTTTTAAACTGAGTGACCTCAAGTTAGTATTTGATCACTTTTCTAACTTAGAGGGTAGGTAGGCGCCATAATTTAGGGAATTTATGATAAAATTTTGATGCAACTGTCTTTATTAAACAGTTATATCTCATTCCTACAGGAACCTACACATAGCTATAGCTAGCTATCTATTAACATTAAAACTCTTTCTAGAATCACATTACGCCAATTAATTGATCTGATTTGTATAAGTTTTTTTATTCAACTGACTGTTACATTACATACAGATAAAATCTAATTACTTACACCACATAATTAATATAGTACTACATGACTAGCTACGCTTTAAACTTGAGGAGGTAATTCGATAGACATTTGTCGTGAACCATACATAATCATGTAAGGTCACGAATTATCTGAATTCTGAATCACATTCCAAAACTGAAATGTGTCATAGTTATATGAAATACCTATGGGGCAAAATACCCACAAATGGGCAACGTGCCCATAGCTGTCTAAATATAGGGTAAAAAACCAACGATGTTAGAATATGTGATTAGAATGTTTCATAGTTATATGAATACCTATGGGGCAAAATACCCACAAATGGACAACGTGCCCATAGCCGTCTGAATATAGGGTAAAAAGCCCACGATGTTTGAATATGGGGTGAAACCCCGCGAATGGCCTCCAACCGCCCCTTACAGCCATCCCTGTCCACCTGATTGCCTTGATAAATTCATCTGATTACCTGATAAATCACAACGATATTACCTACTGCAATGTTTTACTGTTTGTTTTACTATCCGTTTTACTGTTTACTGTCTGTTGTTCTCTTTATCGATTTGTATCGGATAATACAAATATAGCATAACTGATATCTAAGTAATTAGGAAAATATATAAGTATTATAAGACTTAACTGAATATTCTTCCTGCACATCGACAGGAAGTCTGATAAAACTGTTGTTGATTGTTATACCTGAAAACACACTGTTTCTTCTCTAATCTGTTTCTGAATAATCTGAATATTCTTTGATTTCTGTTCTCTCCTCTTAATGCAATTTCATTTGTTCCTTTGTCGATTTATACCAAATAATACAAGTACCTATAGCATAACTGATATCTAAGTAATTAGGAAAATATATAAGTATTATTAGACTTAACTTGGGGGAGACCTATGCCCAGCAGTGGGCGTCGTACGGCTGATGATGATGATAAGACTTAACTGAATATTCTTCCTGCGCATCGACAGGAGGTCTGATAAAACTGTTGTTGATTGTTATATCTGAAAATACACTGTTATTTCTGCTCTGATCTGTTTCTGAATAATCTGAATGTTCACTGATTTCTGTTCTCTGTTCTAATGCACCTTCTTTTGTTCTCCGAAAATTATTTAGTTTTTTCGTAATGACAGCCCGCCAAAAAGCATCAACTTTTTTCTGGCCAGTGTTATTATGACATATATAACCTACAAATCGATTACTCACTCGAGTAAAAATAAAATCGATATGATGCATTTTAATATTATTATGAATTTGATTATTTAAATTCGAGAACTGATTACAGTTCGAGACACTGCCCCGACGCAAGAATTATGAAATACACATGTGTTATGATTAAGTTCAGCATTCTAAACCCTGCTGTAGATTTTGAGTAGACTGTTCAATTTGCTGCACTATGTTCTGAACAGCTTGATAAGCAGTTTGTTGACTTAGACTCAAACTCTGTTTCATTGCTATGTCCTGTTAATTTAGCTGAAGCTGTTGTTGATTATGAAACAACGCACTGAATCAAAATTTTGCTGATGTTTTCAATAAACGTAAGCAGATACGTCTATTCTGGATAACTGAAAAGTATCAGTAATATAACAACTTAATATATCTAATATCACAACTTTCTCCAGATGATGTTAGCATGTTTGGTTTGTGCTGACAAATAACGACTGAAAAAGGACTAAAAATTTGAGCTATTCCAATTTGTTGCTACTGGAGGTACAGCTTAATAGAGGGCAATTAGGCTCTCACCTGAATATCCTGATCTGCGACTGAAGAGGTCGAGGCTGCTGATATCATCGACAGCTCCCTGATATGCGTCAGCGTATAGTTTACCTCTTTGAACTCTTGATTAATGTTCTCCAACTCCCGAAGCTCGTCAACAAGGAAGAACTCTTAATTGTACTGAATAATAACCTTGAAGGCATCCACTAGCTGTGGATAATGACGCCTGGATTGCTTCTGCGCTACTGATAGCACGATTGTTGATTTATGTTCTATAACTGTTGCATATGAATTGGTTAATATACGATATTTATTTGAAAACTTGGTCTTAACTTTTAGCAAATGGTTGGTATTCATTCTAATAACAATACTTACTGACTATTTCGAATATGTTTACACTGAATTTTTGCAATATAAATTGAAGTAAAACATAATAAAATTTGTACCCCAAAAACATAAAATCAATGAATTAATACTTTTCGAAACTCTTAAATGAACTGACTTACAACAAACTTAACAACTCAATTCAACTGATCTGATTTCTGATTTGTTGATAACTGGTATAGTCAATCTGATTTAATGTTGATAACTGGTATACTCAATCTGATTTAATGTTGATAACTGGTATAGTCAATCTGATTTAATGTTGATAACTGGTATACTCAATCTGATTTAATGTTGATAACTGGTATAGTCAATCTGATTTAATGTTGATAACTAACATGGTCAATCCAATTTGATGTTCATAACTGTTATCGTCAACAGTTACATGGTCTATCCGATTTGATGTCGATAACATTAACAACTGGCTTCGTCCTTCTGATTTATCAACTGATTTGGTTGATCTGATTCGCAAATAATCTGGTCAATCTGCTTTGACAACTGATTTGGTCCATCTCATTTAACTACTTATTATTGGCCCATCTGATTTGAGTCAACTGATTTAACAACTGTTATTGGCCCATCTGATTTAAGTCAACATTATTGGCCCATCTGATTTGAGTCAATTGATTTAACAACTGAATTGGTCCATCTAATTAGGTCCATCTGATTTGATGTCAACTATTCTGTATCTACTGATTTCGTACTGAGTATCACTAACATGGTCACTAAATTACATGTTCAAGATATCCCAGCATCTCCACCATGTCGTGAACCATACATAATCATGTAAGGTCACGAATTATCTGAATTCTGAATCACATTCCAAAACTGAAATGTGTCATAGTTATATGAAATACCTATGGGGCAAAATACCCACAAATGGGCAACGTGCCCATAGCTGTCTAAATATAGGGTAAAAAACCAACGATGTTAGAATATGTGATTAGAATGTTTCATAGTTATATGAATACCTATGGGGCAAAATACCCACAAATGGACAACGTGCCCATAGCCGTCTGAATATAGGGTAAAAAGCCCACGATGTTTGAATATGGGGTGAAACCCCGCGAATGGCCTCCAACCGCCCCTTACAGCCATCCCTGTCCACCTGATTGCCTTGATAAATTCATCTGATTACCTGATAAATCACCACAACGATATTACCTACTGCAATGTTTTACTGTTTGTTTTACTATCCGTTTTACTGTTTACTGTCTGTTGTTCTCTTTATCGATTTGTATCGGATAATACAAATATAGCATAACTGATATCTAAGTAATTAGGAAAATATATAAGTATTATAAGACTTAACTGAATATTCTTCCTGCACATCGACAGGAAGTCTGATAAAACTGTTGTTGATTGTTATACCTGAAAACACACTGTTTCTTCTCTAATCTGTTTCTGAATAATCTGAATATTCTTTGATTTCTGTTCTCTCCTCTTAATGCAATTTCATTTGTTCCTTTGTCGATTTATACCAAATAATACAAGTACCTATAGCATAACTGATATCTAAGTAATTAGGAAAATATATAAGTATTATTAGACTTAACTTGGGGGAGACCTATGCCCAGCAGTGGGCGTCGTACGGCTGATGATGATGATAAGACTTAACTGAATATTCTTCCTGCGCATCGACAGGAGGTCTGATAAAACTGTTGTTGATTGTTATATCTGAAAATACACTGTTATTTCTGCTCTGATCTGTTTCTGAATAATCTGAATGTTCACTGATTTCTGTTCTCTGTTCTAATGCACCTTCTTTTGTTCTCCGAAAATTATTTAGTTTTTTCGTAATGACAGCCCGCCAAAAAGCATCAACTTTTTTCTGGCCAGTGTTATTATGACATATATAACCTACAAATCGATTACTCACTCGAGTAAAAATAAAATCGATATGATGCATTTTAATATTATTATGAATTTGATTATTTAAATTCGAGAACTGATTACAGTTCGAGACAACATTTATACGAACTTTAAGCCCAGTAATCAATCATAGTAATAAGGTAATACTCATTTTAGACAAAGAAACGGATAGGTAATCAGTTCGTCAACGAAATTATAACACCTACACTTAGTTTGTTTACTATTTAACGAGGGAAAATAATCCTTACTAATATTATAAATGCGAAAGTAACTCTGTCTGTCTGTCTGTCTGTTACGCTTTCCCGCTTAAACCTCTCAACCGATTTTGATTAAATTTGGCACAGACAATCTTTAGACCCTGAGAAAGAAAATAGGATACCTGTTCACACTGGAATGGACTGTATATTGAAACCACTGTTACACTATATGATGGATTTATTAACTTCACGAAACTCAAAAAAAAAAACATGCTTGATAATCTAATAAGAATCAATACGTCCAAACGATACCGCGTTCTAATTTTGGATAGCGACATCTAGCGGTAACTATTGGTAACATCGACCACAACATACTCCCCCCCAAAGGACAACATGTCCTTTTACACATTTGGTAATGGACAAAGCTTCGAAATAGCACGCGTCACAACTCCGGTCGACGTGCGAATGTCATATGCTCTGGTTAAATTGTCTTGTCCTGTATGTTTAGTCATCACTCTTCCTAAAAGCCATTTACTTGGCAGACACCTCGGGTCTTTAATGAGGACTAAATCTCCGATGTTAAACTCTTTTTGTCGGCTCCTCCATTTCGGTCTCTGTTGCAATCTTGACATGTACTCCGATTGCCATTTCTTCCAAAACGATTGCATCATTCTTTGTGTCAACTGCCATCTCGTTAAGGAATGTTCCTTCAGGTCTGTGTAGTCACTCTCAGGTAAAATAATAAGTGATTCTCCAACCAAAAAGTGTGCGGGTGTCAACGGATCTAGATCATCAGGATGGTCACTGATAGGTGAAAGTGGCCTCGAGTTGAGACAAGCCTCAATCTGTGTCAATAGTGTATTCAGCTCTTCGAATGTGAGGGTGGATTCCCCAATTATTCGTTTCAGATGGAATTTCGTCGATTTAACTCCGGCTTCCCATAAGCCACCAAAGTTAGGGGCTCCCGGAGGTATAAATTTCCATTTGGTGCCTTCACTATCCAGCAAGGAAGAAAGCTCATCAGGAATGCTCGATTTACCCTCTTTCCAAATATTAAGAATCTCCTTGCTAGCTGACACGAAAGTAGTTCCGTTGTCGCTCCACATCTCCCTGCATGGACCCCTCCTTGAAATAAACCTTTTAAACGCAGCCATGAAAGCGTCTGTAGTCATATCGCTCACCAATTCGATATGTATGGCTTTGGTGACCATGCAAATAAACAAAGCTATGTAAGCCTTAAATGATTTAGCTCCACGCCCCTTACTCATTCTCGCATTGATGGGTCCAGCAAAGTCCACTCCACTAATTGAAAAGGGTCTTGAGGGCTTCACTCGACACTCTGGAAGTGCACCCATCAATTGTGTTCTCGTAGTAGCCTTTAGTTTGGCACATGTCATACAATTGCGCACGAATCTCTTGACTGCATTTCCAGCATCAATTAGCCAATATTTCTGACGAAGATAGTTTACCATCATCTGAGGTCCACCATGCAGGGTTTTTGCGTGCGCTTCCTTTAAAATCAAAGACAACAAGACGTTGTTTTTCGATAGAATTATCGGATGTTTACGCAAAAATTCTATGTCTGCATGCTTTAAGCGTCCACCTACTCTCAAAACTCCATTTTCGTCTAGAAAAGGGTTGAGTGAAGTCAAACGGCTTCCTCGTTTGATGTGCTTCCCGTTCTCTAAGTTCTCAAGCTCTTCGGGAAAATCAACTCTCTGGGAAATCTTCAAACATGTGGTAAGTGCTTCTTCGCGTTCTTCATTAGTAATAAATGTAGGTAAGTTCTTATTTATCTCCTTTTTATTTTTCAGGTGCAGCCATCGTCGGATCCAGGACACTACAGCGAGCAGTTTCTTTAAGGATGAGTATCTCTGGAGTAAGGTAAGTAAGTACTCATTTTCTTTTGGGTTGATTATGTGTGCGCAAAGAACACTCTCTCGTTTCTCCAAATTCGTTTCAGGCACATCACAGGTAAGTAGTTTAAGATCTCTCTCTTTCAGGAATGACGGCCCTTCCCACCACAGCCTATTGTTTTTAAATTTTTCAGATGACACTCCTCGTGACGCAGGATCAGCGGGATTTTCTTTTGTGCTAACATACGACCAGATTGTCTCAATTGTGTTTCTGATCTCTATAACTCGGTTTTTGACGTAGGGTTTCCATCTCGACGGTTCGCCTTTTATCCAAGCCAGTACCACCTTGGAATCTGACCACGCGTAAGTATGCACAGGATCTATTCTCATTGCCTTTGCAACATGATTTAACAGCTTACAAAGTAAGACCGCTGCGCACAACTCAAGACGTGGTAGTGAAATCTCTTTAACAGGTGCCACCCTGGTCTTTGCCATTAATAAAGATGTATTTATCGTTCCGTCGCTCTGTTTCACTCTAGCATAAATCACTGCTGCGTAGGCCGTTGTGGAGGCGTCTGCAAATCCATGAAGCTGTATTTCTTGGCAATCTTTGGTCACCTTGATCCACCTCGGAATTTTTATCTCAAAAAGTTTATCGATTTGTGATCGGAATTTTATCCATTCGTCTCGTAAGTCTTCAGTAAGATCTTCATCCCATTGCGATTTCCGAATCCACAATTTTTGCATGAAGATTTTTGCCACTCGGTGCAAGCCAACCCATAGGATCGTATAAGGATGCTATAACAGATAGCACATTTCTCTTCGTAATACCTTTGTCAGTGTAAGTTTCTATCTTGTTTGTCACTTGTAGGTCATCTTCTCTCACATTCCAAATTATACCGAGTGTTTTGATCGTCTCTTTCTTATTAAGATCTATCTCTGTTTTCTTTGCTCTTTTTTCTGGTTCTATTTCTGTCATAAAGTGTGTACTGTTTGACGACCACTTTTGAAGTTCAAACCCTCCTCTTTTTAACATCTCTGTTAGTTGTTTTTGTGCCACAATTGCAGATTCTACATCGTCTGCTCCAGATAAACAATCGTCGACATAGAAATCTCCAGTTACTATCTCTTTTGCAAGAAAAAACTTCTCTTCTTTACCTTCATCCTTTGCGATCTGTCTTAATGGCTAGATATGGCGCACAAGCCATGCCAAAGGTGACGGTAAGTAATCGATACTCTTTTACCTCTTCCTCTGTGTTAAATCTCCAAAGAATTCTTTGGAAATTTGTATCTTCACTCCTCACTCGCACTTGCCTATACATTTTGATAATGTCGGCAACAAAGCAAACTTTGTGTGATCTCCACTTCAATAATAGATTGCGTAACTCTTCTTGAAGTGGTGGGCCAACCAACAACTCATCGTTGAGTGACACTCCGTTTGTGCCTTTGCACGATGCGTCAAATACTACGCGTACCCTTGTAGTATGTTTGTCGTTTCTTATCACTGCGTGATGAGGTAAGTAAGTTGCTGCTTCATATTTCTCGTTTTCACCCACAGGCTCCATGTGTCTCAATGTGATATATTCTCTCATTACCTCATTGTACTCTTGTCTCAAATTCTCGTTTTTAGACAGCTTTCTCTCAAGATGACTCAATCTCTGTGCTGCAATTTGTCGTGAATTTTCAGGAAGTGTCGGTTTCTCACTCATAAATGGAAGTGCCACAACGTATCTCCCATCAGTGTCTCTTTCCACAGTCTTCTCGTAAATTTTCTCAGCTCGCGTCTCAAGATCAGTGAGAGTATAGTGTTCTTCACTCGGCAATGACTCGTCTTCCCAAAATTTTTGTAACATGGTATCCAGTGCAACGCTCAGGTGCATGGTGACAATACCATGCGGATTGTTCTGTTTAGAAGCTCCTCCAGATATGATCCAACCTAGTTGGGTCTGTTGCGCAATTGGCGACCCTGGTTCTCCTCTTAAAACTCCGCTCATTAGTATCTCTGTGTAAATATTCACTCCAAGTAACATGTCTATGCTACCAGGTTTGTGATAGGTAGGGTCTGCTAATACCAAGTTTTGTAGATGACTCCACGATTCGTGATAGATTTTTTGAGCAGGCAGGATATCAGTCACTTGCTTCACCATATAAGCAGTACAAGGGCATGTAAAGTCATTCGCTTTGGATGATATTTGAAATTTAGAAGCGTGGTTGATTCGTGCTGACATTTGATCAACTCCAATCACATGACCTTCCACATGTTCTAGTCGCAGTTGAAGTTTCTTAACGGTAGCTTCACTGATGAAGGATTCTTGTGAGCATGGGTCAATCAAGGCTCGAACAAGTTGTAAACCTCTGCCTGTATGTATATTCACTAGAGCAGTAGCCATGAGAGCATTCTGACCTTGAGTTACAAAGTGTGACCGAATAGCTGGCATCGTACTCGTCTCATTCTCATTTGATGATATATTTGTCTCTGAAGTTCCGTGATTCTCTCTCGCTCTCGTATAGTGCAGCAGTGTGTGATGTCTCTTATTACATTTATGGCATGACTAGCTTTTGCCCGCGACTTCGTCCGCGTGGCGTGTTATATAAGAGAGAGATCTTCGTGTGTGTGGGAGTGCATATCAAATTTCAAGCATCTAACTTATGCAGTTTAGATTTTTTCATACATTTTTTTTCCCAATAACTCCCATTTTTCAAAATACAGCCAAAAATAAACTTTATATTTACTAAGGTATGCATGCATGCTAGATTGAATCAATTGATTGAATTGATTTTTTTTTAATTGATTGTTCATTGAGTTTTAATTTTAATACACACTTCCTCTCTTCCCTTCAACGTTGCTGTGCCCTACAGGGTCCATGTTTTAGTTCCTATGCCTATGTAACACCCCATTGTACTACATGGAATGCAATAAATAATTTAATTGAATTGAATTGAAAACATCTATCTTACGCGGTTTCGATTTTTTCATACAAATGTTTTTTTCCCGCTAACTCCCGTTTCCGTGGGAATTTTGCAATATCCTGTTGCAACTAAGGTTTAAGTTAACCTCCTGCCTACCAGAAGCACTTTTTTTGGAGTATGTTTCTGAAATTTTAGTATGTTGTTCGGAATAGGTTGACATGCAAGGGAAAAATAGATAAAAAAATCCTGCTTTCGGAAAAACGATTTTTCGCTATGTCCTATGTAGAGAACAAAGTGACGATATTACTATGTGATTTATGTAGTACATAGGATAATTCTGGGATGATATCTGGAATAAAAATAAGTAAAGGTACTGAAAAGCAAACAAAAAAACTTATATTTTAAGCCTCCTATCAGAAAATTGAGAAACAAAACAAAAATAAATCAGTCTTCTTCAAAAATTATCAAAATTAAACAATTCTTCCTTATAATTATAACATAACAGAACAATAAATCAACATTTTGTACTTTTAAGTCATTAATGAGGAACATAATCATGAGATCAACTAGGTATAAGTAAAGCTTCAATTAAAAACTACTCAGCATCCTTGTGGAAGTCGGAAAAACAATTCCTATTTGGTGTAAAACAGAGATAAATATCACATTTTATGCAGTAAACTGTGGTCTTTTTGGAGCATCCTCTATTCCTACAGCGCGATTGTTTAGTGTTATATTCGGGTAAGTGTGCAGCAGACTTCATACGGCGTTCTCTGGAAGGTATTGGTTTGATAAGGATCTTACGTTTCTTGTGTTTGGGTTCGAGCTCTTCATACTCTTCACCTCCACTTTCACCATCACTTTGTTCTTCATTGTCTCCAATAAGTTTTGTACCCAAATCGAGTTTGTACTGACGCATTTGTATTATGTTTCTCTTTATGGCACCTTTCTCTATTTGAACAGCTCTATATTGCAGCCAAGCATTTACCACCGCCAAATCAAAGAGATGTGATATAACACGAATTGTCCACTTTTTTGTTCGGTTACGCGATGGGCAGACTGAAAGCATGCGATCTGTAAGGTCGACTCCACCCATGTTTTGGTTGTAAGTTTTAATAACTTCGGGCCTTCTAACTCTTTCATATCGCTTATCTTTTTTAGACCAACGTTCGCATTCGTCGTGGTTTTGATCACAGTAACAAGTGGACATCATTAATACTGGTTTGTTGTCGAGCCACATTGTAACAGCGATTTTTCCATCCTCTCTTACCTTCACTTCACTACTTCCTCTCGCCTTTTTTCGGAATACTTTTTCTTCTGTCAAGACACAGCTTTTAGGAACTCTGTTTTTCATAATGGTACCTGTACCATGAAATCCACGTCTCAATAGTTCATCGCACAGTTTTGTAGAAGTGAAAAAACGATCGAAAAATAATAAATGACCAGGGACCAATGTGCGAGTTAAAGTTAAAACGGCTGCTTCGCCTAAACCAAAACCTTGGCCGATCAAATCCGGAAACGTAGTGTCTCCCTGATACACCACCATATCGCAAACAACGCCTTGAGGAGTTGCGAGGACAAACACTTTCAACCCAACGGGATTAGGTTTGTTGGGGCAGTATTGACGCATTGGACATTTTCCGGTGAAAGGGATAATCATTTCATCAATGCTCATTTCTTTAGGCCTGTTTTGTTCATGACAACCATTTAATATTCTTTGAAAAAGTGGTTGTATTTTCCAAGTTTTTTGTATTTTTTGTTCTGCAGATACTTCACTGTCGTAAACACACTTTAGGCGAAGTCTAATAAAAAAGAATCTGTTTCTTGTCATAGCCATTGCAATGATGGGAACCTTCCATTTTTCTGACCAGTACATATCAATTTGAGGATACTGTAACGCAGACATTATCATTGTGATACCAATATATATTTTAAGTTCTCTCAAAGTAAGCCCCATTGATTTACCTGTCTCTAAAATATGTGTTCTATTTGTACAATTAACGATCGTTGTTAGTATTTCATCATCGATATATTGATCATAGAACTGATTCCACTCCCAATTTTTAGTTTCTTTATGTATATACGCTGGTTGCATCAAATCATTCATTTCTGGTTCTATAGTAGCTTTGGTCCACGTATCTTGAATACCATCGATTGTTTGGCGATTTCTGATTGCTATCTGTCGAGTAGACAAAGATGGTGGTTCTGACTGCTGAAAATCATCTCCAACTCGTGTTCCACGTCCACGCCCACGACCGCGAGAACGTCCACGCGAAACGCTTCTCCCACGACCTCGTGATCGAGACTGTGATGTCGAAGATACATAAACTGAATCGCTGGATAACGCTGGAGAAGCAGAAGGAGTGATTAACGTAGCGTCTTCTTCGTCTGAACTGCTAGACTCACTGATTTGATGGTCATTGCCTCTTTGGCTGATCTCTGATGGAATGAACTCTGGATCGTCATCCGAATCTTCTCCGGAATAGTCAAACTCGGAGTCATTTAAAGCTTCAGATATGTCATTATCCGTTATAACTGCAAAAACACAAAATATCGGTCAATACCTTCCAATGTCCTTCTAACAGTACACTTAGAGTCGAACTATCAAAACTTTAGTTACCTACATTTGTTTTTTGCAAAGGACATAAAACAAGAAAGTAAGGTTATGTGGACTCATTTTACTGAAATGCAAAAATACCACCGGATATTACCTATTTATACATTTATTTGATTATTAACTACATCAACATAATGAATTGTAAATATTTATATAAGATTATCATTGATTAACTTACCTCTGCGCGAGCGCACTGCCACACGTCTGCTTTCAGTCGCCATTTTGCAAAAAATGGCAGATGTCAAATGTCAACTTTTTATGTCTATCTTACGCAAACAAACAATAGATGTCGTTAGTCTCAAATTCACAGTGTTACCATTAATAAAACCGATAATAGATTTTTTTTATTGTTATGTTCTATGTACAGTACATATGTAGGCAGGAGGTTAACTAAAGTACCTGCATGCCAAATTTCAAGCGTCTAACTTAAGCGGTTTAGATTTTTCATACAAAAGGATTTTCCCGCTAATTTCCGTTCCCGTGGGAATTCCGGGAATTCCTTTCTTAGTGCACCTCTACGGTACCTAAGCTATGTCCCTTCCAAATTTCAAATGCCTACATTTAGCCGTTCAGGCTATGCGTTGATATGTCAGTCACTGAGTCAGTCAGTTTCTCCTTTTATTTAGATTTGATTTTTTCATACAAATGTTTTTTCCCGTTAACTACCGTTCCCGTGGGAATTTTGTAATATCCTGTTGCAACTAATCTTTAAGTTTACTAAAGTACCTGCATGCCAAATTTCAAACGTCTAACTTGAGTGGTTTAGATTTTTCATACAAAAGGATTTTCCCGCTAATTCCCGTTCCCGTGGGAATTTCGGGAATTCCTTTCTTAGTACACCTCTACGGTGTCTAAGGTACCTGCGTGCCAAATTTTAAACATCTTACTTGAATGGTTTAGATTTTTCATACAAAAGGATTTTCCCGTTAATTCCCGTTCCCGTGGGAATTTCGGGAATTCCTTTCTTAGTGCACCTCCACGGTACCTAAGGTACCTGCATGACAAATTTCAAACGTCTAACTTGAATGGTTTAGATTTTTCATACAAAAGGATTTTCCCGCTAATTCCCGTTCTCGTGAGAATTTCGGGAATTCCTTTCTTAGTGCATCTCCACGGTACCTAAGGTATCTGCATGCTAAATTTCAAATGTCTAACTTGAGTGGTTTAGATTTTTCATACAAAAGGTATTTCCCGCTAATTCCCGTTCCCGTGAGAATTTTGGGAATTCCTTTCTTAGTGCACCTCTACGGTACCTATGGTACCTGCATGCCAAATTTCAAACGTCTAACTTGAGTGGTTTAGATTTTTCATACAAAAGGATTTTCCCGCTAATTCCCGTTCCCGTGGGAATTTCGGGAATTCCTTTCTTAGTACACCTCTACGGTATCTAAGGTACCTGCATGACAAATTTCAAACATCTAACTTGAATGGTTTAGATTTTTCATACAAAAATATTTTTCCGCTAATTCCCGTTCCCGTGGGAATTTCGGGAATTCCTTTCTTAGTGCACCTCTACGTTATCTAAGGTACCTGCATGCCAAATTTCAAAAGTCTTACTTGAGTGGTTTAGATTTTTCATACAAAAGGATTTTCCCGCTAATTCCCATTCCCGTAGGAATTTCGGGAATTCCTTTCTTAGTGCACCTCTACGGTATCTAAGGTACCTGCATGCCAAAATTCAAACGTCTAACTTGAGTGGTTTAGATTTTTCATACAAAAGGATTTCCCTTCACTACTCTGCTCCTATTGATTGTAGCGTGATGAAAAGTATACTATGACCTGTCCAGGAGTGTGAAGAATAATTGTACCAAGTTTCATTAAAATCCGTCCAGTAGTTTTTGTTTCTATAAGGAACATACAGACAGACAGACAGACAGACAGACAAAAATTTTACTGATTGCATTTTTGGCATCAGTATCGATCACTTATCACCCCCTGATAGTTATTTTGAAAAAATATTTAATGTACAGAATTGACCTCTCTACAGATTTATTATAAGTATAGATGAATTGCTCTTGCAGGATCTCGCACTATGTTTTGGTGAAAGACAGTTAAAGCACAAGTTTTCCTTTTGGACATATTGTACTTTCTCATTTACATTCAATTTCGCAAATTCTTTGCATAAATACAGAGCGTGATTCTCTTTACACATGGTGCAGGTAATGTTGCTTGATGAAGTAGAGGTCGTAGTGAGAAACGTTTTTGTCTTTGTTCCTACCTTCTCTCTGGAGGTAGATGGATTAATCATCTCTAAAACTCTGAAACGTGTCTCTAGAAATTTGACGAATTTGTCAAAGGACGGAAGCGAGTCTGTAGATAAAGATCCAAGTTCTTCTTCCCACATTTTATGCGACTCATCATCGAGTTTGTTCACCACAATGAAAATTATTAAAGGGTCCCAACTCAATATGTTGACCTCGTTGCTCTTTAAATTGTGCATACATTCAACTGTTGTATCTAGTAGCTCTTTGATATTCTTTGCTGTTCCCGCAATCAACTTCTTCTGATTGAATAATCTCGTAAGAATAGAATTCACTATAACTCTCTTATTATTGAATCTTTTGGTTAGAATGTCCCATGCAATGTCGTAATTTTTCTCACTAATAGCAATATGTTTCAGCAGTTGCTCTGCCTCTCCTGTCACACAACTCTTGAGATAATGTAGCTTATTCACCTTGTGAATAGTGTCGTTGGTATGGATGAGTGATTTATACATATCTCGAAATGTACTCCAGTCTTGGTAATTTCCGCTGAACTTCGGAATGTCGATTTTTGGTAACCTCACTTCTTGCGAATGAACTCTCTCAGAAGACCTTGATGATCCCTCAGGAGATGTAGTTACTTTCGATCTCAATACCAATAACTTGTCTTGCATCTCTGCTTTTGTATCGATGTACTCCGTTTCCGCTTGTGAGAACCAATCTTCAACGAAATAACTATGCTCCTTACGATCCTTTTGCTTGGATGCTCGAACAATATCATTGTGCGTTGATCTGAAATCGTTCCAATATTGGCTCAAAGTTTCCATGCGGGCAGTTATATATCCCTCAGATAGACGAGATTTTGGAGCTTTCTTTAAGTTGACACCGACCTTTTTGATTCGATCCAAACACAACTCTTGCTCCACTATAAGTTCTTCCATGGTGATATTTTTTTTTTTTTTTTTAACAAGTAATGTTTATGTCCAAAAGTTGTTGAAGTAAACCTACTTCAATTGTATATGAAAAGTCACTCTTGATTATTCTAAGTCCCGAACATTTTTCTCAAACTGTACTAAGTCCTTGGTTTAAACACGAAAATTTTACAAGTCTTTTTAACTCACTAAATTCGGCTAAGTCTTTTAAAATCCAAACACTTAGAATTTTCACAGTTTATTCACTTCACTTATTATCCGGTTCGTATTGGACCACTAATTGTTCACACTGGAATGGACTGTATATCGTGAAACGGATCAGTCACAAAACGTACCATTCGCAAAATGTACCGCAGGCGAAAAACGTCGCATAATGTACCTTTCTCAAAATGCACCTAACGCGTAAAGCACCTATCTCAAAATGCACCTATCTCAAAATGCACCTATCTGAAAATGCACCCATCTCAAAACGTTCCAATCGCAAAATGTACCCTTGTACAAAAAAAGATAATTAGGAGTAGTCAAACATGCGTGCAAACATAATAATAATAAAAACACTTTATTGCACACAAATTTACAAAACATTTACAGGATAAACCTATTCTAAGGTGGGCAAAGGCGGCCTTATCGCTAAGAGCGATCTCTTCCAGACAACCTTCGGCAGAGGATATAGTACACTTATACAGCTGCAGTGTAGCGCGCAAAAAAGTAAAATAAAATAAGGGGAACAAAAAAAGTAATAGACACATCCCACACACACAAATATATATATAATTATGTATATATTTAAATTTGTTTGTTTTTTTATATAAATATATATTTATATTTTTATATATATTTTTTTAGTTATATTTTTTATATACAGGGTGTTAGTGACATCGTAACGAATACTCAGGGGGGATTCCTGCAGGCAAACCTAAATTTATTTTAGCTAAGATTACGGTTTAAATGTCAAAAACTGAATTTGTATTCTGGCGGCACATTTTAGTTGACGCCTAATCTTAAATTTAGGAATGACGTTTCTAAATTACTCAATTTAGGTTTAGGCGACAAAAAGCTATTCTAGCGAACATTAATTTGACGTTAAACTCTTATTCTAAATTAATTTTATACGGTTTTCTAAACTTGCCGGATAAAATTAAACTTCTTAAAATTAAGTACATGAATCAGTTTTTCGGCACTTTTTGGGCGCTTTTTGTGAATTCCGGCCACTGATTTCACCTGCAGATCACGCGAAAGACCTTGCCGCTCTCAAAATAGCTTAAATAGCGATAAGGAATCTTCTAAATATACGAATAGAAGGATCAACGAGAAATTTTTGTTTTACGTGGTTCACTGCCCAAGACCAGTATAAGAAAGAAGACGGCGAGGAGGCCCCATCGAAACAAAAGACTCTTAGCCGGTATGACGAAGTCTCTGGCATGAGTTTCATCTTCAAAGTTAATCCAAACATTTACCTAAGAGGACAATTTAATTGTCTCAATCAAACACTACTCCCTACTCCTATCTCCGAAATAAAAACAAACATAATTTCACGCCCGTAATCCCTTCCGGGGTGGGCAGAGCTACAAGTAATCGAAATAGTAAATCGATTAAATTCTTATTAAGTTTTTCAAGGGTTCATTTTGCGATAGGTGCGATTCGCGATAGGTGCATTATGCGATGGGTGCATTTTGCGAAAGGTGCATTATGCGATGTGTGCATTTTGCGATAGGTGCGTTTTACTAAGGGTACATTAAAAATCGGCGGTACGTTGTGCGATAGGTACTTTATGCGACGAAACGGTATTTACCTACTAACCTGGAAGCGGCGCGTGGTAAAGTTTCTCTGAAATAGTCAGTGCCTGTGTATTTGTGGTATAATTATTCTGTCATTTTCCTCTTATCATAACAACCACAGATATATTTTTGATTTGCTTAATGTAGTTTTTTCTAGAGTTATCTCTTATGCAAACCAACTGGCTTTTATGGGGTTTTAGCCAAGTTGCAAACGGTAAAGTACGTAAAACGACAGTGACAGTGATTTGAGAGATTGACATGTAACCTTATGTCAATCACATACATTTTTATCACTGACACTGTCGCTTTTCGGATACGTTGGAAAATTGGCTCATCTCTAAGCTTAGGTACTATAATAGGTATTAATGGTTGTTTTCCTTTTTAGTAATTTATTATCATACTTAATATTTTTTTATATTTTGTCATTTGCAGGTTCTACCGAAAAGCAAAGAGGGGGTGATCGGAAAGGAGCAAATTGTTCAAGAAAACTCTTAATGACTAACTGTAATAAGTAATAACTGAAAATGAAGGTTTTTCTAATAAAGGCAAGTGCCATACCGTATTAATATATTTTGTGATTATGCATGTAATAATTAATAAACGTTTTAAAATTAAAAGTTGGATTTTAATTACAAATAGAAATAACTCCCTGAAAACTAAAACCCATGCGGGTCAAACGGCTTTCGGCACAGCTAGTAAATAAATATTCATTTTTTTAATACAAATTAGAATAAACACTTAATTTAACACTGATTTCATTTATTTCAATATACATGGTGGTCCAAAAATTCACGTTCAAAATGAAAAAATTGATAGAGGGGCTCATTAGCTACCAGAAACACCCCCATGTATGTTCAGCGATTATTTACGGTTTAGGAGATATGACCCATTTTACACCTTTTTCTTAATTTTCTATCTTACTTCAGAAATCATCATTTTGGCGCTATCCCTTTCTTAATAATTCTATTTTTTTCTTTCTAATTTCTAATTATTTTGCTTCATAACTATGCCTAAGGATGTGTATCGCTAGGTGAAAAAATAAAAACAGTCGAATGAAAGATAAAAAGTCATTGGAAGTTGGAAGTCAAAGTGAGAATTCGTCTAAAATTGTCACAGTTGTTAAAACTTCGCCGAAGAATAATAAACACATGAGATTTTCATGAACCCTGAAAGTGTTTTTAAAAACTGCTCCATTTAATAGGCTTTTAGACACATCCAAAAAAGTACCCTTAATAGGGGCATAAAACTAAGTAATTAGCCCTCAAAGATTGCAAGATAGACAGATTTTAGAGATACCTACTTTCAGCGTCCATGCCAATCTCATGTGTTAGTTATTCTTCGGCGAAGTTTTAACAACTGTGACAATTTTGGTCCAATTCTGACTTTGACTTCCAATAACTTTTTTTTGTCTTTGATTTGACTGTTTTTATTTTTTTACCTAGCGGTATATATCTTTAGACATAGTTATGAAGTCATCATCAATTTAAGAGCCACGCTCTTGTCGGTGTAGCATTTTCCATTCCAGTCTATCAAAGGCCAATTCCTTGACTTCCCTATAAGACACGACGTTAACCTTTTCTTTAATCTGTTCCATGTAAGCTCTTCTTGGTCTTCCCCTTCCTCTCTTTCCTTCTAGCTTTCCTTCTATGATGTTTTTAATGAATTCGTCGTGTCTTATTAGGTGTCCAATCATCTTGCCTCTTCTGTCCTCAATAATTCTCAGTATTTGTCTCTTTTCCCTTACTCTTACTAGCACTTCCTCATTTGTAACCCTTTCTGTCCAACTTATTCTTTCCATCCTCCTCCAACACCACATTTCAAAGGCCTCGAGTCTCTCTCTGTCCTTCTGTGTCAGTGTCCAAGTTTCACATCCATAGAGGGCTATACTCCATACGAAGGTTTTGACACATCTTTTTCTGATAGATTTGGCAATCCTAGCCTTGAATATGCACCCTTTGTTATGGAAAGCTTGTTTTGCCATTGCTATTCTGGTTTTAACGTCTAAAGTACATCTTGAGTCATTCGTTATTATGCTGCCTAGATACTTAAAGTTCTTTACATTTTCAATCGGGATATTATTTAACTTAATTATTTGGCTGTCTATTTTTGGAGTTTTGGAAATTGTTAGAATTTTGGTTTTACTTATATTAATTTTAAGGTCGTATTTTTCAAAAACTGTGTTCATGAGAGAGGAATTTGATAAAGCTTTAAACAGTTTAAAAAATAAAAAAGCGGCCGGAGACGACAAGTTGTTTATAGAATTGCTAAAATCTGCAAACCCCTTAGTTTTGAACGAAATTTACGAATTAATCAATCTAATGTATACAACTGGCAAAATACCAACAGACTTTCAAGTTAGTAAAACTTTGGCATTACCAAAAAAACCAAATACTTTGAAATGCGAAGAACACCGGACACTGAGCATAATATCACAGGCTTCAAAAATTTTACTTAAAATCATTCAAAACCGACTGAGACCTAAAGCTGAGGGATGTCTGGGAGATGACCAGTATGGGTTCAGGGAAAAGAAAGGTACAAGAGAAGCAATATTAGCTTTAAGACTGATAATTGACAGGAGATTGGATTTAAGCATGGATACCAGCGTGGCTTTTATAGACCTTGAAAAGGCTTTTGACAAGGTAAACTGGAGGAAAATGATGAGGGGGTTGAAGGAAGTAGGAATGGATTATAGAGACCGAAGGATAATATACGAACTATATAAACACCAGGAAACTGTCGTAGAAATAGGAGAAGTGAAGAGAAAAGCTAGAGTACGGCAAGGTGTAAGACAGGGCTGTTCCTTATCTCCACTAATATTTAACATTTTCATAGAGGGTGCCATGAAGGAAATAGCTAAAATCAGTAACGGAATAACAATAAATGGACAGAATATAATTAGTATCAGATTTGCAGACGATATTGCGGCACTGGCCAGTAATAAAGAAGACCTAGAAACCCTACTTAACACAATGAACACAGTTATGAAGTAAAATAAAATAATTATTAAGTAAGGGATAGCGACAAAATGATGATTACTGCAGTAAGCTAGAAAATCTAGAAAAAGGTACAAAATAGGTCATATCTCCTAAACTATAAATAATGGCTGAACATACATGGGGGTGTTTCTAGTAGCTAATGAGCCACTCTATCTAATTTTTCATTTTGAACTTGAAGTTCTGGGCCACCCTGTATAATGTATGAGCATACATACTTCTACATTCTAGACTAACCCCTGCAACAAACAAGTATTTAAAGATACATACAATTATTTTGAGATATTTCCTTATTAAAAAAGCAATTTCTATAGTTACACTATCAAAGATCATTTACTTTCACGTGGAACAAATAGGTTTCTCAACTTACGCAAAACATTTTGTTAAAATTTTTCGTGTAAAAACGAAGTAACTAATACTTACAACATCCGAGTAAGGCGAAATCAGAAGGTGAACAACGTTGTAGGTAAAGTTACAACTGTCAATGTTGTTTGCACTACGTAATAATAAAGCAGTGTCTGTACTTACAACGGAACGTTTGATTATAGTTTCGTGGAATATCTACGCAATCGTGTTTTTTTTATTTTTTTTCAAATATACACAATTAATTAAAAATTAATAAATGTGGGTCAATCCGGGCTACATTTTGCTATTATTTTCTCTTTGAAGGTTATTTCCAGGACTTATAACTAATTAGTAGGACAGTTTTTTTTAGCTCCTGAAAAGTTGATAAAATCAACTTACTGCGTTTTTCCACGAAGGGTGCGATATTTTCTTTTTCTTCTTTCTTCTCTTTATGCTTCGAGAACGAAGCATAGTCAGTATGGCCGTGTTATATTATTGGTGTGGGTATATCCATACTAATATTATAAATGCGAAAGTAACTCTGTCTGTCTGTCTGTCTGTCTGTCTGTCTGTCTGTCTGTCTGTCTGTCTGTCTGTCTGTTACTCTTTCACGCCTAAACGGCTCAACGGATTTTGATGAAATTTGGTATGGTGATAGATGATAACCTAGAAATGGTCATAGGCTATAAATAATCACGCCATCGTTCTTAGGGGGTAGGCAGTTGTCAGATAACTAAATTGATTTAGTGATTTGTAGTCGTTTTTGTTGGGACTTTTGCTCTTTCACGTCTAAACGGCTGAACGGATTTTAATGAAATTTAGTAAGGTAATAGTTGGTTATCTAAAAACGGTTGTACGATCAAATTGATCACGTCATCGTACTTAGGGGGTAGGAAGTAGGCAGAAAACTGAATTGAGTTAGTGATTTTTTTATGGTTTTTGCTGGGAGTTTTGTCTATCATGCCTAAACGGCTCAACGGATTTTGATGAAATTTAGTTAGCTGATAGATAGTAATCTAGAAAAGGATATGGCCTATTAATATTTATGCTATCGTACTTAAGGCGTAGGCAGTAGACAGAAAACTAGGTTAGTGATTTTTAATTGTTTGTTTTAAAAGTTTGCCTCATTCACGCCTTAACGTCTGAACGGAATTTTATAAGACTTGGTTAATTTAAAGATAGGATCTTAGGCACGGACACAGGCTACTTTTTATGGCGGGAAAATACCTCATTCCCGCGGAAATCTAGATTACGTGATCGTGTCAAGAAGCGCATGACGCCATAGCTACTGGAATGATTTCGATGTTCTTTTTTAAACTGAGTGACCTCAAGTTAGTATTTGATCACTTTTCTAACTTAGAGGGTAGGTAGGCGCCATAATTTAGGGAATTTATGATAAAATTTTGATGCAACTGTCTTTATTAAACAGTTATATCTCATTCCTACAGGAACCTACACATAGCTATAGCTAGCTATCTATTAACATTAAAACTCTTTCTAGAATCACATTACGCCAATTAATTGATCTGATTTGTATAAGTTTTTTTATTCAACTGACTGTTACATTACATACAGATAAAATCTAATTACTTACACCACATAATTAATATAGTACTACATGACTAGCTACGCTTTAAACTTGAGGAGGTAATTCGATAGACATTTATACGAACTTTAAGCCCAGTAATCAATCATAGTAATAAGGTAATACTAATTTTAGACAAAGAAACGGATAGGTAATCAGTTCGTCAACGAAATTATAACACCTACACTTAGTTTGTTTACTATTTAACGAGGGAAAATAATCTATACTTATAATAAATCTGTAGAGAGGTCAATTCTGTACATTAAATATTTTTTCAAAATAACTATCAGGGGGTGATAAGTGATCGATACTGATGCCAAAAATGCAATCAGTAAAATTTTTGTCTGTCTGTCTGTCTGTCTGTCTGTCTGTCTGTATGTTCCTTATAGAAACAAAAACTACTGGACGGATTTTAATGAAACTTGGTACAATTATTCTTCACACTCCTGGACAGGTCATAGTATACTTTTCATCACGCTACAATCAATAGGAGCAGAGTAGTGAAGGGAAATCCTTTTGTATGAAAAACCTAAACCACTCAAGTTAGACTTTTGAAATTTGGCATGCAGGTACCTTAGATAACGTAGAGGTGCATTAAGAAAGGAATTCCCGAAATTCCCACGGGAACGGGAATTAGCGGGAAAATCCTTTTGTATGAAAAATCTAAACCACTCAAGTTAGACTTTTGAAATTTGGCATGCAGGTACCTTAGATAACGTAGAGGTGCACTAAGAAAGGAATTCCCGAAATTCCCACGGGAACGGGAATTAGCGGAAAAATATTTTTGTATGAAAAATCTAAACCATTCAAGTTAGATGTTTGAAATTTGTCATGCAGGTACCTTAGATACCGTAGAGGTGTACTAAGAAAGGAATTCCCGAAATTCCCACGGGAACGGGAATTAGCGGGAAAATCCTTTTGTATGAAAAATCTAAACCACTCAAGTTAGACGTTTGAAATTTGGCATGCAGGTACCATAGGTACCGTAGAGGTGCACTAAGAAAGGAATTCCCAAAATTCTCACGGGAACGGGAATTAGCGGGAAATACCTTTTGTATGAAAAATCTAAACCACTCAAGTTAGACATTTGAAATTTAGCATGCAGATACCTTAGGTACCGTGGAGGTGCACTAAGAAAGGAATTCCCGAAATTCTCACGAGAACGGGAATTAGCGGGAAAATCCTTTTGTATGAAAAACTAAACCATTCAAGTTAGACGTTTGAAATTTGTCATGCAGGTACCTTAGGTACCGTGGAGGTGCACTAAGAAAGGAATTCCCGAAATTCCCACGGGAACGGGAATTAACGGGAAAATCCTTTTGTATGAAAAATCTAAACCATTCAAGTAAGATGTTTAAAATTTGGCACGCAGGTACCTTAGACACCGTAGAGGTGTACTAAGAAATGAATTCCCGAAATTCCCACGGGAACGGGAATTAGCGGGAAAATCCTTTTGTATGAAAAATCTAAACCACTCAAGTTAGACGTTTGAAATTTGGCATGCAGGTACTTTAGTAAACTTAAAGCTTAGTTGCAACAGGATATTACAAAATTCCCACGGGAACGGTAGTTAGCGGGAAAAAACATTTGTATGAAAAAATCAAATCTAAATAAAAGGAGAAACTGACTGACTCAGTGACTGACATATCAACGCATAGCCTGAACGGCTAAATGTAGGCATTTGAAATTTGGAAGGGACATAGCTTAGGTACCGTAGAGGTGCACTAAGAAAGGAATTCCCGGAATTCCCACGGGAACGGAAATTAGCGGGAAAATCCTTTTGTATGAAAAATCTAAACCGCTTAAGTTAGACGCTTGAAATTTGGCATGCAGGTACCTTAGTTAACTTAAACCTTAGTTGCAACAGGATATTGCAAAATTCCCACGGAAACGGGAGTTAGCGGGAAAAAAACATTTGTATGAAAAAATCGAAACCGCGTAAGATAGATGTTTTCAATTCAATTCAATTAAATTATTTATTGCATTCCATGTAGTACAATGGGGTGTTAAATAGGCATAGGAACTAAAACATGGACCCTGTAGGGCACAGCAACGTTGAAGGGAAGAGAGGAAGTGTGTATTAAAATTAAAACTCAATGAACAATCAATTAAAAAAAAATCAATTCAATCAATTGATTCAATCTGCATGCATGCATACCTTAGTAAATATAAAGTTTATTTTTGGCTGTATTTTGAAAAATGGGAGTTATTGGGAAAAAAATTGTATGAAAAAATCTAAACTGCATAAGTTAGATGCTTGAAATTTGATATGCACTCCCACACACACAAAGATCTCTCTCTTATATAACACGCCACGCGGACGAAGTCGCGGGCAAAAGCTAGTCCTTACTAATATTATAAATGCGAAAGTAACTCTGTCTGTCTGTCTGTCTGTTACGCTTTCCCGCTTAAACCTCTCAACCGATTTTGATTAAATTTGGCACAGACAATCTTTAGACCCTGAGAAAGAAAATAGGATACCTTTTATTGCGAAAAGAAGGGACGAAGAGATTGAAATAGGGGTTGAAAGTTTGTATGGGATATTTTAATTTTAAAATATAAATCCATGAAACTTTATATTTAAGCACTTGATAAAAAATAATTAAACATTTGTTCTAGCGTTGCTGAAATTTCGACCAGTGAGGGGGTGAAATGAGGGTTGAAAGTTTGTATGGGAGTTCGTCATTTTTGGGGATAAAACCACGAAACTTTATATTTAGGAACTTGATAAGAAATAAAAAAACAATTTGTTCAAGCGTTTTTGAAAATTCGATCTTTGAGGGGATGAAATAGGTGTTGAAATTTTTTATGAGGTTCGTCATTTTTCAAGATAAAAATATTAAATTTTGTGTTTAGGCACTAAATAACAAACAAAAAATCGTTTGTTCAAGCATTTTGAAATTTTTACCAGTATGGGGGTGAAATACGGGTTGAATGTTTGTATGGGTATTCGTCATTTTTGAAGATAAAACCATGAAACTTGGTACGTAGGTCTCTTAGGATGTGCAGAGTTTTTCAACAAACGGATTTTCCGAAATTCGAACGGAACGGAACGGATTCGGAACGGGAACTACGAAGCCAAACTTTTTGTATACAAAATATTAACCACTGAACCTAGGAACATGATATTTAGTAGTTTTGGGTGTATCAAGTTAAAAAAATTTGGCTTTTGTAGATAAAGTTCCTTTTAACGAATACTCTGCATCGCCGCCACTGCCGTCGGTCGTCGTTCGTCGTCGCGCACATTCGCCGAAGTGTGGCGGCAGTCAACGGCGCTGTCTTGTGGTGGGGGAGCGCACGTGGTGTATACGTGGCCTGCTCGCGAGTGTCGAGTCCAAACAATTTCTACATTTTAACAAATAATAACAAAATAGCAAACGTTGTGTACAAAAAAGTTTTAAATTAGGTCATTTTAAAATATTTTTGTACACAACGTGACGCTGACCCCTGTAAGTGTCTTGGACATAAGGGACCGATAAATATTCCTAGGTAATTTCTGCCACTCAATAGAATACATAGGTACTTTATAACGACTGTAAACAGATATTTTTTATTTTTTTTAAATATACCTACTTACTCTCTTTTAATCACATGCTATACCGTTCCTTTTATATAATCCTTAATATTCAAATTAAAAGTACGCAGACGAAGTCGCGGGTACCAGCTAGTAGACTCATAAAAGCCGCCGAGCATGACTCGCGGCCATTTCGGGGGAGCTGTCTGCAGAGATTTCAGCAAGCTTGGGAAAAACTCGGAGCCCCACAGCAGATCTGCAACTTATTGAAAGCTACCCGTATCCCTTCTATGCTGAAGCCTCCCCTGATTTATCCCAGTCGCCTGGTTCTGGAATGCTTCAAAACTCGAGAAAACTGCCAAATGACGATTCCAATAGAGAATATGTTGCATGCTCAAGTACTGGAGGAGGCAGAGATCACACCCAGCTACATATCGACATTCTTTCTAGTTCCAAAACCAGACGGCTCACACCGTCCTATATTCAATCTAAAACGCTTAAACGATTTTGTCAAAGCAAAGAACTTCCAGCTGTTCAGTCACTGTCGTGTACCGTAATTTCTACAAAGCGGAGATTGGATGGCCAAAATGGGTCTCAGTCATGCATACTTTCACTTGCCGATTGCCCCGGAACATCGCAGGTTTTTGAGGCTGAGCTACAGAGGCAAGCTCCTACAAATGACGTGCCTGCCCTTCGGTCTCTCATCGGCTCCGAGGACCTTCGCATCGTTAACCATCGTATCCATCGCATCGTTTGTGAGGTCTACCAGTTCGCTGATGATACATGTCTTATATCAGCTGACAAGGATCTAGATTTAGCCCTTAAAAATCTACAAATGGACTTTACACTGCTCACTAAATGGTCTCATGACGCTGGTCTCGCGCTCAATGCCGACAAAACAAAACTAATGTATATAAGCTCCAGCCAGAACAGGAAACAACAAAGCTTGCGCTTGATTGCTCATAATCATGCATGTCTGCATGCAGATATACCAAACTGCTCTTGCACGCCAGTGGAGGTAGTCAAAAAACAAAAATACCTTGGTTTAGTAATTGATGACCGCCTTAAGTGGACTGAGCACATTAATCTTGTAAGCGACAAATTACGAGCAATGCTGTCAAAGTTTACACTTGTTAAGAACAAAATTCCCTACCATATACTTTTGTACTTATATAAAGCCTTAGGAGAAACAATAATACATTATGGGTTGAGTAGCTATGGTAGAACGTGTAAGACACATCTTGATGCAATATACAGATTGCAATTAAGACTATTGAAAGCCATTGTGCCTCCTAAAATTAAAATGAAGCATGAGAACAATTACTTACACCTATTTCAGCACTGCAAAATCATGCCTATACACGACCAAATTAAATATACACTCCTCTCTGAAAACTTTTTTGACCTAAATCTGCAACATATTATTAAACCCATAATAAATACACGTAGTGCTTCAAAACTAACCTTAAAAATACCAAAATTTAACAACTTATATGGAAAACAATTACTAAAATATCAAGTACCAAAATTAATTAATGACTTACCTACTAACCTTAAAAATGAAATCACTGAACTTAACATTAAATACAAACTAAAGCACCATTTCTTAAATCAGGAATAATATTAGAGAAGCCGCAAAAACCTCCTGTGTGTCGCGCTGTCCGGTAGTTACGTGTGACGCGCGGGGTGAAGCTGATGCAGCGAACTAGTTTTTGTGTACTTCGCTTGCAAGTGTATAAATTCCTACCTACATGTTCCAATTTATTGTACTATTTGTTCGAGCATGATATTATGTTGCAAATTGGAAGCGACGATGGTGAATGTCGGTGTACGGATAAACCAAAGTTGGTTTTTGTTGCACCGTCAATTGTAAAAAAATGTATTAAGTACTGTGCTTATTTTTAATAAAATAAAATAAAATAAATAACCAATTGGATCGCGGAGTACCTAAGAGCTCACAATATCAGGTGCGTCGTTTATCTGGACGACTTTCTACTGGTCAATCAGTGTCCACAAATGCTTCTCGAACACATTACATTCACTGTCGACCTGATGACCACACTTGGATGGAAAATCAATTTCGACAAATCTGTTCTGGCACCAACACGGAGTTTGGAATTTCTGGGAATCACTTGGGACACCGAACGGAACACCAGATCCTTGTCAGAGCCGAAGTGCATAACGCTACGCAGTGCACTTCAGCAACAGATGTCGAAAGACAGTTGGTCCCTCAAACAAGCACAATCACTTCTGGAGAGACTCAACTTTGCCACATTCGTGGTGCGTCGAGGAAGGCTTCATTGTCGAACAATACAACACCACAGTCGACAATTGCCGAAAACGCATCCACACAAAAAAACTTTCCATCCCAACTCCTGTACTCTACGAGATGAGATGGTGGATGACTGCTGCATCGGGGACAATGCCAATACTCAACGACCCGATTACTCATCTGTTAACCACCGACGCCTCCGATATCCACAGTTGGGAGAAACGACGATGTCAGGTCAGTGGACCAAATTACAACAGACCTGGTACGTGAATCAGAAAGAACTTTATGCAGTGTACGCCGCGATACACCATCAACGTCACCAGTTGTCCAAAATTCATATACTGTTACAGACCGACAATCGGACAGTTGTGGCCTACATCAACAAAGAGGGTGGAACGAAATCGAAGAAGCTGTTGGAGCTGACAAAGCAGCTCCTGTTGCTCCTGGATCAACTGCAAGTATGTCTCACAGCTCAATATTTTCCCGGCAAGTACAATGTAGAAGTAGATGCTCTGTCTCGCCAGAGAGTGTGTCCACAATGGCACCTCACTGCTCAAGCAACGAAGAAGATTTTCCAGATATGGGGAACGCCAGAGGTGGACTTGTTCGCATCGAGGACGGCACATGTTGTAAAAAGGTATGTTTCGAGAGATCCATTGGACAATCGAGCCCTATTCCACAACGCCTTCTGCCAGCCGTGGGATTTCAGTCTAGCATGGGTTTTTCCACCACCGAATTTAGTGGCTCAGGTTCTCTCACACCTCAACACAGATCAAGGTCGATACATATTAATTGCCCCGAAATGGACCAAAGCCTTTTGGACCGCAGGTCTTCAGCGCCGAACCCTTCGAGATCCACAGCGGATTACGAATCTTCAACAGGTTTTGATAGACACACAGACAGGAATGCACCCACCCGAGATTCAAGACATTCAATTGGAGGCTTGGCTGATTTTGGGTGGTCAGAAGTAATTGAAGACTGGTCAGAACAAGAAAAAGCCTTGTTGTTGTCCAGTTGGCGAAAGTCCACTTTAAACACCTATACACCTGCGTGGAAAAAGTGGAAAATATGGTGCTTAAATAATGCGGTAAATTTTAAAAGTCCTTCTGCTACAGAAGTAGCTCGCTACTTAGCTTACTTAGAATCAGAATCAGAAGCAATTTATTTCTCTAGTTATTATTAGTACATATCACTTAAGTAAAACTCATTTTACAGTGTGTCTATGGGTTACATTTTGTCCGCGGAGTGGGAACTTTTGAAATCTATCCTAGTCGTGTCCTCGTATTGTGTGTTTATAATATTATTGAGGATAACGATAAAGCAGTGGGGACTAGCCCCAGCGGCTAGCCGCTTGTTACTTAACCTCTCATATGCCGAGATACCAGACACAATAGATTTTACATTGTGTCTGGTCGAGATCCGCGTTCCGGCGTTCGAAAGATTAATAATGTGACTCTACAGTCAGAGCCTGCGCTGTCGGAAGGGGGCCAGTCGTTTGAAGAGTGGCTTTTCCCTCTCCTTTTTATTGATGTATTCAATGTCACCTACTCTGGTAGCGAATAGAAAGGGATTGTGTTGTCGATATTGCGTGTACACTGGTCCTTGTTCTCGTAGACCCTCGATCGACAAAGATTTGAGTCGTTCTATCATGTCACCGTGCAGATCGTGCGCACGAATGTGCCACAGATCTTGTTGCAGTGTTTCCCAGAGTAGATCTGTATCAGTGCGTTTGGGTAGCTGTGCAGCACTCTTCAATGCCATTTTATACTGCCTCTCAAGCTTGAGCAGGTTAGTTTTGCTATATCTCGGTAGCATTTGTATTACTCCGTAGTCTATCACTGGCAGTAAGCAGGCTTGAATAACAAGAAGCCTGACGTCGAGGCTTAGCTTAGAGCGGTAGCCGATGATTGGGTTTAAGGCTCCTCTGGCTCGCTTAGCTTTTTCAATATTTTCCTTAGCGTGTTTATTCATCGAGAGCCTTTTGTCTAGCCAGACTCCGAGATATTTTAATTCTGTTTTGAATTCAATGCATTCGCCACCTATATTAACGTAATTGCGGTAACCTGATTTTGAGTTGTTGCGTCTCGGTCTCTTGTACGAGAACATGATGCATTCTGTTTTGTTGACGTTAAATTTCAGGCCCCATTTTCTGTAATACTCGATAATGTCGATAGCGGACCACTCTGCTCGGCGCGTAGCGTGGTCCGGAATTTTGGCTTCATTGAGTATACACAGGTCATCAGCGTACTGTGAGAGCATTTGGCCTGTTATTCTTTCATTTGGTAAGTCAGCCACGTAGAGGTTGAAAATTGCTGGACCGAGTATCGATCCTTGGGGCACACCGTGTGGTACACGTCGTTCCGTTCCCAAGGTGGTTCTGAAACTACCTCTTGTTGTTCTGTCGCTGAGATAGTTTTCGATCATTTTGACTACGTTGTTGCGTGCTCCGGCGGCGATTAGTTTTCGACAGAGACCTTTATGATTGATTGAATCGAAGGCTTTGCTGAGGTCCGTCGATATCATGGCGACGCTATGGCCCTTTTCCAATGCGTCGGCGATGTATTTGCCTGTCCGAAGAATTTTGGTAGCGGTGCCTCTGTTTTTCGTAAACCCGTGCTGGTGGCTGGGTATTATTTCGCTCAATTCTGTCTGTATGCGGTTGAGTATTATTATTTCAGCCCATTTGCCCATGATGTTGAGTAGGCTAATGGGTCGGTATGATTTCGGATCACAGTGGTTTTTACCCGCCTTGTGCAAAAAGATACAGGTGCTCGTTTTCCATCGTTCTGGGAAGTAGCCCGTCTGTAGTACGTAATCCATGATATTACGTTTAAATATGGCAATCATAGTTTCGCCGCCAAGTTTGAGTATGTCGGCTTTGATGCCGTCAGGTCCCGGGGCTTTACTGTTCCTAAAGCGTCTAAGAGCTAATTTGAGCTCATGTTTTGATGTTCGATCCAGCGGTGCGAAGGGTGTAGTGATTTCTGTACATTCGTCACTTGCGTCGATGATGGCTTCACTGACTATGGCGGAGTCGACCATTCTGTCGATGATTTCTAGTTCACTGTTGCAATCGTTGAAGTGAGGTAGTTTCATGATTGGCTTTTTCAATGCTTTTTGTGCGGCCCACATGCGCTTTCGGTTATCTTCGGTGTTTTCGAGTAGCTTGGTCCACAGATGTTCCTTATGACGTAGCATTTCTCTGGCTAGTTGATGCTTGCAGGCATTGTATTGCATTCGTGCTATTGTTCTAAGATTAGTGTTTCTGAGTCGCCAAGCACGCTGCTTTTTGGCATTGCGCTCGGCTATTCTTTCTCTTAAGTGAGCCGGGAGTTTGTCTTTGTGATCGATGATTTTTAGTGGCGCCAGCTCGTCAAGTGTTTTATTGATGGCCTTCTCCGTTTCAATTATATACGTTTCACAGTCTTGGTTTGAGGTGATCTGTAGTTCTGAGTTCATGTTGTTTGCGAGTAGCTCTTCGAAGGCTTGTCTGCCTTCCCGAGTGCCTTTTATCCGTGTAACATCACGACTCATTGGGTGTTTGTAGTCGCTATTGATTATTATATCTAGTGTCCAAGGGAGGTGGTCTGAGGAAATGCACTCCCTCTGTTGACACTTAAATTCCTGAAGTAAGTGATCGTGGTTTACTATTGCTGTATCGAGTATGCTGTTTCCTTGGCTAGTAGGCCGGGATGGTCGACCAGCATTAACGAGTCTGACAGAACCGCGTTCGATCGCGTCGCGAATGATGATACCCAGGCCCACATCTCTTATGTGATGTAATTGTCTCATGCGTAAATTCGAGTCGCCTATGATAATTGCGCTCTCACCAAGTATCAGTGCCTCGAACTCGTCAGTGAAGTCTTCCTGTCTCCGTATAGGTATGTAGATGCCCTTGATTATAATATTGTCGTTGGTGAAATGATTTGTGCAGAGTCGGATACTGCATCCCTCAATGCATCTGTCCGAGTCATCAATGCTGTCAATCAGCGATGTTTGAACCCACCTTAGGCCACGTTTGATGTACATTACTGTGCCCAGATGTTTCTTTTTCCTTTCGTGAATTTTGTCATAACCGGGGATATTATACTTTTGCTCGTCCGGGTTAATTTTTATCTCGTTGAGTATAAGGATGTCAGCGTTATATTTGTTCACAGTTTGCTTGACTTCCACGAATTTGCCACGAAGGCCTTGCACGTTAATGTGCGTTATTCGCACATATTTCTTAGTTCCAGTCGCAGTTAAGGATGGTATTTTTCAGTTCTGTGAAACAAACTGAACAACGCTCGAATATGTTGAGGAAGTCTTGTTTTGAGAGTTTACCATTTGGTTTTCTAATCTCTTCTTGAGGTTGCTTTTGTTGTTGGATATTGGTAGCGGTAACGGTAGCGTAGTTACGATCGCCTCTCATTTGTCTCTCGTGTGAGCGGGATTGATGTTCGCGTGGTGTCTCCTGTTTGGAAACCATCTGTTACTGTTGTCGATTATTATGGTATTTCTCCTCCTCACGGAGTAATGCTTGTTTGCGTTTTATTTTTTGCTTCGTCATCTCCCGCTGAAAGTGCGGGCAAATGCGCTGTGTTGCCGTGTGCTGTTCCGGTTTCACGTCTTTACAGTTTGCACACACTTTGATCATTTCACCATGATTGTTGAGGATATCAATGGTTGGGTTGCGTTTTGGTGCGTGACAAGCACTTGTTGCGTGGTTGAAGCGGAGGCAGTTCTTGCATTGCAATATTCTATCGCTACTTGTTATGTAGCACCCGGGTTTAATTTTGTGAGCGCAAAAGAATGCTTCGGTGGCGTTCTTCATCTTTTCAGCTATCTCCACATATGAAAATGAACCGTCGAAAATACATAGTTGCACGTCTGAAGTGATGCGTTTGATACTCAATGGACGGATGCCGATACACTTCTCCATTTCTTCTAGTTGCTCGTCGTGGGTATAGTCGTGCGTCATATTTTTGATTATTACTTTGGTCGTTCGTATTTGCTCTGCACGAGGTTTTGGAGCTATAAAAGCCAGATCTGGTTTAAGTTTCTTTATTTCCTCAATGCATATGCTGCGTTTGTCGAGGTCCGTTACTGTAATCAGAATGTTCTTATATTTAGGAACTAAATCTTAACTAAAGTACAGATTATAGAAAGCCTAAGGAATAAGAACAAATTAGCAGTTCCTAGTTCCAGACTATCCAAAATTAGCACATCATTTGTAGCGCTGTGTGTGCGATACTATAATAAGATACCAGAAGATGTACTAGGCCTTTCGGGAAACATGTTTAAGAATGTTATAAAAACTATTTTAATCAGTAAAGCTTATTATAAAGTAGGAGACTATCTTAAAGATAATAATATTAAATGGATTACTTCAGCTCAACACAAGAAAGACAAGAATGTTTGCAATAAAAACTGGGCCCAAAAATACTGAATTTGAAATAACTTTGTAAGTGGATTAAAAAGGATTGTGAAACACTTGATGATATTTGAACAGTAGAGTACTTTTTTTTTTATATATCCAGGCGGAGGATTTTGAGCTTCTTTATATAAGTGGTGCATGCTCGCCTCGAAATGTTCGTGTACGCGGTGGCGTCCGGAAGTCGGGTCGCACCTTTCCCTCAAAAATATGCAAAGGGAGCGATGGCTGGCTTTCGCGTCAACTCGTGATCGGGTGCTGCGTATGTGGACAGGCCTGCTTCTGTCAGGGAGCTCATAAAACACTGTTTCTGTGATAAAGTCACATAAACTTTTTATTTTTCACTTTCCTTCCACCGACTGTAATTGGAATACCATTGTATTTAAGTCTATAAATTATGTAATACAAACTGGATTAAAAGAAAAGAAAGGAAAACATGAAACAGTAGGACTAGGGCCCTGTGCTGGGAGGTTTTCTGGCCACGTCTTTCCCTCAGCGTTACAGATTCCGATGTGGTAGTAGTTTTACAGCTAGTCCATACTAATATTATAAATGCGAAAGTAACTCTGTCTGTCTGTCTGTCTGTCTCTCTGTCTGTCTGTCTGTTACTCTTTCACGCCTAAACGGCTCAACGGATTTTGATGAAATTTGGTATGGTGATAGATGATAACCTAGAAATGGTCATAGGCTATAAATAATCACGCCATCGTTCTTAGGGGGTAGGCAGTTGGCAGATAACTAAATTGATTTAGTGATTTGTAGTCGTTTTTGTTGGGACTTTTGCTCTTTCACGTCTAAACGGCTGAACGGATTTTAATGAAATTTAGTAAGGTAATAGTTGGTTATCTACAAATGGTTGTACGATCAAATTGATCACGTCATCGTACTTAGGGGGTAGGAAGTAGGCAGAAAACTGAATTGAGTTAGTGATTTTTTTATGGTTTTTGATGGGAGTTTTGTCTATCATGCCTAAACGGCTCAACGGATTTTGATGAAATTTAGTTAGCTGATAGATAGTAATCTAGAAAAGGATATGGCCTATTAATATTTATGCTATCGTACTTAAGGCGTAGGCAGTAGACAGAAAACTAGGTTAGTGATTTTTAATTGTTTGTTTTAAAAGTTTGCCTCATTCACGCCTTAACGTCTGAACGGAATTTTATAAGACTTGGTTAATTTAAAGATAGGATCTTAGGCACGGACACAGGCTACTTTTTATGGCGGGAAAATACCTCATTCCCGCGGAAATCTAGATTACGTGATCGTGTCAAGAAGCGCATGACGCCATAGCTACTGGAATGATTTCGATGTTTTTTTTTTAAACTGAGTGACCTCAAGTTAGTATTTGATCACTTTTCTAACTTAGAGGGTAGGTAGGCGCCATAATTTAGGGAATTTATGATAAAATTTTGATGCAACTGTCTTTATTAAACAGTTATATCTCATTCCTACAGGAACCTACACATAGCTATAGCTAGCTATCTATTAACATTAAAACTCTTTCTAGAATCACATTACGCCAATTAATTGATCTGATTTGTATAAGTTTTTTTATTCAACTGACTGTTACATTACATACAGATAAAATCTAATTACTTACACCACAATTAATATAGTACTACATGACTAGCTACGCTTTAAACTTGAGGAGGTAATTCGATAGACATTTATACGAACTTTAAGCCCAGTAATCAATCATAGTAATAAGGTAATACTCATTTTAGACAAAGAAACGGATAGGTAATCAGTTCGTCAACGAAATTATAACACCTACACTTAGTTTGTTTACTATTTAACGAGGGAAAATAATCCTTATCCTTACTAATATAATAAATCTGTAGAGAGGTCAATTCTGTACATTAAAAATTTTTTCAAAATAACTATCAGGGGGTGATAAGTGATCGATACTGATGCCAAAAATGCAATCAGTAAAATTTTTGTCTGTCTGTCTGTCTGTCTGTCTGTCTGTCTGTATGTTCCTTATAGAAACAAAAACTACTGGACGGATTTTAATGAAACTTGGTACAATTATTCTTCACACTCCTGGACAGGTTATAGTATACTTTTCATCACGCTACAATCAATAGGAGCAGAGTAGTGAAGGGAAATCCTTTTGTATGAAAAATCTAAACCACTCAAGTTAGACGTTTGAAATTTGGCATGCAGGTACCTTAGATATCGTAGAGGTGCAATAAGAAAGGAATTCCCGAAATTCCTACGGGAACGGGAATTAGCGGGAAAATCCTTTTGTATGAGAAATCTAAACCATTCAAGTTAGATGTTTGAAATTTGTCATACAAGTACCTTAGATATCGTAGAGGTGTACTAAGAAAGGAATTCCCGAAATTCCCAAGGGAACGGGAATTAGCGGAAAAATCCTTTTGTATGAAAAATCTAAACCACTCAAGTTAGACGTTTGAAATTTGGCATGCAGATACCTTAGGTACCGTAGAGGTGCACTAAGAAAGGAATTCCCGAAATTCCCACGAGAACGGGAATTAGCGGGAAAATCCTTTTGTATGAAAAATCTAAACCACTCAAGTTAGACGTTTGAAATTTGTCATGCAGGTACCTTAGGTACCGTGGAGGTGTATTAAGAAAGGAATTCCCGAAATTCCTACGGGAACGGGAATTAGCGGGAAAATCCTTTTGTATGAAAAATCTAAACCACTCAAGTTAGACGTTTGAAATTTGTCATGCAGGTACCTTAGATACCGTAGAGGTGTACTAAGAAAAGAATTCCCGAAATTCCCACGGGAACGGGAATTAACGGGAAAATCCTTTTGTATGAAAAAATCTAAACCATTCAAGTTAGACGTTTGAAATTTGGCATGCAGATACCTTAGGTACCGTAGAGGTGCACTAAGAAAGGAATTCCCGAAATTCCCACGAGAACGGGAATTAGCGGGAAAATCCTTTTGTATGAAAAATCTAAACCACTCAAGTTAGACGTTTGAAATTTGTCATGCAGGTACCTTAGGTACCGTGGAGGTGTACTAAGAAAGGAATTCCCGAAATTCCCACGGGAAAGGGAATTAACGGGAAAATCCTTTTGTATGAAAAATCTAAACCACTCAAGTTAGACGTTTGAAATTTGGCACGCAGATACCTTAGGTACCGTAGAGGTGCACTAAGAAAGGAATTCCCGAAATTCCCACGAGAACGGGAATTAGCGGGAAAATCCTTTTGTATGAAAAATCTAAACCACTCAAGTTAGACGTTTGAAATTTGTCATGCAGGTACCTTAGGTACCGTGGAGGTGTATTAAGAAAGGAATTCCCGAAATTCCCACGGGAACGGGAATTAGCGGGAAAATCCTTTTGTATGAAAAATCTAAACCACTCAAGTTAGACGTTTGAAATTTGTCATGCAGGTACCTTAAGTACCGTGGAGGTGTACTAAGAAAAGAATTCCCGAAATTCCCACGGGAACGGGAATTAACGGGAAAATCCTTTTGTATGAAAAAATCTAAACCATTCAAGTTAGACGTTTGAAATTTGGCATGCAGATACCTTAGGTACCGTAGAGGTGCACTAAGAAAGGAATTCCCGAAATTCCCACGAGAACGGGAATTAGCGGGAAAATCCTTTTGTATGAAAAATCTAAACCACTCAAGTTAGACGTTTGAAATTTGTCATGCAGGTACCTTAGGTACCGTGGAGGTGTACTAAGAAAGGAATTCCCGAAATTCCCACGGGAACGGGAATTAACGGGAAAATCCTTTTGTATGAAAAAATCTAAACCATTCAAGTTAGATGTTTGAAATTTGGCACGCAGGTACCTTAGATACCGTAGAGGTGCACTAAGAAAGGAATTCCCGAAATTCCCACGGGAACGGGAATTAGCGGGAAAATCCTTTTGTATGAAAAATCTAAACCACTCAAGTTAGATGTTTGAAATTTGGCATGCAGGTACTTTAGTAAACTTAAAGCTTAGTTGCAACAGGATATTACAAAATTCCCACGGGAACGGTAGTTAGCGGGAAAAAACATTTGTATGAAAAAAACAAATCTAAATAAAAGGAGAAACTGACAGACTCAGTGACTGACACATCAACGCATAGCCTGAACGGCTAAACGTAGGCATTTGAAATTTGGAAGGAACATAGCTTAGGTACCGTAGAGGTGCACTAAGAAAGGAATTCCCGGAATTCCCACGGGAACGGAAATTAGCGGGAAAATCCTTTTGTATGAAAAATCTAAACCGCTTTAGTTAGACGCTTGAAATTTGGCATGCAGGTACCTTAGTTAACTTAAAGCTTAGTTGCAACAGGATATTGCAAAATTCCCACGGAAACGGGAGTTAGCGCGAAAAAAACATTTGTATGAAAAAATCGAAACCGCGTAAGATAGATGTTTTCAATTCAATTAAATTATTTATTGCATTCCATGTAGTACAATGGGGTGTTACATAGGCATAGGAACTAAAACATGGACCCTGTAGGGCACAGCAACGTTGAAGGGAAGAGAGGAAGTGTGTATTAAAATTAAAACTCAATGAACAATCAATTAAAAAAAAATCAATTCAATCAATTGATTGCATGCATGCATACCTTAGTAAAAATAAAGTTTATTTTTGGCTGTATTTTGAAAAATGGGAGTTATTGGGAAAAAAATTGTATGAAAAAATCTAAACTGCATAAGTTAGATGCTTGAAATTTGATATGCACTCCCACACACACAAAGATCTCTCTCTTATATAACACGCCACGCGGACGAAGTCGCGGGCAAAAGCTAGTCCTTACTAATATTATAAATGCGAAAGTAACTCTGTCTGTCTGTCTGTCTGTTACGCTTTCCCGCTTAAACCTCTCAACCGATTTTGATTAAATTTGGCACAGACAATCTTTAGACCCTGAGAAAGAAAATAGGATACCTTTTATTGCGAAAAGAAGGGACGAAGAGATTGAAATAGGGGTTGAAAGTTTGTATGGGATATTTTAATTTTAAAATATAAATCCATGAAACTTTATAAGCACTTGATAAAAAATAATTAAACATTTGTTCTAGCGTTGCTGAAATTTCGACCAGTGAGGGGGTGAAATGAGGGTTGAAAGTTTGTATGGGAGTTCGTCATTTTTGGGGATAAAACCACGAAACTTTATATTTAGGAACTTGATAAGAAATAAAAAAACAATTTGTTAAAGCGTTTTTGAAAATTCGATCTTTGAGGGGATGAAATGATTGTAGATAAAGTTCCTTTTAACGAATACTCTGCATCGCCGCCGCTGCCGTCGGTCGTCGTTCGTCGTCGCGCACATTCGCCGAAGTGTGGCGGCAGTCAACGACGCTGTCTTGTGGTGGGGGAGCGCACGTGGTGTATACGTGGCCTGCTCGCGAGTGTCGAGTCCAAACAATTTCTACATTTTAACAAATAATAACAAAATAGCAAACGTTGTGTACAAAAAAGTTTTAAATTAGGATTTTAAAATATTTTTGTACACAACGTGACGCTGACCCCTGTAAGTGTCTTGGACATAAGGGACCGATAAATATTCCTAGGTAATTTCTGCCACTCAATGGAATACATAGGTACTTTATAACGACTGTAAACAGATATTTTTTATTTTTTTTAAATATACCTACTTACTCTCTTTTAATCACACACATGCTATACCGTTCCTTTTATATAATCCTTAAATTCAAATTAAAAGTACGCAGACGAAGTCGCGGGTACCAGCTAGTAAAAAATAATTAAACATTTGTTCTAGCGTTGCTGAAATTTCGACCAGTGAGGGGGTGAAATGAGGGTTGAAAGTTTGTATGGGAGTTCGTCATTTTTGGGGATAAAACCACGAAACTTTATATTTAGGAACTTGATAAGAAATAAAAAAACAATTTGTTAAAGCGTTTTTGAAAATTCGATCTTTGAGGGGATGAAATAGGTGTTGAAATTTTTTATGAGGTTCGTCATTTTTCAAGATAAAAATATTAAATTTTGTGTTTAGGCACTAAATAACAAACAAAAAATCGTTTGTTCAAGCATTTTGAAATTTTTACCAGTATGGGGGTGAAATACGGGTTGAATGTTTGTATGGGTATTCGTCATTTTTGAAGATAAAACCATGAAACTTGGTACGTAGGTCTCTTAGGATGTGCAGAGTTTTTCAACAAACGGATTTTCCGAAATTCGAACGGAACGGAACGGATTCGGAACGGGAACTACGAAGCCAAACTTTTTGTATACAAAATATTAACCACTGAACCTAGGAACATGATATTTAGTAGTTTTGGGTGTATCAAGTTAAAAAAATTTGGCTTTTGTAGATAAAGTTCCTTTTAACGAATACTCTGCATCGCCGCCACTGCCGTCGGTCGTCGTTCGTCGTCGCGCACATTCGCCGAAGTGTGGCGGCAGTCAACGGCGCTGTCTTGTGGTGGGGGAGCGCACGTGGTGTATACGTGGCCTGCTCGCGAGTGTCGAGTCCAAACAATTTCTACATTTTAACAAATAATAACAAAATAGCAAACGTTGTGTACAAAAAAGTTTTAAAATAGGTCATTTTAAAATATTTTTGTACACAACGTGACGCTGACCCCTGTAAGTGTCTTGGACATAAGGGACCGATAAATATTCCTAGGTAATTTCTGCCACTCAATGGAATACATAGGTACTTTATAACGACTGTAAACAGATATTTTTTATTTTTTTTTAAATATACCTACTTACTCTCTTTTAATCACATGCTATACCGTTCCTTTTATATAATCCTTAATATTCAAATTAAAAGTACGCAGACGAAGTCGCGGGTACCAGCTAGTTACATAATATGTAATTTAATTATGTTTGACGTTCAAAAAGCGCTAACTTTGTAAGCCAATTTTGAAAAATTTTGAAAAAAAAAAAGGGCTTATAATTAACATTGGGACGGTTACGACGTGTTCGTACAACCTCATTTGGTTTAGGCAACCTGTGCTCAGATACTTCCGGGTCTGGCGCATTAACGCTTGGCAGCGTCGTTGAGCTCGAGTCGGATGTCGTGGTGGTGGGAGCCGGTGTGCTGGCGGCTGTGCCAGTGGCTGCGGCTCTGCTCTCTGTCGGCGAAGCACGCGCAGTGTCTGCGCGCGGAGCCTGCGCCCTGGCGGTCCCAGCAGCGGCGCTGTCCGATACTACTGGTGTGGTCCACGACGATGTCGCTCTCCGGTCATCCGACTCGTACGACTCAGCTTCCTGGTATTCTCCTGTATCTGAACACTCTGAAGTTTCCTCAGTTGCCAATGGTCCATAACTAACCTCTTCTCCTCCCTCTTGGATGAGGTCATCCATATGGGTGGTGCCGGTACTTCCACGTGGTGTAGTTATGTTCAGTGCTACATCTACATCGTCCCAATCTATTTTCGGTTCGTTTAATTCACCCTTATACAGTAATAACTGATTTGTATGTTTTTTAATATACATGGACGTTTCACAATCTTTTACTAAATACGTTACCTTACCCATTTTTTTAACTATAATACCCTTACACCATTCATATTTTTTGTTATTTTTAATTTTTTTATACAGTACGTTTTCATTGATCGAATAACTTTGTTTGTTTTTCCCACCATAGCATTCATGTTGTAAACACTGTTTAGACTGAACACGATCAGCGAGCCTCATGGCCGAGGGTGATGTGGCCGATTCCGGGGGCGTCGGCGCCGACGGTGACGGTGCCGTCAGAATATCTAACCGCGAGCGCAACTTGCGACCGTACACCAGTTGGGCGGGCGGAACTCCTGTCGTGGAATGTACTGAGTTTCTATAGTCAAATAAATACTTCATTAGCTTATTTTTACTTTCTTTCTGATTTTTACTATTCATCTATTTATTTATTTATTTATTTACTAGCTGGTACCCGCGACTTCGTCTGCGTACTTTTAATTTGAATATTAAGGATTATATAAAAGGAACGGTATAGCATGTGATTAAAAGAGAGTAAGTAGGTATATTTAAAAAAAATAAAAAATATCTGTTTACAGTCGTTATAAAGTACCTATGTATTCCATTCTTATCTTATTTAGCCTATACGATCCCACTGCTGGGCAAAGGCCTCCCCTTGATTTTTCCACTCCTCTCGACTTTGTGCGATCTCCGGCCAATCCTTGCGATAAGCATTGAGGTCGTCACACCATCTTTTACGCGGTCTGCCTCGACTTCTAAGCCCGCCCTGAGGTATCCAGGTGAGGTATGAGGTGTATTCCATTGAGTGGCAGAAATTACCTAGGAATATTTATCGGTCCCTTATGTCCAAGACACTTACAGGGGTCAGCGTCACGTTGTGTACAAAAATATTTTAAAATGACCTAATTTAAAACTTTTTTGTACACAACGTTTGCTATTTTGTTATTATTTGTTAAAATGTAGAAATTGTTTGGACTCGACACTCGCGAGCAGGCCACGTATACACCACGTGCGCTCCCCCACCACAAGACAGCGCCGTTGACTGCCGCCACACTTCGGCGAATGTGCGCGACGACGAACGACGACCGACGGCAGTGGCGGCGATGCAGAGTATTCGTTAAAAGGAACTTTATCTACAAAAGCCAAATTTTTTTAACTTGATACACCCAAAACTACTAAATATCATGTTCCTAGGTTCAGTGGTTAATATTTTGTATACAAAAAGTTTGGCTTCGTAGTTCCCGTTCCGAATCCGTTCCGTTCCGTTCGAATTTCGGAAAATCCGTTTGTTGAAAAACTCTGCACATCCTAAGAGACCTACGTATCAAGTTTCATGGTTTTATCTTCAAAAATGACGAATACCCATACAAACATTCAACCCGTATTTCACCCCCATACTGGTAAAAATTTCAAAATGCTTGAACAAACGATTTTTTGTTTGTTATTTAGTGCCTAAACACAAAATTTAATATTTTTATCTTGAAAAATGACGAACCTCATAAAAAATTTCAACACCTATTTCATCCCCTCAAAGATCGAATTTTCAAAAACGCTTTAACAAATTGTTTTTTTATTTCTTATCAAGTTCCTAAATATAAAGTTTCGTGGTTTTATCCCCAAAAATGACGAACTCCCATACAAACTTTCAACCCTCATGTCACCCCCTCACTGGTCGAAATTTCAGCAACGCTAGAACAAATGTTTAATTATTTTTTATCAAGTGCTTAAATATAAAGTTTCATGGATTTATATTTTAAAATTAAAATATCCCATACAAACTTTCAACCCCTATTTCAATCTCTTCGTCCCTTCTTTTCGCAATAAAAGGTATCCTATTTTCTTTCTCAGGGTCTAAAGATTGTCTGTGCCAAATTTAATCAAAATCGGTTGAGAGGTTTAAGCGGGAAAGCGTAACAGACAGACAGACAGACAGAGTTACTTTCGCATTTATAATATTAGTAAGGATTATTTTCCCTCGTTAAATAGTAAACAAACTAAGTGTAGGTGTTATAATTTCGTTGACGAACTGATTACCTATCCGTTTCTTTGTCTAAAATGAGTATTACCTTATTACTATGATTGATTACTGGGCTTAAAGTTCGTATAAATGTCTATCGAATTACCTCCTCAAGTTTAAAGCGTAGCTAGTCATGTAGTACTATATTAATTACTAGCTGGTACCCGCGACTTCGTCTGCGTACTTTTAATTTGAATATTAAGGATTATATAAAAGGAACGGTATAGCATGTGATTAAAAGAGAGTAAGTAGGTATATTTAAAAAAAATAAAAAATATCTGTTTACAGTCGTTATAAAGTACCTATGTATTCCATTCTTATCTTATTTAGCCTATACGATCCCACTGCTGGGCAAAGGCCTCCCCTTGATTTTTCCACTCCTCTCGACTTTGTGCGATCTCCGGCCAATCCTTGCGATAAGCATTGAGGTCGTCACACCATCTTTTACGCGGTCTGCCTCGACTTCTAAGCCCGCCCTGAGGTATCCAGGTGAGGTATGAGGTGTATTCCATTGAGTGGCAGAAATTACCTAGGAATATTTATCGGTCCCTTATGTCCAAGACACTTACAGGGGTCAGCGTCACGTTGTGTACAAAAATATTTTAAAATGACCTAATTTAAAACTTTTTTGTACACAACGTTTGCTATTTTGTTATTATTTGTTAAAATGTAGAAATTGTTTGGACTCGACACTCGCGAGCAGGCCACGTATACACCACGTGCGCTCCCCCACCACAAGACAGCGCCGTTGACTGCCGCCACACTTCGGCGAATGTGCGCGACGACGAACGACGACCGACGGCAGTGGCGGCGATGCAGAGTATTCGTTAAAAGGAACTTTATCTACAAAAGCCAAATTTTTTTAACTTGATACACCCAAAACTACTAAATATCATGTTCCTAGGTTCAGTGGTTAATATTTTGTATACAAAAAGTTTGGCTTCGTAGTTCCCGTTCCGAATCCGTTCCGTTCCGTTCGAATTTCGGAAAATCCGTTTGTTGAAAAACTCTGCACATCCTAAGAGACCTACGTATCAAGTTTCATGGTTTTATCTTCAAAAATGACGAATACCCATACAAACATTCAACCCGTATTTCACCCCCATACTGGTAAAAATTTCAAAATGCTTGAACAAACGATTTTTTGTTTGTTATTTAGTGCCTAAACACAAAATTTAATATTTTTATCTTGAAAAATGACGAACCTTATAAAAAATTTCAACACCTATTTCATCCCCTCAAAGATCGAATTTTCAAAAACGCTTTAACAAATTGTTTTTTTATTTCTTATCAAGTTCCTAAATATAAAGTTTCGTGGTTTTATCCCCAAAAATGACGAACTCCCATACAAACTTTCAACCCTCATTTCACCCCCTCACTGGTCGAAATTTCAGCAACGCTAGAACAAATGTTTAATTATTTTTTATCAAGTGCTTAAATATAAAGTTTCATGGATTTATATTTTAAAATTAAAATATCCCATACAAACTTTCAACCCCTATTTCAATCTCTTCGTCCCTTCTTTTCGCAATAAAAGGTATCCTATTTTCTTTCTCAGGGTCTAAAGATTGTCTGTGCCAAATTTAATCAAAATCGGTTGAGAGGTTTAAGCGGGAAAGCGTAACAGACAGACAGACAGACAGAGTTACTTTCGCATTTATAATATTAGTAAGGATTATTTTCCCTCGTTAAATAGTAAACAAACTAAGTGTAGGTGTTATAATTTCGTTGACGAACTGATTACCTATCCGTTTCTTTGTCTAAAATGAGTATTACCTTATTACTATGATTGATTACTGGGCTTAAAGTTCGTATAAATGTCTATCGAATTACCTCCTCAAGTTTAAAGCGTAGCTAGTCATGTAGTACTATATTAATTATGTGGTGTAAGTAATTAGATTTTATCTGTATGTAATGTAACAGTCAGTTGAATAAAAAAACTTATACAAATCAGATCAATTAATTGGCGTAATGTGATTCTAGAAAGAGTTTTAATGTTAATAGATAGCTAGCTATAGCTATGTGTAGGTTCCTGTAGGAATGAGATATAACTGTTTAATAAAGACAGTTGCATCAAAATTTTATCATAAATTCCCTAAATTATGGCGCCTACCTACCCTCTAAGTTAGAAAAGTGATCAAATACTAACTTGAGGTCACTCAGTTTAAAAAAAAACATCGAAATCATTCCAGTAGCTATGGCGTCATGCGCTTCTTGACACGATCACGAAATCTAGATTTCCGCGGGAATGAGGTATTTTCCCGCCATAAAAAGTAGCCTGTGTCCGTGCCTAAGATCCTATCTTTAAATTAACCAAGTCTTATAAAATTCCGTTCAGACGTTAAGGCGTGAATGAGGCAAACTTTTAAAACAAACAATTAAAAATCACTAACCTAGTTTTCTGTCTACTGCCTACGCCTTAAGTACGATAGCATAAATATTAATAGGCCATATCCTTTTCTAGATTACTATCTATCAGCTAACTAAATTTCATCAAAATCCGTTGAGCCGTTTAGGCATGATAGACAAAACTCCCAGCAAAAACCATAAAAAAATCACTAACTCAATTCAGTTTTCTGCCTACTTCCTACCCCCTAAGTACGATGACGTGATCAATTTGATCGTACAACCGTTTTTAGATAACCAACTATTACCTTACTAAATTTCATTAAAATCCGTTCAGCCGTTTAGACGTGAAAGAGCAAAAGTCCCAACAAAAACGACTACAATTCACTAAATCAATTTAGTTATCTGCCAACTGCCTACCCCCTAAGAACGATGGCGTGATTATTTATAGCCTATGACCATTTCTAGGTTATCATCTATCACCATACCAAATTTCATGAAAATCAGTTGAGCCGTTTAGGCGTGAAAGAGTAACAGACAGACAGACAGACAGACAGACAGACAGACAGACAGACAGACAGACAGAGTTACTTTCGCATTTATAATATTAGTATGGATTCGGGTTAACAACAGCTCATTTACAATACTTTACAATAATATCCATACTAATATTATAAATGCGAAAGTAACTCTGTCTGTCTGTCTGTCTGTCTGTCTGTCTGTCTGTCTGTCTGTCTGTCTGTTACTCTTTCACGCCTAAACGGCTCAACTGATTTTCATGAAATTTGGTATGGTGATAGATGATAACCTAGAAATGGTCATAGGCTATAAATAATCACGCCATCGTTCTTAGGGGGTAGGCAGTTGGCAGATAACTAAATTGATTTAGTGAATTGTAGTCGTTTTTGTTGGGACTTTTGCTCTTTCACGTCTAAACGGCTGAACGGATTTTAATGAAATTTAGTAAGGTAATAGTTGGTTATCTAAAAACGGTTGTACGATCAAATTGATCACGTCATCGTACTTAGGGGGTAGGAAGTAGGCAGAAAACTGAATTGAGTTAGTGATTTTTTTATGGTTTTTGCTGGGAGTTTTGTCTATCATGCCTAAACGGCTCAACGGATTTTGATGAAATTTAGTTAGCTGATAGATAGTAATCTAGAAAAGGATATGGCCTATTAATATTTATGCTATCGTACTTAAGGCGTAGGCAGTAGACAGAAAACTAGGTTAGTGATTTTTAATTGTTTGTTTTAAAAGTTTGCCTCATTCACGCCTTAACGTCTGAACGGAATTTTATAAGACTTGGTTAATTTAAAGATAGGATCTTAGGCACGGACACAGGCTACTTTTTATGGCGGGAAAATACCTCATTCCCGCGGAAATCTAGATTTCGTGATCGTGTCAAGAAGCGCATGACGCCATAGCTACTGGAATGATTTCGATGTTTTTTTTTAAACTGAGTGACCTCAAGTTAGTATTTGATCACTTTTCTAACTTAGAGGGTAGGTAGGCGCCATAATTTAGGGAATTTATGATAAAATTTTGATGCAACTGTCTTTATTAAACAGTTATATCTCATTCCTACAGGAACCTACACATAGCTATAGCTAGCTATCTATTAACATTAAAACTCTTTCTAGAATCACATTACGCCAATTAATTGATCTGATTTGTATAAGTTTTTTTATTCAACTGACTGTTACATTACATACAGATAAAATCTAATTACTTACACCACATAATTAATATAGTACTACATGACTAGCTACGCTTTAAACTTGAGGAGGTAATTCGATAGACATTTATACGAACTTTAAGCCCAGTAATCAATCATAGTAATAAGGTAATACTCATTTTAGACAAAGAAACGGATAGGTAATCAGTTCGTCAACGAAATTATAACACCTACACTTAGTTTGTTTACTATTTAACGAGGGAAAATAATCCTTACTAATATTATAAATGCGAAAGTAACTCTGTCTGTCTGTCTGTCTGTTACGCTTTCCCGCTTAAACCTCTCAACCGATTTTGATTAAATTTGGCACAGACAATCTTTAGACCCTGAGAAAGAAAATAGGATACCTTTTATTGCGAAAAGAAGGGACGAAGAGATTGAAATAGGGGTTGAAAGTTTGTATGGGATATTTTAATTTTAAAATATAAATCCATGAAACTTTATATTTAAGCACTTGATAAAAAATAATTAAACATTTGTTCTAGCGTTGCTGAAATTTCGACCAGTGAGGGGGTGAAATGAGGGTTGAAAGTTTGTATGGGAGTTCGTCATTTTTGGGGATAAAACCACGAAACTTTATATTTAGGAACTTGATAAGAAATAAAAAAACAATTTGTTAAAGCGTTTTTGAAAATTCGATCTTTGAGGGGATGAAATAGGTGTTGAAATTTTTTATGAGGTTCGTCATTTTTCAAGATAAAAATATTAAATTTTGTGTTTAGGCACTAAATAACAAACAAAAAATCGTTTGTTCAAGCATTTTGAAATTTTTACCAGTATGGGGGTGAAATACGGGTTGAATGTTTGTATGGGTATTCGTCATTTTTGAAGATAAAACCATGAAACTTGGTACGTAGGTCTCTTAGGATGTGCAGAGTTTTTCAACAAACGGATTTTCCGAAATTCGAACGGAACGGAACGGATTCGGAACGGGAACTACGAAGCCAAACTTTTTGTATACAAAATATTAACCACTGAACCTAGGAACATGATATTTAGTAGTTTTGGGTGTATCAAGTTAAAAAAATTTGGCTTTTGTAGATAAAGTTCCTTTTAACGAATACTCTGCATCGCCGCCACTGCCGTCGGTCGTCGTTCGTCGTCGCGCACATTCGCCGAAGTGTGGCGGCAGTCAACGGCGCTGTCTTGTGGTGGGGGAGCGCACGTGGTGTATACGTGGCCTGCTCGCGAGTGTCGAGTCCAAACAATTTCTACATTTTAACAAATAATAACAAAATAGCAAACGTTGTGTACAAAAAAGTTTTAAATTAGGTCATTTTAAAATATTTTTGTACACAACGTGACGCTGACCCCTGTAAGTGTCTTGGACATAAGGGACCGATAAATATTCCTAGGTAATTTCTGCCACTCAATGGAATACATAGGTACTTTATAACGACTGTAAACAGATATTTTTTATTTTTTTTAAATATACTTACTTACTCTCTTTTAATCACATGCTATACCGTTCCTTTTATATAATCCTTAATATTCAAATTAAAAGTACGCAGACGAAGTCGCGGGTACCAGCTAGTACTTTATAAACGTGAATTTAAATTGAGCCAAATATACTGATCCAAGCCGGAAAAATTTGTTTAAAAAAAATATGACTTGGGGAACACGGGGCAATTTGAAAATTAAATTTTTAAATCTTTTATATGCCAAGAACCTAAGTTCTTGCCACTAAATGATACTAATCCGTATACCAAGGGTGATAACGCCGTCCCCGGAGAATAAAATGACAAACGCATATATCGTTTTTTTAATGTTTTATGATATTGTTTCTATGAGTTGAAATACACCTTGTCAATTTTTTCCACATTTTTCTAGTGATTATTTACGGAGATACTGAGGATTATTATTTTATTCTTTTTTTATTTTAAATTACAGTATTAACCAGAAGATTATAATATGAACAATTGAACACATTAGAAAAAACTTTCAGTTTACTTTAATTTGGTTATAGCACGTGTATTATTGTTCCCTTGGATTAATCCAGTTACTCAAATAGCTAAGAGCACTTGTCATTTTATTCTGTTAGACCAGAAAGCAACTACATTCACTAATTTCCTTTAATAAAATTTACTTCACAGATTACTTTGATAATGTCTATTGGTGAAATTCGTTTATATTGAATCATTTTTAAGTCATTTTGTAACTATGTTTTAATATAATTAGTTTGCGGCCACTCAAACTATGTGGTTAGATTCACACGATGTAAAAGAACATTCTGAAAGCACAGACATCTGTGGTGTTTTCTCGTGCACTGAACAAGTATTTATCTGTTACTGTTATATCGTCTGCATAGCCATAGATACCAGGCGTCAACAACAGATCTTTAATATGAAGAAGGAGAGAACAGGCATTAAAACCAAGTAGATCGGACGAGCAGCCATCAAGGATTCAGTCACTGAAATCGGGGGCGTTGCACACACAAGAAGATCGCCAGTAGATGGAGGATTTGATTCGCCATTTGCCTCTTTTTCGGGAATAGGCTGCAACTTGACAACCTTTCAAGATTTTGAGACACGTACCTACTGTCCTCACAGATAGACAACAGAGGCGCATCAGCCATGGAACGAGATAATTCTGGCACACGGTCATAGGGGACAAATGCCGGAATACCACCAGAAACATTTTCCTTGTGATGAGATTGACCAGATGTTCACTTTCACCGGATGGTAACCAAAATGTACTACCAGAAGAGTACTTTACCAAATTTCCATTCCGATTGTTAATGAATAGTTAAAACGAGCCCTGCACGTCGACCTCTTGGAAAACTTGTCAGCTTTGGAGATATTATGACCATCGGTCTGCGCTTAATTGTTATGCGAATTGCTTTGGTGCCTCGGCACTGGTACCTTCCGCATTGCATGAAGAATGGGCGTCAGATGATACGATAAAATATTCCATCGTCTGACATATAGCACCCGATTACGCTAGAAAATCTCCAAAAAAAGTGGCCCATGAGGATATGGTTACTGAATTAAGTCTCCTGTATCGGAGCTAGCTGAAGGGTCTGGCGATCTCAGCATCATTGCTGTACTAGTAATAGATACAGGCTTAAATTATCTAATGTAGGTCAGTATCTACTAGAGTTCACAGAATAGACAGATTTTGAGCTATGTGGACCCTGTCCACGAGGTTTAGAAGACGTCTACAGCTGTAGTTGTGTTTCAGGATGTATATGTAGTAGGTAGGTAATTTGTGCAAGGAGGTAACGTTAGTTGAAAATGTGGTTTGCAACTGCCTCTTGAAGAACATCAGTAGTCTGTCAATATTGACGTGATAGTAGCCCAGATTGAGTTTTCAAATAAACTTCATATCCATCGAATTAGTTACCCTCGAATACCATACCTTAGTGCTCTCATGTTCTTACCCTTAAAGGTGTTTGTTACGCTTACTATCTTTTGTATACGAACTGATTGCAAATGAAATAACGAAAGTTCCCAATTAGCGAAGGTCAGCCAACTTCCACAGAAGCTACTCTGCAATGGAGCACATTCAAGTAATAGGTGAAGTACCACTTCAGAGTATAAAAATCAGCGCAGTGTTTCATTTTTGGTGATAAGACTTGCAACAGTCAAACATTGAGCTGTCCCATGCCTTTATCAATGCAGGATTAAGCAATCAAGGAATGTGTGAATTGTGGAAATTGTCCATGTGAACTACACAGTTTTGCCAAAAAGCAGGTCCGCATCTAAGAGCTGGCCAGCGTTGGTATCGCCGGATAACAGTAGCGTGTGTGCAACAAGGGAGTGTTCTTTCGCCCAAGTTTGTGACCATTGTTCTAGACAGCTTTATGTAACTCTCGAGTGTGGTGGAAAAAGCGATTTACGTCTATAACTGTGCAGCTATAGCTGTAATACATAAATACAGCTGAAAAAAGGCATATTGATTAATTCTTACATACGGCCGCAAACTGACTACGGGTGACCGCAAATCGAAAAATGGCCGTAAACTAGCCTACTTTTGCAATAATATTTAATTTATAAATAAAAAAGACAACATTCAGTAATTGTTATGTTTTAATTAAAACTTGATTATGCGTTTCATCCATTAAAAATATAAGAATACGAGCCAAATATCAAAACTAATAGAAATAATTGCTTAAATTGCCATAAGTTGAAATACATTACTGTCCCCTGAGCAGCTGAGAGATGTATGCAATAATTATAAATGAGAAAGTAACTTCTCTGCAATATGAAGTAAGAGAAATGAATCAGTCTGATTTTTACAATACTACAGAACTAGTAACACATACAGGAAGTAACTGGACAAAAGACGAAAGTTGACAAAACATACAATCGTCAAAAATTATAGAGGTTTGCACCTGTCATACATACCAAAACGTCTTATATTTTTAAATGATTTTACAAAAAATATTCCGAATACCATACAATAAATGTGCATAGAAAGATAAAACACCGACCAACAGTGACAACCACTGCTACTAACTAGATTTAAGGAGTTAAATCAAGCACAAGTTATTTAAACTGTATTTATCTGTTATTTTCATATTTGTTGTCACCTCCTACAGTCGCATCATCAAAGGTAAGCGATTGATAGAATGTAGGATAGTGGGCAGGTATGGCCTGTTAATTGCACAAACTGATCAAATTATTACACACAGCTTAACTTATAGAATAACGTCCATAATATGTTTACTTTAACTTGATTTGAGCAGCAGTGGTTGTCACTGTTCATGGACGTCTCATCGTTCTAGACACATTTAATTTATTGTATGCAATATGGAATACTAGCTGGTACCCGCGACTTCGTCTGCGTACTTTTAATTTGAATATTAAGGATTATATAAAAGGAACGGTATAGCATGTGATTAAAAGAGAGTAAGTAGGTATATTTAAAAAAAAATAAAAAATATCTGTTTACAGTCGTTATAAAGTACCTATGTATTCCATTGAGTGGCAGAAATTACCTAGGAATATTTATCGGTCCCTTATGTCCAAGACACTTACAGGGGTCAGCGTCACGTTGTGTACAAAAATATTTTAAAATGACCTAATTTAAAACTTTTTTGTACACAACGTTTGCTATTTTGTTATTATTTGTTAAAATGTAGAAATTGTTTGGACTCGACACTCGCGAGCAGGCCACGTATACACCACGTGCGCTCCCCCACCACAAGACAGCGCCGTTGACTGCCGCCACACTTCGGCGAATGTGCGCGACGACGAACGACGACCGACGGCAGTGGCGGCGATGCAGAGTATTCGTTAAAAGGAACTTTATCTACAAAAGCCAAATTTTTTTAACTTGATACACCCAAAACTACTAAATATCATGTTCCTAGGTTCAGTGGTTAATATTTTGTATACAAAAAGTTTGGCTTCGTAGTTCCCGTTCCGAATCCGTTCCGTTCCGTTCGAATTTCGGAAAATCCGTTTGTTGAAAAACTCTGCACATCCTAAGAGAGCTACGTACCAAGTTTCATGGTTTTATCTTCAAAAATGACGAATACCCATACAAACATTCAACCCGTATTTCACCCCCATACTGATAAAAATTTCAAAATGCTTGAACAAACGATTTTTTGTTTGTTATTTAGTGCCTAAACACAAAATTTAATATTTTTATCTTGAAAAATGACGAACCTCATAAAAAATTTCAACACCTATTTCATCCCCTCAAAGATCGAATTTTCAAAAACGCTTTAACAAATTGTTTTTTTATTTCTTATCAAGTTCCTAAATATAAAGTTTCGTGGTTTTATCCCCAAAAATGACGAACTCCCATACAAACTTTCAACCCTCATTTCACCCCCTCACTGGTCGAAATTTCAGCAACGCTAGAACAAATGTTTAATTATTTTTTATCAAGTGCTTAAATATAAAGTTTCATGGATTTATATTTTAAAATTAAAATATCCCATACAAACTTTCAACCCCTATTTCAATCTCTTCGTCCCTTCTTTTCGCAATAAAAGGTATCCTATTTTCTTTCTCAGGGTCTAAAGATTGTCTGTGCCAAATTTAATCAAAATCGGTTGAGAGGTTTAAGCGGGAAAGCGTAACAGACAGACAGACAGACAGAGTTACTTTCGCATTTATAATATTAGTAAGGATTATTTTCCCTCGTTAAATAGTAAACAAACTAAGTGTAGGTGTTATAATTTCGTTGACGAACTGATTACCTATCCGTTTCTTTGTCTAAAATGAGTATTACCTTATTACTATGATTGATTACTGGGCTTAAAGTTCATATAAATGTCTATCGAATTACCTCCTCAAGTTTAAAGCGTAGCTAGTCATGTAGTACTATATTAATTATGTGGTGTAAGTAATTAGATTTTATCTGTATGTAATGTAACAGTCAGTTGAATAAAAAAACTTATACAAATCAGATCAATTAATTGGCGTAATGTGATTCTAGAAAGAGTTTTAATGTTAATAGATAGCTAGCTATAGCTATGTGTAGGTTCCTGTAGGAATGAGATATAACTGTTTAATAAAGACAGTTGCATCAAAATTTTATCATAAATTCCCTAAATTATGGCGCCTACCTACCCTCTAAGTTAGAAAAGTGATCAAATACTAACTTGAGGTCACTCAGTTTAAAAAAAAACATCGAAATCATTCCAGTAGCTATGGCGTCATGCGCTTCTTGACACGATCACGAAATCTAGATTTCCGCGGGAATGAGGTATTTTCCCGCCATAAAAAGTAGCCTGTGTCCGTGCCTAAGATCCTATCTTTAAATTAACCAAGTCTTATAAAATTCCGTTCAGACGTTAAGGCGTGAATGAGGCAAACTTTTAAAACAAACAATTAAAAATCACTAACCTAGTTTGAAACAACATTTTTTTTGCTACCTATAGACAAGGTAGGTGAATAGAAAAGGTGTTAAAATACTGATATGTTTCAGAAATTTATAGTGGTGTTTACCTGAAGGGCACAGCTAGATGTTATAGACCGGTGAGCATGAGACAAAGAAAACTCCCTTGAATTTGTACAATGTATATTTTTAAATCTACAAATTTCATTAACCATAGGTAGGTCAAAAACCCTATGGAGGGAGACAGGTCGCGCTTTGGTCCGTCAGGTTAATTGTCACTCCGTAACAACCATGGGATATCACTAGATTTAAAACACTGTCCGTACACCTGTAGGCACCTCACTTACTCGAGGACCTCCGACTATCAGGCCTACCTGAGGCGTTCCGGAATACCGTACAGGTGATGCGTTGAGGCCGGCTCAGGCCAGGCGTGCTGGACGATGGCGGCGCAGCGGGCCAACTGTTACGCAGCTGGCGGGCTGCACGTCCACCGGTCAACCTCGCAGTCCTTCACCGGGCCTTATCCGGTGTGTTGACAAAAGGAGAGGCGCGGCACATCCACATGCGCGCCGCACAAAGGGAAGCTTCGACGTGCAAACAACCAAGGCAAGCTCCGCCGAAATGAAGCTTGAAATAACTTGCAAACGCAGAAGAAAACAGTAGCAATCTTCATTCACAAAATTTGTTGAAATAGTCTGATCCAATCATAAACTTCTTCTTAGATTAAAACTTGCAAAACGTTAGAAAATTAAACTTGCAAAAACGTTAAAACATTAAAACTTAAAGAAAAAAAAACCCCATCTGCAACAAGGAATGGCAATGATTAGCATGTGGTTCAGCTGACAGCGTGGCAATGCAACTCACGAGTGTAAAACAAAGAAAATAACTTACAGGTTCATCCGGGATAGTTGGGCATCGCTCGGATGAAACCTAAACCCACCCACTGGACCTTCGGCGATGGGATTTCAGTGATGTTGCTGAAAACAAGGACCTCGAGGTTATCACAAAGTTGGTGCAAAAATATGCACGAAGAATTGCGAGGACTTACCATCTCGGTTAAGTTATTTGTTTAAATCGAGACATCGGCTCTTGATGTCGCCGATAAATCGTGGCTTTTAATTTGCCCACATTATTGTTACGGCAGTGGAGTCTCCGGCGCTCTCGCGACGTCCCCACTTTCCATAACCTGTCTCTCAGCTCAGCCAGCTGTCAGTCTGACACAAGAACCACGAACAAAGTTGCCAAACTAGAAAAAATCTACCAAACCATAAATTCGCCGAATCAACGACAACAATCGATCGACTTGTTTGATCCAAAACCTAAATAAAATATAATATAATTTCAATAAATGTTGCAGATAATTAAATATACCAAATTTTGAAAAAATAAAATAATCAAAAATATTCGGGCCCATCGATAACCCTGCAGCGCCATCTGCGATTTCCTGCGGGTAAAATATAAAACAACGATATATCGCCAGAAACCACAAGATGTCGCTACAAGGCTCGTTGGTCCGAAATGCTTCGTTACAATACCCCCCTACCCACGAGAGGTTTCGAACTGGGTGAGAAACACGGCTGCCCTCAGCCATAGAGCCTGGAGCGCACAACCAGTCTAAATTTATCAAATTTAAAAAAAAAATCTGTCACAGAAGACGAGACAACTAAACAATTTATAAAAAAAACGTAACGAAGCACAACTCAAACATCTAAACAGCACAACCCTAAGCACAACAATTACCCCGACCTGATATTCATCACCATTCATTGATCACCTTTCACTTCTTTCATAAAGTAGCACCCAGTATCCATTTCACTGGGTGTTACCCACATTCATACCCCTGTTGAGCTGACAACTCTCTTAGTGTCACTCGATCCCCAATTCTAAAGACAAAGACAAAAAACAAAACACAGTTGTTGGTGGCTTATTTAAGGAGTCACTACCCGCTCCGTCGAAAAACAAAAAAAATAGTCAACCTAATGAGGTTCCCTATCAAAAAAAAATATTCCTAATAATGGCTACTATAAAGCCTAAAAAAAATGTTGTCACGAGCAACGTATAAACTATACTTAAATAGTTGGCTATAATCGCCTATACAAAAAAAACATAAAAATATGAAACGCTATATTGGGCGTTCATAAAAACGCTGCGTTGCAGACGCAAGTGTGTATGGGCCTTATCAGCGCACCATAAACACACTAAAAAAAAAATCATTAAACATAAACAAACATAAAACATCTATTGGTAAATGTACCTAGTTATTTTAAAATCAAAAGACTAATTAATAGTCTTTAACTACATAAAAAAAAAATGTGTTTGTTATAAATAGGTTGTTACTTGGTCCTAATGACACAAGTAAACACACCAAAGTTTTATATTTCTAAATTAAAATGTTATGAAAGCTAATTATGAAAAGGAAAAATACTGTAGCTTTCTTTATAAACGTAAATTTTGAAATTGAGCCAAAAACAAAGATCCAAGCCGGTAAAATGTTTTTTTTTAAAAATATGACTAGGGGAACACAGGGCAATTTGGAAATTAAATTTTTAAATCTTTTATATGCCAAGAACCTAAGTTCTTGCCACCAAATGAAACCAAATCGTACACCAAGGGCGATAAAACCTTTTTAATTACGCACTGCTCATATTTTGGGGCAAGTTTCGAGGCTTTAAAATTAGCGGCGTCACTCTGTACGTACGTTTTTCGCCACACTACTTGCCCTTCGCGCAAAGTATTGACGTTACGGCGTCGCAGGTTGTAGTACTTTGCGTTCGTCGCGTGAGCCTTCTCGATATTAACCCGAACCTTAATAAAGATATCCTGAAGGACCCCAAATTCACCCGCATACTCGTCCCTTGGCATAGAGACCTCATATTCCCTGTCATCATTATAAAAAAGAACCGTTAATAATTGGTTCCCGGCCATGGACTAAAAAGAATGGACTAAACCCAGTGGTTTCGTTCACCGCACTATTTAATGCAAACTGCACCTTAAATAAATTAAGATCCCATGTCCTATGATCGTCAGCTACATAAGACGAAACAGCTGTCATGACTGTTTTGTTGTACCTTTCCACCATGTTAATCTGTGGCGTGTACCTAGGCCCGTAGTGAACTCGTGGAATATTGTACTTCTTGAGAAGGCCACTGAATTCTGATCCCGTGAATTGAACCCCATTGTCGGTAATTACGGTTTCAGGAATCCCGTGAGCTAGAAGCACATAATTCTCAAAGTTTTTAGCTACTGCAGCACTAGTCGCTCGACGAAGTGGAAATAACATGGTGTACTTTGAAAAACAGCACGTTACTACTAAAAGGTGCATGTAACCCGAACGTGATCGTGGAAGAGGTCCTACCAAATCTACGGATACAGCTTGAAATGGCCTATAGCACTGCTTAGGCTGACCCATGATCCCAGGAGTGAGTTTGGTCCTGTGCTTATAAGCAGAACAAATACGGCATTTGTTGACAAAATCAAGCACGTCGCGGTACATTCCTGGCCAGAAATACCTCAAACACAACCTACGGTGCGTTTTAAACACCCCGAGGTGTGCCGAGGTCGGTGGTTCGTGGTTTTCGGACATGACCTGCAGACGGTTTGACTTTGGCACAACAACCTTCCAATCAAACTCCTGAGTCAGGGCATACTTACCCTTGCTGTATCGTAGAAGAGTACCATTTTCGACGCGATAATTGGGATAATTTTTAGGATAAGCCGTACAACCAGAATAAACCTTATCATACCACTCATCACCGGTTCCTGCATTTGGAGCATCGATGGCATCCACATGCAGCAATCGTGAGAGGGCATCAGGGACGACATTATCCTTCCCTTTCCTATGCTCGATTGTAAAATTAAATTGGGATAACCTACAACCCCAACGAGCTAAGCGTCCCGTAGGATTCTCCAAATTCATGAACCACCTAAGTGAAGCGTGATCGGTTACGACGGTGAATGGTCTACTACCTAAATATGGTTCAAATTTCTCAACCGCGTACACAACTGCTAACGCCTCCCTTTCGGTAGCACTATAGTTACGTTCGTTTTTGTTAAGGGATCTGCTGATATAAGCGATAGGGCGGTCATGGCCATCAATATTCTGCGCTAACACACCTCCTACGCCAAAATTAGATGCATCGCAGTGAACTGAAAATGGTTTACTAAAATCAGGGCAGGCTAAAATTGGAGCTGAAACTAATGTGTTTTTTAAAGTTACAAAAGCGTTTTCTGCGTCTTGGTTCCAGATAAATTTTGTTTTTGAGCTGGTAAGAGCGTGTAAGGGTGCCGCAATGGTGGAGAAATTCCTAATAAACCTACGGTACCAAGAACAAACACCTAGAAAGGTTTTTAGTTCTTTCGAAGTTTTGGGTACCGGAAACTCCAGAACAGCACGAACCTTATCGGGATCGGTCCTAAGCCCAAACTCATCCACTACATAACCCAGATATTTTAAAGAGCTACGGAAGAATTTGCTCTTCTCAAAGTTGATAGTTAAATTGGCGCTGTGTATCCTATCGTGAAGTCTCTTTAACAGAAGTATGTGTGTTTCCAGATCTTCAGCAACTACTATAATATCGTCTATGTATACGAATATCATGCCTTTAGTTATGTCACTGCAGAAAGGATGTCCAAACAACATGTCCATGAGCCGTTGTTGGCGAGCAGGAGCTCCGCATAGGCCGAATGGCATAACTTTAAATTTAAACAACCCCCTACCAGGCACTGTGAAACTCGTCTTCTCCTGTGAGCTAGGGTCGAGTGGAATTTGCCAAAAGCTCGATTTAAAATCCACAGAACTGATGTACTTGGCATTCTTGAGGCTATCCAATATCTGGGGTATGTAGGGAATGGCATAAGCATCGCCTTTCGTCACAGAGTTGAGCCTCCGGCAGTCCAGACAAAATCGCCATGTACCGTCAGCTTTAGGAACCATAAGGACTGGATTGTTCCAAGGACTCTCGCTCGGGGCGACAACGTCCAGCTCCAGCATCTTGTCCAACTCCTTATGTAGTTCCTTCTGCTTTTCCGGTGACATGGGATAAGGTCTACACTTGACCGGTGGCGCAACCCCAGTGTCGATGACATGCTGAGTAAGATGCGTCCTACCTAAACCCTTGCGCTCAAAAGAAATGTCATGAAATTTCGTTATCATAAGCTCCGCTAACTCCTTGTGATCATTGGGAAGACTGTCATAAGCTTGTATAGAGTTGACTGGCATTTCTAAAAACTTTTGTGGACCTCTCATGTAGGAAACACTTTCAAAAATTTCTGGCATCAAATTGTATGCCCGCCAAAAGTCCACGCCTAAAATAACATTTAGTTTTATACTGGGTATTATAAAAAATTTCAAAATTTTGGTTACTCCATTAAATGTAATGGGCAACATTAAAAATCCTGTAGAGGTACACTGGGAACCATCCGCTACAGTAACATTTGTGTCTTTACCTGATTGTTCTGTAAAACCTAGTGATTTAAAATATGTATGTGCTCCATTTCCTAAAATTGAAATTGCTGCACCTGAGTCCAGCAATCCATATATTGACAAATCCAGGACATTAAGTTTCAAATATGGTCGAACGTCATCATCATTGGGCTCGAACAAAACGGAAGCTACGTTGTTCAGCTTAAAATAATTAGTTACTACCTGTAACCAACGTTTCCAATCTCCATCTTCGACCTTCGATGGAGGATCGGCGTTATTGTCCGAGCAACCTAGTTTTTTGGGTTGTTACATTTAGGGCACGACCTCACCGTAAACCCTAAATGACCGCATTTAAAACATTTGACTGTCTTGTCCCTACACCTTGCGGTTGAGTGAGTAGACACCTTACATCTTTTACAAAAAACTGATTTGTTAGCCGCAGATTTTGTATTAGGATAACTACTAGGCTTTTCATTACTTGGCGGTTGTCGCTGCCTAAAAGTTTGAGCCTGATTTGGTGGCTGAACTGCCGAGACCTGTTCCGTTTCCCTAACATCGGCGGATTCGCTGACGGGCATTACAGGTTTCGTTTTGCCTTTATACACGAAATCATTATTCAAACTAGACTGCTTAGGTGGTTCGACAAACAGCTGTGTCATTTGTCGCGCAGATTCTATTTTACGGCATTTTTCCTTAAGTTCAGCTATCGTAGCTATGTCGTGCAATGCTAACTGCTCTCTAAAAACGGGCCTAATATTGTGTATTAAAATTTCAAATTTGTCATTATCCGAAAGAGGTCGTTTCAATTGTGAAAACATACAGTTCATAACTGCAAAATAGATGTGTGTTGGTTCATCCTGTCCTTGGGTGCGAGCTCTAATCTCCCCCAGCAAACGATAATCAAAATCAACGGGTGCGAATTCTTGGACTAAAAGCTCACTCAATTCCTGCCAAGACGAAACCTGCTCCTTAACACCTCTGTACCATAGAAGACCTTGGTCCGAAAAGAAACAAAAGGCGGACCTGAAAAGTACATTGTCACTAACCCCGAACGCTGAGGCGCGTTCACTTATCGACTGCAAGAACGTATGTGGACTCGTACTGCCGTCGAATTTAATGTTCCACTTCATTAAATTATTTGCTGAACCATCTGTCCCTTTTCCCCTGTTTTCCTCTTCTGGGTCGATGACGTTTTTTGTTGACAACAATTTCTCCAATGAGTGACCGCAAGCTATAAGATTTTTATTCAGCTTCAATTTTATGTCCCTATCGACAGACTCCGTGCATACTACACGCTCAAGACGGTGATGAAGATGATTATATAAAGCCCTAGCACGCATAAGGTGATGACGGTCCCTAGACTTCACTGCTAAATCAAGTTTTGCCTGCAACTCCTTCAGCTTTTCGGTGATGATTGGGAATTCAGCCTGTGGTTTTCGTTCATCGTCCATTATTTCATCCGGAGAGAAACCAGTGATCAACTCCCTAAGCTGTTTCTTCAAATTGAGAACAGTATCAGCTGGTGCTTCTGCACGAATACTCACTTCATATACTAACTCATCACGGAGCAGTGAATGTAAATAAACCGTTTGGATATCCATGGTTGTGTTTCAGAGTTATAATTTCAAGATTGAAAAGAGGTTTGAAGTAAACTGAAGTAAATTTATGTTTCAAAATGTACCCGTCTGCCTCCAAAACTTATTTTCTAAAATATGTACAAATTTTCCATTAAATATTAACCAAATAACTGTAATTATCACACAACATCAATTCTCAGTCTATCCCTGTAAATAATTTTCAAAACAATAAAAGAAACAACAGTGTTTTATATAAATTTTGTTTAAGGTTATGTTTACTATGAAGTAAATGTTTATTTTTAAGTTGTAATATGTTATCAATCAATATGTAAAGATGGTAAAGGAAATTTACTACTGAATACTCAATAAAGTTGATATTGAAAGACAGTTCTATAATTATTTCAATAAAAACAAATAAGCAAAATATTTGCCAAGCAGCGGCACAACTATCAATATGATGATGAAGCAAAGTTACAAAATATCTATTTCTACTCAATATCCTGTTGTAAATGTTATAAAATACTACCTTTATGTGTTTTAAGAAAGTTATAATAATTGATTTCAAATAATAGGGTAATTATGTTTGTTTTTTAATTAAATAATATTATATGTTTAGCAAAAAAAACTCAATCTATAAAATTGCTAGTAAGCATCAAAAAAAATGTTCAAAATATGGTTTTAACCTGTAGTTATACAAAAGGTTAAAAAAATAAAGAAAACACAAATGTAGTAGTAAAAATGACAATAAGCCCTAGACCAGTTTGGTCTTAAATTTGGGTTTAAAACTTATTGTACAAAAAAAAAGTATTTAAGTTAGGTCTCTGTATGAGGCCTAGAACCTTACTTATACTAAGACAAACACAACTTAACCTAAGATGCAAACAAAACACAAACAATTCACACAAAATCCCATCACTTTTAATATTAAAAAAAAAAATACACTGTTTTCACAAAATTTATTCTTAAAGTTTATGCCAACACCACTTATATTCTAAAATGGTTGTACAGAGCGACAATTTCACCAAGAAGGGCGCCACTGAAACAACTTTGCTATAATGGTATTCCATAAAAAAGAAATGGGCCGTTAGGTAAAGTGTCTCTCTGTGACATGACCATAAGATAGCACTATATTTAAAACACTGTCCGTACACCTGTAGGCACCTCACTTACTCGAGGACCTCCGACTATCAGGCCTACCTGAGGCGTTCCGGAATACCATACAGGTGATGCGTTGAGGCCGGCTCAGGCCAGGCGTGCTGGACGATGGCGGCGCAGCGGGCCAACTGTTACGCAGCTGGCGGACTGCACGTCCACCGGTCAACCTCGCAGTCCTTCACCGGGCCTTATCCGGTGTGTTGACAAAAGGAGAGGCGCGGCACATCCACATGCGCGCCGCACAAAGGGAAGCTTCGACGTGCAAACAACCAAGGCAAGCTCCGCCGAAATGAAGCTTGAAATAACTTGCAAACGCAGAAGAAAACAGTAGCAATCTTCATTCACAAAATTTGTTGAAATAGTCTGATCCAATCATAAACTTCTTCTTAGATTAAAACTTGCAAAACGTTAGAAAATTAAACTTGCAAAAACGTTAAAACATTAAAACTTAAAGAAAAAAAAACCCCATCTGCAACAAGGAATGGCAATGATTAGCATGTGGTTCAGCTGACAGCGTGGCAATGCAACTCACGAGTGTAAAACAAAGAAAATAACTTACAGGTTCATCCGGGATAGTTGGGCATCGCTCGGATGAAACCTAAACCCACCCACTGGACCTTCGGCGATGGGATTTCAGTGATGTTGCTGAAAACAAGGACCTCGAGGTTATCACAAAGTTGGTGCAAAAATATGCACGAAGAATTGCGAGGACTTACCATCTCGGTTAAGTTATTTGTTTAAATCGAGACATCGGCTCTTGATGTCGCCGATAAATCGTGGCTTTTAATTTGCCCACATTATTGTTACGGCAGTGGAGTCTCCGGCGCTCTCGCGACGTCCCCACTTTCCATAACCTGTCTCTCAGCTCAGCCAGCTGTCAGTCTGACACAAGAACCACGAACAAAGTTGCCAAACTAGAAAAAATCTACCAAACCATAAATTCGCCGAATCAACGACAACAATCGATCGACTTGTTTGATCCAAAACCTAAATAAAATATAATATAATTTCAATAAATGTTGCAGATAATTAAATATACCAAATTTTGAAAAAATAAAATAATCAAAAATATTCGGGCCCATCGATAACCCTGCAGCGCCATCTGCGATTTCCTGCGGGTAAAATATAAAACAACGATATATCGCCAGAAACCACAAGATGTCGCTACAAGGCTCGTTGGTCCGAAATGCTTCGTTACAAGTTTTCTGTCTACTGCCTACGCCTTAAGTACGATAGCATAAATATTAATAGGCCATATCCTTTTCTAGATTACTATCTATCAGCTAACTAAATTTCATCAAAATCCGTTGAGCCATTTAGGCATGATAGACAAAACTCCCAGCAAAAACCATAAAAAAATCACTAACTCAATTCAGTTTTCTGCCTACTTCCTACCCCCTAAGTACGATGACGTGATCAATTTGATCGTACAACCGTTTTTAGATAACCAACTATTACCTTACAAAATTTCATTAAAATCCGTTCAGCCGTTTAGACGTGAAAGAGCAAAAGTCCCAACAAAAACGACTACAAATCACTAAATCAATTTAGTTATCTGCCAACTGCCTACCCCCTAAGAACGATGGCGTGATTATTTATAGCCTATGACCATTTCTAGGTTATCATCTATCACCATACCAAATTTCATCAAAATCCGTTGAGCCGTTTAGGCGTGAAAGAGTAACAGACAGACAGACAGACAGACAGACAGACAGACAGAGTTACTTTCGCATTTATAATATTAGTATGGATTCTTTGTATAAATCATATTAAAAATATAAGTCATTTAGGTGAGTATGACAAGTGCAAACCTCTATAAATTCAAATTCAAATGTAATGTTGTGTGTGTAATTTTTGATGATTTTATTTTTTGTCCACTTTAGTCTTTTGTCTAGTTCTTTACTTCCTGTATTTGTTACTAGTTCTTTAATATTGTAAAAATCAGACTGATTCATTTCTTTTACTTCATCGCATTTATGATGATTCCATACATCTGCTCAGGGGTGTAGGCAGTCCCAAGAAAATTGGAATGAAATGCATCCTGCAATATATTGATGAAAAGCTAATATCTGCCAATATATCTCAAACGACCGATAATAATGGAATTATTATAAACTAGCTTTTGCCCGCGACTTCGTCCGCGTGGCGTGTTATATAAGAGAGAGATCTTTGTGTGTGTGGCGTGCATATCAAATTTCAAGCATCTAACTTATGCAGATTAGATTTTTTCATACAATTTTTTTCCCAATAACTCCCATTTTTCAAAATACAGCCAAAAATAAACTTTATATTTACTAAGGTATGCATGCATGCTAGATTGAATCAATTGATTGGATTGATTTTTTTTTAATTGATTGTTCATTGAGTTTTAATTTTAATACACACTTCCTCTCTTCCCTTCAACGTTGCTGTGCCCTACAGGGTCCATGTTTTAGTTCCTATGCCTATGTAACACCCCATTGTACTACATGGAATGCAATAAATAATTTAATTGAATTGAATTGAAAACATCTATCTTACGCGGTTTCGATTTTTTCATACAAATGTTTTTTTCCCGCTAACTCCCGTTTCCGTGGGAATTTTGCAATATCCTGTTGCAACTAAGGTTTAAGTTAACTAAGGTACCTGCATGCCAAATTTCAAGCGTCTAACTTAAGCGATTTAGATTTTTCATACAAAAGGATTTTCCCACTAATTTCCGTTCCCGTGGGAATTCCGGGAATTCCTTTCTTAGTGCACCTCTACGGTACCTAAGCTATGTCCCTTCCAAATTTCAAATGCCTACATTTAGCCGTTCAGGCTATGCGTTGATATGTCAGTCACTGAGTCAGTCAGTTTCTCCTTTTATTTAGATTTGATTTTTTCATACAAATGTTTTTTCCCGCTAACTACCGTTCCCGTGGGAATTTTGTAATATCCTGTTGCAACTAAGCTTTAAGTTTACTAAAGTACCTGCATGCCAAATTTCAAACGTCTAACTTGAGTGGTTTAGATTTTTCATACAAAAGGATTTTCCCGCTAATTCCCGTTCCCGTGAGAATTTCGGGAATTCCTTTCTTAGTACACCTCTACGGTGTCTAAGGTACCTGCGTGCCAAATTTTAAACATCTTACTTGAATGGTTTAGATTTTTCATACAAAAGGATTTTCCCGTTAATTCCCGTTCCCGTGGGAATTTCGGGAATTCCTTTCTTAGTGCACCTCCGCGGTACCTAAGGTACCTGCATGACAAATTTCAAACGTCTAACTTGAGTGGTTTAGATTTTTCATACAAAAGGTATTTCCCGCTAATTCCCGTTCCCGTGAGAATTTTGGGAATTCCTTTCTTAGTGCACCTCTACGGTACCTATGGTACCTGCATGCCAAATTTCAAACGTCTAACTTGAGTGGTTTAGATTTTTCATACAAAAGGATTTTCCCGCTAATTCCCGTTCCCGTGGGAATTTCGGGAATTCCTTTCTTAGTACACCTCTACGGTATCTAAGGTACCTGCATGACAAATTTCAAACGTCTAACTTGAATGGTTTAGATTTTTCATACAAAAATATTTTTCCGCTAATTCCCGTTCCCGTGGGAATTTCGGGAATTCCTTTCTTAGTGCACCTCTACGTTATCTAAGGTACCTGCATGCCAAATTTCAAAAGTCTAACTTGAGTGGTTTAGATTTTTCATACAAAAGGATTTTCCCGCTAATTCCCGTTCCCGTAAGAATTTCGGGAATTCCTTTCTTAGTGCACCTCTACGGTATCTAAGGTACCTGCGTGCCAAATTTCAAACGTCTAACTTGAGTGGTTTAGATTTTTCATACAAAAGGATTTCCCTTCACTACTCTGCTCCTATTGATTGTAGCGTGATGAAAAGTATACTATGACCTGTCCAGGAGTGTGAAGAATAATTGTACCAAGTTTCATTAAAATCCGTCCAGTAGTTTTTGTTTCTATAAGGAACATACAGACAGACAGACAGACAGACAGACAGACAGACAGACAGACAGACAGACAGACAGACAAAAATTTTACTGATTGCATTTTTGGCATCAGTATCGATCACTTATCACCCCCTGATAGTTATTTTGAAAAAATATTTAATGTACAGAATTGACCTCTCTACAGATTTATTATAAGTATAGATATTAAAAAAACATAGCCATATAATAGAAAATAAGCAGACGGACGGGGCCACACTTCGTATAAAAAATGAGTCGTGGAACTCCGTAACCCGGGTATTCAATGCAAGCCCGCTTACTACGCAACACGTAAGTTCCCAATTTATTTTGGTCATGAACACAGCTATATGATCTAGTAAATGATTGCAATCGAAAGCTGTAAAAATCATCTAACAGTAGTATGCTTTATCAATTTTAAATATACAAGGAATTTTCAACATTATGATAATTTTTTATTAATACTTTTATGTCAAGCATCAGCAACTCCGCAAGCTGTGGCAAAACCTCAAGCAGCGTCAAAGGGATGCCTTGACCAAAGAAAGGTATAATAATAAATAAACTTGTCCCTTTTTTCTATCTTTTAATTTAATAGAAAAATACATGTATTTTCTTTCTTCCAAAGGCAACATCGGTTCGCCACAGGAGGAGGTCCTGCCACAGAGGACGCTGACATCGACCCCGATATCAGCCAAATTACATCGGCATTAATTGTTGGTCTGGATGATGTAATCGACAGTGACACCCTAGAATTAGGTACAGTTTGCAATATTTATATTATATACTGTAATGTTGATTCTATTCTTTTGAAATAGTAGTGATATAATTAATATTTAAATAAATACAAACTTTATTCTTTGCAGAGTATTCAACACAGCTTGATTTAACGGACTCCGACCCAGACAAGACCCAGACCCAGACAACCAAAATCCGACCACCGACTCCACCGCACTCCATCACAATCACTCCAGACACCAACACTACCAGAATCACTCCATACACCGACTCCATCACAATCACTCCAGACACCAACACTACCAGAATCACTCCATACACCGACTCCATCACAATCACTCCAGACACCGACTCCACCACAAGTATCACAACCGCTCCAGGCTCCAAACAGATCTTCTGCTACCATTCGTGGATCAATAGATGTTCTGCGTATGGAGTTTGAAGACAGACGAAGACGGAGTAATGAGTTACATGAGATGCAGAAAGCACTGCTGGCGGAGCAAATTAGGGAAGCTCGAGCCAAAGCCGAGTTGGCTGAATTTATTTTAAATAAACAGAAATCAGGTGAATTTCAAGTACTAAGATGACATTTGAGATCGAAAAAATTCAAAAATTCCTAGTTGTAAATAAGCTGAAGTTGTTGATTTTTTTAATAATAAGTATTAAATTTTTTTTTTCAATGTATCATTTCTTTATTTTTTATTATTTTATGTATATTTGTACGCCTACATGCAGGCCGAACACATCACAGCATTGTTATTTGAATTATTTTGCCACCTTTTTTTACCCACGACGGAACGGAGCAGGTATATGCGTTTAGGGTGAGAGATGTTTGTGTGTGCGTTTGTGCAAAGAAATGTTATTAATTATCTTCTAAACTAATAATCCGATTTTGATGCGGTTTTCAATAACGGGTTTGTGTTTGATGAGTTCATGTTATTAGACAGGTGTCATGTCTGTAACTCACTAGGGGGCGCCACAATATTAGAGTTTAGAGTCAATATTATTCGAAACGCCTCTTCAATTTATAATAGCAATTTATTTGCAATAGTTTTTATTAGTTAAATTGTTTCTGACAGGCGTTTTTTTTTCGGTTCCATTGATTACACGTAATTACGTCGAACACGGTGCTGTTTCATTGCTACCTAAATCCCTTAAAAATCAGTAAAAAGGCATATCAGGCATATTCATGGTCCTTCGAGCCAGATTTCAGAGAAGATCACAATCAATAAATTGTAGATAATACGAAGTGATTGGCGAAGATTAAAGAAAAATCAAGATCGACTATAAGTGGCACGTGGATTGTGTGGTCAAGTGAATCAAATTCATCCAATTAATCCTCATTTAATTCATAAACTTGAACCCATCACTCAATAATCAGGTAGTATTAAGTAAACAGCCTCCGTGGTCTAGTGGTTAGAGCGTTAGGCTCACGATCTGGTGGTCCGGGTTCGATTCCCGATGGGGACATTGTCGAAATCACTTTGTGAGACTGTCCTTTGTTTGGTAAGGACTTTTCAGGCTTGAATCACCTGATTGTCCGAAAAAGTAAGATGATTCCGTGCTTCGGAGGGCACGTTAAGCCGTTGGTCCCGGCTATTAGCCGTAAAAGCACCTCCACCAACCCGCAGTGGAGCAGCGTGGTGGAGTATGCTCCATACCCCCTCCGGTTGATTGAGGGGAGGCCTGTGCCCAGCAGTGGGACGTATATAGGCAGTTTATATATGTTATGTATTAAGTAAAGCAAAGTGTTGTTAATTACGGTTAGTATAATTTTAATTACATTTATAATTACCCACGACGGAACGGAGCAGGTATATGCGTTTAGGGTGAGAGATGTTTGTGTGTGCGTTTGTGCAAAGTAATGTTACCACCTATCTTTTAAACTAATGATCCGATTTTGAGGCGGTTTTCAATAACGGGTTTGTGTTTGATGAGTTCATGTTCTTAGACAGGTGTCATGGCTGTAACTCAATAGGGGGCGCCACAATATTAGTGCAAAACAATGTTGCAATATAATCAAAACGAAATGTCCGATTACAATTCTGTTTTCGGCAATGTGTACGTGGTAGCTTATTGCATGTTCCCAAATAATAAAAATTACGTCTTTAACTCACTAGAGGGTGCTACAATATTAGTGAAAAATAGTATTGCAATAATATTAAAACGAATTGTCCAATTTCAATGCGGTTTTCAGCAATGGGTTCGTAGTTGAATGGTGCATGGTCTAAGATAAGTCTTATGATATTAACTCACTAGGAGGCGCTGCTATATTAGTGTGAAACGTTTATATTGCAATATTATTAAAATTAAAACGTATTGTCTGATTTCAATGCGGATTTCAGGAATGAGTTCGTGGGTGATTGGTGCATGTTCTCAGATGAGTGTTATAGAGGTAACTTTAAACAGAAAGCAACTGTATAATATTTAATAAGGGACTTAATATTATGTGGTAGGATGAATCACACTTATTGTTTTGCGAGATCTTACCTACACATTATCTATACTTATAATAAATCTGTAGAGAGGTCAATTCTGTACATTAAATACATTTTCAAAATAACTATCAGGGGGTGATTAGTGATCGATACTGATGCCAAAAATGCAATCAGTAAAATTTTTGTCTGTCTGTCTGTCTGTATGTTCCTTATAGAAACAAAAACTACTGGACGGATTTTAATGAAACTTGGTACAAGTATTCTTCATACTTCTGGGCAGGTTATAGTATACTTTTCATCACGCTACAATCAATAGGAGCAGAGTAGTGAAGGGAAATTTTGGGAAAACGGGAGAAGTTATACCATTTTTTAAGCTTCCGTCGCGTGAGCAGCCTTAATGGTTAAAGTTACATAGAAATCATGTATGACGGAAATATCTAAATATATAAAAGGAGAAACTGACTGACTGACATATCAACGCACAGCCTAAACGGCTAAACGTAGGCACTTGAAATTTGGAAGAGACGTAGCTTAGGTACCGTAGAGGTGCACTAAGAAAGGAATTCCCGAAATTCCTACGGGAACGGGAATTAGCGGGAAAATCCTTTTGGATGAAAAATCTAAACCACTCAAGTTAGACGTTTGAACTTTAACATGCAGGTACCTTAGGTACCTTAGAGGTGCACTAAGAAAGGAATTCCCGAAATTCCCACGGGAACGGGAATTAGCGGGAAAATCCTTTTGTATGAAAAATCTAAACCACTCAAGTTAGACGTTTGAAATTTGGCACGCAAGTACTTTAGGTACCGTAGAGGTGCACTAAGAAAGGAATTCCCGAAATTCCCACGGGAACGGGAATTAGCGGGAAAATCCTTTTGTATGAAAAATCTAAACCACTCAAGTTAGACGTTTGAAATTTAACATGCAGGTACCTTAGGTACCGTAGAAGTGCATTAAGAAAGGAATTCCCGAAATTCCTACGGGAACGGGAAAATCCTTTTGTATGAAAAATCTAAACCACTCAAGTCAGACGTTTGAAACTTGACATGCAGGTACCTTAGTAAACTTAAAGCTTAGTTGCAACAGGATATTGCAAAATTCCCACGGGAATGGGAGTTAGCGGGAAAAATATTTATATGAAAAAATCTAAACCGCGTAAGATAGGAGTAGATGTTTTTAATCTAGCATGCATGCATACCTAAGTTTAGTTATGGCTGCGTTTTAAAAATGGGAGTTAGCGGGGAAAAAATGTTGTATGAAAAAATCTATACTGCATAAGTTAGATGCTTGAAATTTGACATGCACTCCCACACACACAAAGATCTCTCTTTTATAACATGCTACGCGGACGAAGTCGCGGGCAAAAGCTAGTATAGATTATAATTCGTATATGCTCTCTAAAAAGTCTGAAATAAAATTAAGCAAAATTAAAAATTTTGAAAAAAACCCACGACGGTAAAAATCTCATCGAAAAAGAATAAAATAACTCAAAACCCCCGACTTAACCCAATTATTATGTAACGAAATATTTATATTAGACTTAAAAATACTTTCTAATAAAATTAAGCAAAATTAAAAATTTTGAAAAAACCCACGACGGTAAAAATCTCATCGAAAAAGAATAAAATAACTCAAAACCCCCGACTTAACCCAATTATTATGTAACGAAATATTATATTAGACTTAAAAATACTTTCTAAAAAGAGTTGATATCTCGAGACATCGGTAATAGATATACTTAAGTACCTAAACAATGAATATGGATGTTTACAGTTTTTTCCTAACGTGTCTGTTTCTCGAAAATATACTTAAATGTAGCGATAATAATTTTACCATAATACATAACCGAGGAATATCCGTCGGGGGCTGCCATTAACCCAACTAAAGTTTTTCTAGTGACGTGAATACAATTATTGAAGAATTGTAGATGTTTAACGACGACATAAAATACACTTATGAGTATAATTAAATTTTTGTTGAAATTTCATATAGAAAAGGCAGCCCCCGACGGATATTCCTCGGTTATGTATTATGGTAAAATTATTATCGCTACATTTAAGTATATTTTCGAGAAACAGACACGTTAGGAAAAAACTGTAAACATCCATATTCATTGTTTAGGTACTTAAGTATATCTATTACCGATGTCTCGAGATATCAACTCTTTTTAGAAAGTATTTTTAAGTCTAATATAATATTTCGTTACATAATAATTGGGTTAAGTCGGGGGTTTTGAGTTATTTTATTCTTTTTCGATGAGATTTTTACCGTCGTGGGTTTTTTCAAAATTTTTAATTTTGCTTAATTTTATTTCAGACTTTTTAGAGAGCATATACGAATCATAATCTATATAATGTGTAGGTAAGATCTCGCAAAACAATAAGTGTGATTCATCCTACCACATAATATTAAGTCCCTTATTATATATTATACAGTTGCTTTCTGTTTAAAGTTACCTCTATAACACTCATCTGAGAACATGCACCAATCACCCACGAACTCATTCCTGAAATCCACATTGAAATCAGACAATACGTTTTAATTTTAATAATATTGCAATATAAACGTTTCACACTAATATAGCAGCGCCTCCTAGTGAGTTAATATCATAAGACTTATCTTAGACCATGCACCATTCAACTACGAACCCATTGCTGAAAACCGCATTGAAATCGGACAATTCGTTTTAATATTATTGCAATACTATTTTTCACTAATATTGTAGCACCCTCTAGTGAGTTAAAGACGTAATTTTTATTATTTGGGAACATGCAATAAGCTACCACGTACACATTGCCGAAAACAGAATTGTAATCGGACATTTCGTTTTGATTATATTGCAACATTGTTTTGCACTAATATTGTGGCGCCCCTAGTGAGTTACAGCCATGACACCTGTCTAAGAACATGAATTCATCAAACACAAACCCGCTATTGAAAACCGCCTCAAAATCGGATCATTAGTTTAAAAGATAGGTGGTAACATTACTTTGCACAAACGCACACACAAACATCTCTCACCCTAAACGCATATAAATTCTCCGTTCCGTCGTGGGTAATAAATGTAATTAAAATTATACTAACCGTAATTAACAACACTTTGCTTTACTTAATACATAACATACATAAACTGCCTATATACGTCCCACTGCTGGGCACAGGCCTCCCCTCAATCAACCGGAGGGGGTATGGAGCATACTCCATCACGCTGCTCCACTGCGGGTTGGTGGAGGTGTTTTTACGGCTAATAGCCGGGACCAACGGCTTAACGTGCCCTCCGAAGCACAGAATCATCTTACTTTTTCGGGCAATCAGGTGATTCAAGCCTGAAAAGTCCTTACCAAACAAAGGACAGTCTCACAAAGTGATTTCGACAATGTCCCCATCGGGAATCGAACCCGGAACACCAGATCGTGAGCCTAACGCTCTAACCACTAGACCACGGAGGCTGTTTACTTAATACTACCTGATTATTGGTGAGCGTCAGAATCGCTGGTTGTCTGAACCGTTGCCCAATGAGAGTTGATTCAAGAATTGCTACATATTTGCTTATATTTGCTACATAGTTTAGATAATTGCTACATACGATATATATTTCGAAATAAGATTTTCTTTTTTGACCAGCCATACTGACGTTTGGTTAGCTGGTGGCCTCCTAGTTTAAGATCAAGCATACGGAGTTTCCCAAAACGTGTTGTGCCTATAATTGCTACATATTTACTTCATTTATATATTTTAGTTGTAGCCTTATACGTACATTAAATAAAAAGACAGCTTTAATTTAAATTTGTCCAAGGAAAAAGTGCCTGACAAAATTATAAAGGCAAATACCTAATTATGCAGCGCAAGCTGAACAATATTTTTAGGCTCTGGCAACCGAATGTAAGTTTGATCGTTGCTTCGAAAAAAATATAACTACCCTCAATAACTCAATAAATATCTTTGTTACAATATTTAATCACTACTGGCGCAGACATACTTTGACATCACAGTTACATAATTTAAAGAGTGCTCTGTCGTTATTAAAATTGGTAAACTTTGATTCGTGTTTTTGTGTTTTACGTTTGTGACAATGAAGAGAGGAAGAAAGTTCGTTGTGCCAGTCGATGAGCAAAAAAAGATTTTCTTGCAATACAAAAAGTATTTCCCAAGTAAGTCAGATTTACCAGCATCTACTGATCCACTGTTTAGTGAAATTAGTATTGCCTTAGGAAATAAGATTACCAAACAGGCATTGTATCTTTCGGTAAAGAAAAATTTCGATTATTTCTTCGATAGCCCAATTGATTCTTATATTTGCTGTGAAAAATCAAGCCCAGTTATTTTAAGTGATGATAATCGAGTAAAAAAGAAATGCAAAAATGGCAAGAATGACAAATCGCTTGGAATCACAGTTACTTGTGATTTTATGATTGACACATATCAATGGGAGCGGATGCAACCAATAACTAAACGCATAAAATTAAATAAGGGATCTGAGACTGTATTTAGGATGAAAAATCTTTTGCCTAAGCATCAGTGGGCCCATCAATTGCGTGAAAAAATTTGGGAGGTTCATGCAATTGCGCATACTTGGATATTCAAACAATATTCTATTTCTATGAATACCAATATAACATGCATTGGATTTTGTAAACAATGTGAAGCTGATGTGAAAGTTATTATTAGCTGGCCTTCGGATAGAATCGCTCAGTGCAAGTGCATAATAACAAATTACGACGAAAATTTTATTCATACTCCTATTAGAAAAATAAAACTATCACCTATAAAGCGAACTGAAATATCCGAAGATCTAAAACATGTATCCGCTATTACATATCGCAACTCAATGGCTAATAATCTAGTCATCAATTCCAATGATCCTGAACCTGCTCATTTACCAACAATAGGGTGTTTACGTCAAATAAAACACGAACAGAAAAGTAGCTCAGTTTTTCATCAAAACCAAATACTTTCATTATGGCTAATGACGCAAATATCGCCTTACAAGGAAGCTATCAGGCATATCTCAGTGTATCCATTTTATACTTATTATTGGGATCCTAGCCAAGATCGATACTGCAAAGAATTTAAAAGAACTGATAAGTTGATTGTTAGTATAGATGCCACCGGTAGCATTTTTAAACCATTTGGCCCGATAAATAATGTCACAATCACCAAACATATATTTTTTTATATATGTGTCATGAAAACATATGAAGGTCACAGTAGCGTCCCACTTACTCAGATGGTGTCAGAAAATCAGTCTATGGACACTATATGCAAATGGTTGGAAGTGTGGCGATTTAACAATCCCACATGAAAAATATGGAATTCCAAATTTGACCTTTGTCTGGAATAACTGGAATTCCACTCTTCAAAATGTGTCCTTACAATTTATATTTGTTTGTATAAATTAATATATTAGAAATGTTAAAATAAACATATACATATATATTTTACAATGTACAAATAGTAAGAATAAAATATACATAGTTTTATATAATTAAACTATTATGGTAAAATATCGAAATTATAAAGTAAATGTTAAAATAATAATTTGGCTATGTACAAAATCAATTTACAAACGGACAAGCGTACCGAGTTTTGTTAGTAGATATTTACGCGCCGCGCGCTAAACTAGTTGGGCAGGTTGCGCGCCGCCCGCGCGCCGCGTACCGCCTCCTTCCACTTGGAGCGCGGCGCGCGCGCGCCGGCCGCTGCAGCGAACCAGTCTATGCTACACCGCTGTCGAATGTGCATGACGCTTTGTATGCTACGTAGAACACTCGCGCTTACGCTCGTAATATTTTATGTTTGTCTATCTTTCTGTGCTTTACTCTTCTAATTGTTCTCTTACTTTCCTTCTGTGCTTTTGCCTATTGTGCCGTGTCTTGTATCGTGTGCAATAAACTTTTGGTGCGTGATCGTTATAACGGAATTTTATTTCAACCCGCCGTCAACGTCGCACTATATTAGCGAGTACCTACTCCTAACGCTAAATTGGTGACCACCGAACATTCACGCCATGAGTGAACCGAGGAGGAGTGCAGATACCGACGCTGCAGGAGGCAGCGCTGATGGCAGATTTTTTGAGTGTGAGTAGCGGACGTCGGGCGAAGTTAACCGCGTCGGAGTGCGCGTACCGCCCTTCTACCCGCAAAAACCGAGCTTATGGTTCGCGCAGCTAGAGAGCCAGTTCGTGCTGGCAAATATCACCACGGAGTCGACCAAATTCCACTACACATTAGGTAGTCTCGACCCGTTATACGCTGCAGAGGTCGAGGACATAGTGGCTGATCCGGACATGACCAATAAGTATACCCGTCTTAAGACGGAATTGATTAAACGTCTTTCGGCATCCCGGGAGAAGAAGGTCATGCAGCTGTTGACCCGCGAGGAATTAGGAGATAGAAAACCTTCCCAGTTCCTGCGACATCTTAAACAGCTTGCCGGACCAGAAGTTCCCGAGGGATTCATGCGGACCATCTGGGCTAGTCGACTTCCCACCAGCGTGCAGTCGATTATAGCATCGCAGGTAAAGAAGCCGTTGGACGAGGTAGCCGAATTAGCGGACACCATCATCGACGTCGTGCAACCTACCCCGCAAGTAGCATCAACATCGCGAGCCAGTACATCGGATGACTCGTCCGCCTCGATGAGCGGCCAGATAGCGGAGCTTACGCGTCTCGTCTGCTCATTACAGACGAAGGTAGACCGTTTATCGCGTCCCAGTGATAGATCCAGTAGCCGGAGCCGGAATCGCAGGCGTTCGTCATCAACCCGGTCGCAGTCCAACTACAGGAAGCATCCAGTCTGCTTCTATCACAGCAAGTACGGGCCGAAGGCGCACAGGTGCGTGAAACCGTGTGACTACGCGGGAAACGACCGAGGCAGTCGATAATGGCGGCTGACGATTGCCCAGGTACCGGTCGCCTGTTCGTAACGGACCAACGGACTAAAATGCAGTTTTTAGTGGACACTGGCAGTGATTTGTGCGTATTTCCCCGTTCCGCGTTGAAGGAACGTCGTCATAAAACGAATTATGAGTTATGTGCGGCAAACGGTTCGACTATACATACGTATGGATATGCACATTTAGTGCTCAATATAGGCTTGCGCCGCGACTTCGCTTGGCGATTTATTGTGGCCGATGTAACTAAGGCGATAATAGGAGTGGACTTTTTATCGCATTATAATCTTATTGTGGATGTTCGCAATCAGCGGTTAATCGATAGCAATACTACTGTCGCGACCCCGGCTTTGCTTGCGAAGTTTTCTGATAATGTTTCTTCAGTGAAGGTCATATCGGGAAACACTACATACCACAATATACTTGCTAAGTTCCCCGACATCACTCGCCCATCTGGTATACAACGCACACCCACTCACAGTACACAACACCACATACGCACTACACCTGGTCCCCCGGTATCTTGTACCCCTCGCAGGTTGGCTCCTGACAAGCTGAAGATTGCGAAGGCTGAGTTTGAGGCGATGTTACAAAGTGGTACCTGCCGACCATCTGAGTCGCCGTGGTCGTCCCCACTACACCTGGCCCCTAAAAAGGACAATGGGTGGCGTCCTTGCGGTGACTATCGCATGCTGAACGCCAGGACGGCGCCAGATAAGTACCCAATTCGCCATATTCACGACTTCTCCCACAGCCTCGCAGGTTGCACCGTGTTCTCCACGATCGATTTGGTCAAGGCGTACAACCAGATCCCCGTGAACCCGAATGACATCCAGAAGACCGCAATCACGACACCGTTCGGCCTTTACGAATTCCCGTTCATGACGTTCGGACTTCGTAATGCCGGACAGACGTTCCAGCGCTTCGTGGACGAGATGCTCCGGGGACTGGACTTCACCTACGCCTACCTGGATGATTTTTTAATATTTTCCAGAGACCAGGAGACGCACGAGCAGCACCTGCGACAGGTCTTCACCAGGCTGCAGGAGTACGGCATGGTGATCAATACGGCGAAATGTGTATTTGGCGTTCCCACTGTCACTTTTCTGGGTTATACTATTTCTGCGGAAGGAACTAAGCCCTTAACGTCGAAGGTTGCCGCTATCCAGGACTTCCCTACCCCGAAAACCGTACGGGAGTTACGTAGGTTCCTGGGAATGGTGAATTTTTATCGCAGGTTCATCCCAGATGCTGCTAAACACCAGGCGCCCCTCAACGAGCTGCTGACTGGGTCGGTAAAAGGATCACAACCAGTGAATTTCACCTCAGGTGAGCATGAAGCCTTCCAGGCTTGTAAGGATGGCCTAAGTCAGGCTGCCATGCTAGCTCACCCTGAGTGTGACTCCAAGCTTGCACTGGTCACCGATGCTTCGGATAAAGGTATCGGAGCCGTTTTGCAGCAGTTGAAAGGTAAGGATTGGCAGCCCTTGGCATTCTTTTCGCGGAAGTTGGGCCCCTCTCAGCAGAAATATTCAGCATATGACCGTGAGTTGCTCGCTATTTATGAGAGCGTTAAATATTTTCGCCACATGCTTGAGGCGAGAGACTTCGTGATCTATACGGACCACAAGCCTCTCACCTTCAGCTTCCACACAAGGAAGGACAATTGCTCACCTAGACAGTTTCGTCATTTTGACCTGATCTCGCAGTTCACCACCGATATTAGGCACATTTCGGGTAAGGATAACGTGGTTGCCGACACCCTGTCTCGCGTCGACGAGATAACGCAACCCATTAACCTGGAGAATCTTGCGATATCACAGCGGGGGGACTGCGAGCTGAAGGAACTACTGGAGAGCAATTGTTCCTCCTTACATTTGCAAAAATTAAAGCTGCCAGGTACTCACGTGGAGTTATATTGTGACGTGCAGGAACGCGTACCACGACCTTTCGTTACGAAGGAGTTTAGGCGTCAGGTCTTCGAGAGTCTGCATACCCTGAGCCACCCCGGCTCAAATGCTACTGCCAGACTTGTCGCCGAACGGTACGTATGGCCTGGCGTTAGGAAGGACTGTCGTGAGTGGGTACGTACCTGTCTGGCATGCCAGCGTTCTAAGGTCAATAGACATGTTCACTCCCAGCTCGGCAATTTCAAATTACCTCAGGCGCGATTCTCCTTCATCCATATTGACTTGGTCGGTCCCTTGCCATTGTCCCAAGGATACCGCTATTGTCTCACCGCCGTCGATCGTTTTACACGATGGCCTGAGGCGATACCATTGGCTGACATGACAGCCGAGACAGTGGCTAAGGCTTTAATGAGTGGATGGATTTCACGCTTCGGCTGTCCCACAGACATCGTGACGGACCGCGGGCGACAATTCGAGTCAGCCCTGTTCAAATACTTATCACAAATGGTAGGCTTTCAGCACAGGCGAACTACGGCGTATCACCCGGCCTGCAACGGCCTCGTCGAGAGGTTCCACAGGCAACTGAAGGCTGCTATAGTTTGCCACGCTAGCGAGAGTTGGGTTGAGACGCTCCCTTTGGTCCTGTTAGGCATTCGCAGTTCCTTCAAGGAAGACTTGAAGGCCTCATCAGCGGAATTGCTCTACGGCGAGCCTCTTCGTCTCCCCGGAGAATTTTTCACCTCACAGCCCATGGACACCATAGATGTAACCGACTACCTGTCTCGCCTACGTCAATTCGTCAGGGAGTTGAAGCCTACACCAGGTTCACGACACGACAACAATCGGTCAACATTTGTATTTAAAGACTTGTCTACAGCTTCCCATGTCTTCCTGCGGGATGACACTGTAGGCGGATCACTAAAGCCTGCTTACTCAGGACCTCACGAGGTTGTCGAGCGAGGATCAAAAGTTATAAAAATTATGGTCAGAGGTAAAAAGGTGACGGTATCCATAGACCGTATTAAACCGGCCTATATACTGCGCACCACTGATACCGAGACAGATACACCATACATACCTCACACACATTCACATACACACACTGACACACAATCCTCCAACACTGAAGAAAACATTATCAGGACTCGATCAGGCCGTAGGGTAAGATTCCCCGACTATTATCGCCCTTAGGAAGGTCTCTGGAGGGGGGTGATGTGGCGATTTAACAATCCCACATGAAAAATATGGAATTCCAAATTTGACCTTTGTCTGGAATAACTGGAATTCCACTCTTCAAAATGTGTCCTTACAATTTATATTTGTTTGTATAAATTAATATATTAGAAATGTTAAAATAAACATATACATATATATTTTACAATGTACAAATAGTAAGAATAAAATATACATAGTTTTATATAATTAAACTATTATGGTAAAATATCGAAATTATAAAGTAAATGTTAAAATAATAATTTGGCTATGTACAAAATCAATTTACAAACGGACAAGCGTACCGAGTTTTGTTAGTAGATATTTACGCGCCGCGCGCTAAACTAGTTGGGCAGGTTGCGCGCCGCCCGCGCGCCGCGTACCGCCTCCTTCCACTTGGAGCGCGGCGCGCGCGCGCCGGCCGCTGCAGCGAACCAGTCTATGCTACACCGCTGTCGAATGTGCATGACGCTTTGTATGCTACGTAGAACACTCGCGCTTACGCTCGTAATATTTTATGTTTGTCTATCTTTCTGTGCTTTACTCTTCTAATTGTTCTCTTACTTTCCTTCTGTGCTTTTGCCTATTGTGCCGTGTCTTGTATCGTGTGCAATAAACTTTTGGTGCGTGATCGTTATAACGGAATTTTATTTCAACCCGCCGTCAACGTCGCACTATATTAGCGAGTACCTACTCCTAACACTAAAGAAGCATGGCATGTGAGCAATCCAAAACCAGACGAAATCATCGTCGATGAGTCATCTGCCCTTATTGGTGCTTGCGTCAAAGCATTTACTAAACATAACTCCACCAAAGATTATGTCAAAGACTCTTACAGAAAGCTGGAAGAAGATGAAAAAAGTGACGATTGCTTCATTAGAATAGACACAAGTCATTTTGTAAAAATAATTTTCAATTTGTCATGTTTTAAACACGTCGATAACAGGGTACATTTTTTTTATATAAAATGCCTATTAGCGTTGAAGCAAAGCGTAAATTATGAAAAAGCTAAAAACATTTTGACAGATATCATTACAGTTTGTTTGAATGAACACGACGGCATAAATTTAAAATCTAATACTCTTTCTAGGTGTGAGATGGCTAAGAATCGATTAAAGACATTGAATCAATTTCAGACCTTAGACACAGAGATAGAAATTGTAAATAATGACAAAATAAATGATCTGCCTAAAGGTGCCGATTCAGTGTTTGAAAGTGAAACTGATATCAAATCGAGTGAAGGTAAAGCAAGTTCAGAGAATTTATTTTTTAAATGGTTTAACAATAAAATTGAAACGGAAAAAATACTCGTCATACTGGATACTGAAGGTATTGGGAATCATGAAAACTTGTACTATTTTCCTGCTTTTGTAGGAACTTTATTACGTTTACTGACTCTGTTTCCTCTGTGGTCAAATGTAATGAAGAATATTTATGATTCCCAAATTGACACACCAACTTCTTCAAATGTAGAATCCTACTTTAAAAATATAAAAAGATTGCAATTACAACTAAGCACCAAATCTCACAGACTACGAACAGACGAATTTATTATGAAACATTTAGAATTCTTAAAGGGAGAGATTAAAGTTGCCCCGAGCAAATCGAAAGTGCCCAATCTTAATGTACCAAGAAATGTTGGAGATATTCCTAAAGATGCAAGAAAAAGTTATTCCATGACTAACGTGCGACAAAAAAAAAATCAGTCTAAGAAACCTAAGGAACAATTTACCGATGATTCTATTTTTGCTGAATTTCCTACCTTTATTGAAAACTGGAAAGGGAAAGGAAGAGATGCTAAAAAAACTAAAATGTCTGTGAAGCCAGTTATTTTTTTGTCTAACGGAAGCAGACTACAAATCGATAAAAAAATAATAATATTGAGAAATACTTGCGCGATTGATTCGGTATGTCAAGCTTTAGCTATAGCATATATCGATGGTTATCGTATAAGTTCTACAATACATGACAGTGAAAATTTATTCTGTAAACTTATCAGACTCATGAGTGGGAAAGATACAGAAGAAGTGTACAAAGTTAGATCAGAAATGGCTCAAGTATATTTTACAAAACTTGATCAAGAATCTATTGTTGAAGTCAGATGTGAGTGCAATGTGAATAATATATTTGAACGCATTTTAATAGATTGTATATACAGTGCAGATGAAAGCGAACATTGCACAGAAGCAGATTGTGCAATCAATAAAGTTAAGCGTAAAATACCTGTTCTACACGTAGATATAAATACAACCATTAACAAGTTACAAGAATCCGCAAATTCTTTAATTAATAATCAAGAACTGAAAGAGTGCCGGCGAAGTGAATGCAAAGGTATCAAATCGTTTAGTTTATCTTTGCGAGATCTTATTGCATTTGAATTTAATTCCGATCAATTTATTTCAAAAGATGATCCACCAATATCTCTTTTTTTTTTTAGAAGGATCAGAATTTCATTTGCTGTCAATAATAGAATTCGTGCCACCACTATGTGACACACTAATTGGTCACTACAAATCTCATTGCAGACGAAATTCGCAATGGAAATGTTACGATGATCAATCCAAAAAAATCACTAAGAGTCGAAGGAAGCTCATTCCACATTGTATAATATATGCAAAAAAATAAGAGAATTGTATTGGTTGATTTTTAATTAGTACTTAATTATTGTATGTACCTATTATTAAACTAACTCTCATGTACGATCTACATTGTGTTTATTTACAATACCCTTTTAATGTGCGCTAATATCCACTTACTAACTTAACATATATAACAATTAAAAACAACCGCCTGTTGATCCGCTTGCGCTGCAATATTAGGTATTTGCCTTTATAATTTAGTCAGGCACTTTTTCCTTGGACAAATTCAAATTAAAGCTGTCTTTTTATTTAATGTACGTATAAGGCTACAACTAAAATATATAAATGAAGTAAATATATAGCAATTATAGGCACAACACGTTTTGGGAAACTCCGTATGCTTGATCTTAAACTAGGAGGCCACCAGCTAACCAAACGTCAGTATGGCTGGTCAAAAAAAAAATCTTGTTTCGAAATATATATCATATGTAGCAATTGTCTAAACTATGTAGCAAATATAAGCAAATATGTAGCAATTCTTGAATCAACTCTCATTGGGCAACGGTTCAGACAACCAGCGATTCTGACGCTCACGATTATTGAGTGATGGGTTCAACTTTATGAATTAAATGAGGATTAATTGGATGAATTTGATTCACTTGACCACACAATCCACGTGCCACTTATAGTCGATCTTGATTTTTCTTTAATCTTCGCCAATCACTTCGTATTAATTTATCTACAATTTATTGATTGTGATCTGGGATCTTCTCTGAAATCTGGCTCGAAGGACCATGAATATGCCATCAGGCAAAAAGGCATATCAATGCCTTTTTACTGATTTTTAAGGGATTTAGGTAGCAATGAAACAGCACCGTGTTCGACGTAATTACGTGTAATCAATGGAACCGAAAAAAAAACGCCTGTCAAAAACAATTAACTAATAAAAACTATTGCAAATAAATTGTTATTATAAATTGAAGAGGCGTTTCGGATAATATTTATTCTAAACACTAATATTGTGGCGCCCCCTAGTGAGTTACAGACATGACACTTGTCTAATAACATGAACTCATCAAACACAAACCCGTTATTGAAAACCGCATCAAAATCGGATTATTAGTTTAGAAGATAATTAATAACATTTCTTTGCACAAACGCACACACAAACATCTCTCACCCTAAACGCATATACCTGCTCCGTTCCGTCGTGGGTAAAAAAGAGTTGATATCTCGAGACATCGGTAATAGATATACTTAAGTACCTAACAATGAATATGGATGTTTACAGTTTTTTCCTAACGTGTCTGTTTCTCGAAGATATACTTAAATGTAGCGATAATAATTTTACCATAATACATAACCGAGGAATATCCGTCGGGGGCTGCCTTTTCTATATGAAATTTCAACAAAAAATTAATCATACTCATAAGTGTATTTTATGTCGTCGTTAAACATCTACAATTCTTCAATAATTGTATTCTCGTCACTAGAAAAACTTTAGCTGGGTTAATGGCAGCCCCCGACGGATATTCCTCGGTTATGTATTATGGTAAAATTATTATCGCTACATTTAAGTATATCTTCGAGAAACAGACACGTTAGGAAAAAACTGTAAACATCCATATTCATTGTTAGGTACTTAAGTATATCTATTACCGATGTCTCGAGATATCAACTCTTTTTTAGAAAGTATTTTTAAGTCTAATATAAATATTTCGTTACATAATAATTGGGTTAAGTCGGGGGTTTTGAGTTATTTTATTCTTTTTCGATGAGATTTTTACCGTCGTGGGTTTTTTTCAAAATTTTTAATTTTGCTTAATTTTATGTATTCTATGTGTTCTCGCAAATAAATTGATTTGATTTGATTTGATTTGAAGTTGTTGGGAGGCCTGTGCCCAGCAGTGGGACGTATATAGGCTATTTATGCTATGTTATGTATGTAAATAAGAATTAAAGTATACATTTCTCAATAAATATCTTTTATTTATAAGTCTACCATTATAATAATTACTAATATTATAATATTTTCTCTAAAAAATTATGTAAAATAATTTGCAATAATAGAATTCCTGAGAACGAAACCAGATTCTGTATTCTGTAATTCATTAATGGGGTCTGCATTTCCTTCCTCTAGTGTAGGTGTAGACTGGATCTCTTCTATATCATCGTTCAAGTGAATAGAGAGGTTGTGGAGCACTGCACAAGCCACTATTATATTGCTCACTGTAGTCAGCTTGTTTCCCATGCCTCTTTGTAGACATGGGAATCGTCTTTTCCAGATCCCAAATGTTCTTTCTACAATATTACGAGTTTTAATTTGTGCTCTATTGTAGCGTACTGTTGGCGCATCTTCAGGAGCTGGTCTTACAGGGGTTAACATAAATGTTAATGAGGGATAGCCATTGTCACCCACTAGTCTGCCATTTAATAAGTTTTGCCTGTATTTTGTGTACACAGAAGACATTTGGAAAATCCTTGAATCATGCATGCTGCCAGCCCATCTAGCTACAATGTCCAAAAATTCCATTCTTGGGCCAACTACTGCCTGTAATTAATAAAATTAATGTTTTTTTAGTCATCAAGTTAGAATGCATAATAAACGTTCCACAAGTACTTACATACCTGAACATTAATAGAAAAGTAAGATTTTCTATTACGATACACCTCATGATGTTGGCATTTTGGAGTGGACACTATCTTTATATGGGTGCAATCGATAGCGCCATCTATTCTATGTGTTTCTGTGTGTTTTGTTTGTTGTGTGTGTGTGTGTGTGTTTTTCTATGTGTCAGAGTTCGAACAGTATCCTGAGTGTGCTGATCGGCAGGTGGGACGCGCCTATGTTCGCGCGGTGGATGCGATTGCACACATCTGGCAATCGTTAACTTATTTTGTGTTTTCCACTAACAATAGGTTAAGACTGCATTTTTACTAACAACTATGGATTGTAAATCTGAAAATAAATGATTATTATTATTATTATTCCTGGTAGACCAGGCCAGCGCCCATGTCTCCCCATTTCTTGGAATAGTTCCCTGTTTGCAATAGCTTCAGCTCCTTGCGGAAACTTGCCATATTGCCGGATGAGTTTGGCCAGGAGTTTTGATACTTTGGTTATTATATTTGACGCGGCTGATTGCGATATCCATACTAATATTATAAATGCGAAAGTAACTCTGTCTGTCTGTCTGTCTGTCTGTCTGTCTGTCTGTCTGTCTGTTACTCTTTCACGCCTAAACGGCTCAACGGATTTTGATGAAATTTGGTATGGTGATAGATGATAACCTAGAAATGGTCATAGGCTATAAATAATCACGCCATCGTTCTTAGGGGGTAGGCAGTTGGCAGATAACTAAATTGATTTAGTGATTTGTAGTCGTTTTTGTTGGGACTTTTGCTCTTTCACGTCTAAACGGCTGAACGGATTTTAATGAAATTTTGTAAGGTAATAGTTGGTTATCTACAAACGGTTGTACGATCAAATTGATCACGTCATCGTACTTAGGGGGTAGGAAGTAGGCAGAAAACTGAATTGAGTTAGTGATTTTTTTATGGTTTTTGCTGGGAGTTTTGTCTATCATGCCTAAACGGCTCAACGGATTTTGATGAAATTTAGTTAGCTGATAGATAGTAATCTAGAAAAGGATATGGCCTATTAATATTTATGCTATCGTACTTAAGGCGTAGGCAGTAGACAGAAAACTAGGTTAGTGATTTTTAATTGTTTGTTTTAAAAGTTTGCCTCATTCACGCCTTAACGTCTGAACGGAATTTTATAAGACTTGGTTAATTTAAAGATAGGATCTTAGGCACGGACACAGGCTACTTTTTATGGCGGGAAAATACCTCATTCCCGCGGAAATCTAGATTTCGTGATCGTGTCAAGAAGCGCATGACGCCATAGCTACTGGAATGATTTCGATGTTTTTTTTTAAACTGAGTGACCTCAAGTTAGTATTTGATCACTTTTCTAACTTAGAGGGTAGGTAGGCGCCATAATTTAGGGAATTTATGATAAAATTTTGATGCAACTGTCTTTATTAAACAGTTATATCTCATTCCTACAGGAACCTACACATAGCTATAGCTAGCTATCTATTAACATTAAAACTCTTTCTAGAATCACATTACGCCAATTAATTGATCTGATTTGTATAAGTTTTTTTATTCAACTGACTGTTACATTACATACAGATAAAATCTAATTACTTACACCACATAATTAATATAGTACTACATGACTAGCTACGCTTTAAACTTGAGGAGGTAATTCGATAGACATTTATACGAACTTTAAGCCCAGTAATCAATCATAGTAATAAGGTAATACTCATTTTAGACAAAGAAACGGATAGGTAATCAGTTCGTCAACGAAATTATAACACCTACACTTAGTTTGTTTACTATTTAACGAGGGAAAATAATCCTTACTAATATTATAAATGCGAAAGTAACTCTGTCTGTCTGTCTGTCTGTTACGCTTTCCCGCTTAAACCTCTCAACCGATTTTGATTAAATTTGGCACAGACAATCTTTAGACCCTGAGAAAGAAAATAGGATACCTTTTATTGCGAAAAGAAGGGACGAAGAGATTGAAATAGGGGTTGAAAGTTTGTATGGGATATTTTAATTTTAAAATATAAATCCATGAAACTTTATATTTAAGCACTTGATAAAAAATAATTAAACATTTGTTCTAGCGTTGCTGAAATTTCGACCAGTGAGGGGGTGAAATGAGGGTTGAAAGTTTGTATGGGAGTTCGTCATTTTTGGGGATAAAACCACGAAACTTTATATTTAGGAACTTGATAAGAAATAAAAAAACAATTTGTTAAAGCGTTTTTGAAAATTCGATCTTTGAGGGGATGAAATAGGTGTTGAAATTTTTTATGAGGTTCGTCATTTTTCAAGATAAAAATATTAAATTTTGTGTTTAGGCACTAAATAACAAACAAAAAATCGTTTGTTCAAGCATTTTGAAATTTTTACCAGTATGGGGGTGAAATACGGGTTGAATGTTTGTATGGGTATTCGTCATTTTTGAAGATAAAACCATGAAACTTGATACGTAGGTCTCTTAGGATGTGCAGAGTTTTTCAACAAACGGATTTTCCGAAATTCGAACGGAACGGAACGGATTCGGAACGGGAACTACGAAGCCAAACTTTTTGTATACAAAATATTAACCACTGAACCTAGGAACATGATATTTAGTAGTTTTGGGTGTATCAAGTTAAAAAAATTTGGCTTTTGTAGATAAAGTTCCTTTTAACGAATACTCTGCATCGCCGCCACTGCCGTCGGTCGTCGTTCGTCGTCGCGCACATTCGCCGAAGTGTGGCGGCAGTCAACGGCGCTGTCTTGTGGTGGGGGAGCGCACGTGGTGTATACGTGGCCTGCTCGCGAGTGTCGAGTCCAAACAATTTCTACATTTTAACAAATAATAACAAAATAGCAAACGTTGTGTACAAAAAAGTTTTAAATTAGGTCATTTTAAAATATTTTTGTACACAACGTGACGCTGACCCCTGTAAGTGTCTTGGACATAAGGGACCGATAAATATTCCTAGGTAATTTCTGCCACTCAATGGAATACACCTCATACCTCACCTGGATACCTCAGGGCGGGCTTAGAAGTCGAGGCAGACCGCGTAAAAGATGGTGTGACGACCTCAATGCTTATCGCAAGGATTGGCCGGAGATCGCACAAAGTCGAGAGGAGTGGAAAAATCAAGGGGAGGCCTTTGCCCAGCAGTGGGATCGTATAGGCTAAATAAGATAAGAATGGAATACATAGGTACTTTATAACGACTGTAAACAGATATTTTTTATTTTTTTTAAATATACCTACTTACTCTCTTTTAATCACATGCTATACCGTTCCTTTTATATAATCCTTAATATTCAAATTAAAAGTACGCAGACGAAGTCGCGGGTACCAGCTAGTATTATATAAAGCTACAAACCCATGTACTGACTGACTGACTGACTCACTCACTGACAGGGTTGTTCTCCCAGAAGGAGTGTCGGGGGGTGAAAGTGATGTATGGGGGGTGTGATCCAAATCTTCCGGTGAGTATGGGAAAACTTCCAGATCTTGGAAAATTGCTCCGCATCAGGGAGACGCCCTACAGTCTGGCGAAACTATCACATCTGGATCGATTCTTTTTTCACAATACCTACTTTAATCTTGGTCAAATTCTATCGTGTGTGAAAAAAAAACAAAATGGTGGAAAAACAAGATGGCCGCCATACAAAAGTTTGTTTTTCCAGAAAATGTCTCGGAGGTAAAACTGATGTGTGGGAATGTAATCGGAGTGTCTTGTCGAGTACGGAAAAGTTTCTCAATCTTCGAAAGCTGCTCCGCATCAGGGAGACACCCTACGGCCTGGCAAATCTATCGTACCTAAACCAATTTTTCTTTCACAAAATCTATTTAAATCTTGGTCAAATTCTATTGTGGGAGAAAAAAATCCAAAATGGTGGAAAAACAAGATGGCCGCCATACAAAATTTTGTTTTTTTCAGAAAATGTCTCGGTGGTAAAAATTATGTATGGGGGTGTGATCTTAACGTCATGTCGAGTATAGAAGTATGTCTGGGTTTTCGATAGCTGCTCCGCATCAGGGAGACACCCTACGGCCTGGCGAAACTACAGCACCTGGAACTTTTTTATTTTCACGAAACCTATTTAAATCTTGGTCAAATTTTATCGCCTGTTAAAAAAAAACAAAATGGCGGAAAATCAAGACGGCCGCCATACAAAATTTTCGTTTTTCCTGAAAATGCCTCTGGGATAAAAAATATGTATGAGGGTTTTGATCGAAACGTGTTTGAAAGTATGGAAATACTTCTCGATCTTTGAAAACTGCTCCGCATCAGGGCGGCATCCTACGGCCTGGCGAAACTATCGCATCTGGACCTTTTTTATTTTCACGAAACCTATTAAATTCTTGGTCAAATTTTATCCCCGGTGAAAAAAAAAACAAAATGGCCGAAAAACAAGATGGCCGCCATACAAATTTTTGTTTTTCTAGAAAATGTCTCAGAATTAAAATTGATGATCGGAACGTCATCTTGGAAAACTGCTCCGCATCAGGGAGACACCCAACGGCCTGGCAAAACTATAGCACCTAGAACTTTTTTGATTTCACGAGATCTATTTTAGTCTTGGTCAAATACTATCGCAGTAAAAAAATGGCGGGAAAACAAGACACGCGAGCAGCTTGCTGCGAGCGAACCACGCGACATCTAGTTATTTTATTTTATTATTATAATATATATAGCTGCAAACCCACTGACTGACTGACTGACTCACTGACTCACTGACAGGGTTGTTCTCCTAGAAGGAGCCTCGGGGGGTGAAAATGATGTATGGGAGATGTGATCCAAATCTTCCGGTGAGTATGGGAAAACTTCCAGATCTTGGAAAACTGCTCCGCATCAGGGAGAGACCCTACGGCCTGGCGCAACTATCGCACCTAGAACGATTCTTTTTTCACAAAACCTATTTAAATCTTAGTCAAATCCAATCCCCGGTGAAAAACAACCAAAATGGCGGAAAAACAAGATGGCCGCCATACAAAAATTTGTTTTCTCAGAAAATGTCTCGGAGGTAAAAATGATGTATGGAAGATGTGATCGAAACGTCAAGCTAAGTATGGAAATACTGCTTGATCTTGAAAAACTGCTCCGCATCAGGGAGACTCCCTATGGCCTGGCTAAACTATCAAACATAGAACATTTTTTTATCCACTAAACCTACTCAATTCTTAGTCAAATTCAATCGCTGGTGAAAAAAAATCAAAATGGCGGAAAATCAAGATGGCTGCCATACAAATTTGTAGTTTTTCCTGAAAATGCCTCGGGGGTAAAAATGATGTATAGGAATGTGATCGGAACGTCATGTCAAGTATGAAAATACGTCTGGATTTTCGATAGCTGCTCCGCATCAGGGAGACACCCTACGGCCTGGCGAAACTATCGCACCTGGAACTGTTTGGTTTTCATAATACCTATTTAAATCTTGGTCAAATTTTATCGCCGGTGAAAAAAAAATAAAATGGCGGAAAATCAAGATGGCCGCCATACAAAATTTTCGTTTTTCCCGAAAATGCCTCGGGGGTAAAAATGATGTATGAGGAATGTGATCGAAACATCATGTTGAGTGTGGAAATACTTTTCGATCTCCGAAAGCTGCTCCGCATCAGGGAGACACCCTACGGCCTGGCGAAACTATCGCACCTGGATTTTTTTTGTTTTCACGAAGCCTATTAAAGTCTTAGTCAAATTTTATCGCCAGTGAAAAAAAAAACAAAATGGCCGAAAAAACAAGATGGCCGCCGTACAAATTTTTGTTTTTCCAGAAATGTCTCAGAGGTAAAAATGATGTATTGGGGTGTGATCGGAACGTCATCTTGGAAAACTGCTCCGCATCAGGGGTCACCCTACGGCCTGGCAAAACTATAGCACCTAGAACTTTTTTGATTTCACGAGACCTATTTAAGTCTTGGTCAAATTCTATCGCGGTAAAAAAATGGCGGGAAAACAAGACACGCGAGCAGCTTGCTGCGAGCGAACCACGCGAAATCTAGTTATTATATTATATATAGCTACAAACCCATGTACTGACTGACTGACTCACTGACAGGGTTGTTCTCCCAGAAGGAGCGTCGGGGGGTAAAAGTGATGTATGGGGGATGTCATCAAAATGTTCCGATGAGTATGGGAAAACTTCCAGATCTTGGAAAACTGCTCCGCATCAGGGAGAGACCCTACGGTCTGGCAAAACTATTGCACCTGGAACGATTCTTTTTTCACGAAACCTATTAAAATCTTGGTCAAATTCAATCACCGGTGAAAAAAAATCAAAATGGCGGAAAAACAAGATGGCCGCCATACGAAATTTTGTTTTTTCAGAAAAATGTCTCGGAGGTAAAAACTGTGTATGGGGTTGTGATCGGAACGTCTTGTTGAGTATAAAAATACTTCTCAATCTTGAAAAACTGCTCCGCATCAGGGAGACACCCTACGGCCTGGCTAACCTATCGCACCTGGAACAATGATTTTTCCGCACAACGTATTTAAATCTTGGTCAAATCAAATCACCGGTGAAAAAAAACCAAAATGGCGGAAAAACAAGATGGCCGCCATACGAAATTTTGTTTTTTCAGAAAAATGTCTTAGAGGTAATAACAATGCATAGGGGTGTAATCGGAACGTCTTGTTGAGTATGAAATTTTTTTCCGATCTTTAAAATCTGCTCCGCATCAGGGAGACACCCTACGGCCTGGCAAAACTATCGCACCTGGAACTTTTTTATTTTCACGAAACCTATTTAAATCTTGGTCAAATTTTATCGCCGGTGAAAAAAAAACAAAATGGCCGAAAAACAAGATGGCCGCCATATATTTTTTTGTTTTTCCAGAAAATGTCTCGGGTGTAAAAATGATGTATAGGGGCGTGATCGGAATGTCATCTTGGAAAACTGCTCCGCATCAAGGAGACACCCTATGGCCTGGCAAAACTATAGCACCTAGAACTTTTTTGATTCCACGAGACCTATTTTAGTCTTGGTCAAATTCTATCGCGGTAAAAAAATGGCGGGAAAACAAGACACGCGAGCAGCTTGCTGCGAGCGAACCACGCGAAATCTAGTTATATTATATATAGCTACAAACCCATGTACTGACTGACTGACTCACTGACAGGGTTGTTCTCCCAGAAGGAGCGTCGGGGGGTAAAAGTGATGTATAAGGGGTGTGATCAAGATCTTTCGGTGAGTATGGGAAAACTTCCAGATCTTGGAAAACTGCTCCGCATCAGGGAGACACCCTACCGTCTGGCAAAACTATCGCACCTGGAACGATTCTTTTTTCACGAAATCTATTTAATTCTTGGTCAAATTCAATCACTGGTGAAAAAAAATCAAAATGGCGGAAATACAAGATGGCCGCCATACAAAATTTTGTTTTTCCAGAAAATGTCTCGGAAGTAAAAATGATGTATGGGGGTGTAATCGGAAGGTCATGTGAAGTACGTAAATGCTTCTCGATCTTCAAAAACTGCTCCGCATCAGGAAGACACCCTACGGTCTGGCAAAACTATCACATCTGTATCAATTTTTTTTCGTAGGATGTATTTCAATCTTGGTCAAATCTTATCGCCGGCGAAAAAAAATCAAAATGGCGGAAAAACAAGATGGCCGCCATACAAAATTTTGTTTTTCTAGAAAATGTCTCGGAGGCAAAAACAATGTATTGGGTTGTAATCGGAATGTCATGTTGAGTATGTAAATACTGCTCGATCTGGAAAAACTGCTCCGCATCAGGGAGACACCCTACGGCCTGGCAAATCTATAAAACCTGGAACAATTCTTTTTTCAAGAAACCTATTTATTTATTTATTCATTTATATCAGACAACACAATAGTCCATAGATGGTTAGTTAAGAGTGTGAGTAACAATTCAACTTATAGCTATGTTAGTATTTATTAGTAGCTAAAACAAATTACGTTATTATGAATATTTATTTAACATTATTTATTATTTCCTATCGCCACGTGTATCCAGTGATGCTGGATGGGACAATCAAACCGAGCCGCTATCATTTTCAAAATGCCGTTGCAGCTGTTTCGCAAACGCTGCAGCAGAGAAGCTGCTTTGTACGGTTTATACCGCACATCGTTATAATTTGTACATTATATCAATTTACGCTGACATATTACAATAAATCAGTTCACGTATAACAAGCGCCGCGTGTACTCATTTCCACTCCTTTCCGAATAATTCAGTAATTTTATCATTTTAAATCAATCAAGTTAAAGATAGTACGGCCACATCAAGGACCGTACATCTTTATGGTCCTTCGAGCCTTGTCTCAAGCTTAGTGTAACGTGTGTGTGTGTGTGTACGGTGCGTTCGTTGGTCCGGCCTCCCACAAGCGGGTCTCACCGGACAGGCGACACGTTCGCTGTGCACGGGCCGCGTCGGGCTGAGCAGAGACAGAACTAGCATTATCAACAAGCAAGACCCATCAATAACAACTATCAACATCAATTATCAATATCAATCACCAGGCTACACACAGGGTATCTGACACCAGGGTAGAAGAATATCAATAATCCATATCAAATATCAACATCAGGAATTAAACAACAAGTTACACAAATATCATGGAGGCTCTCATACAAAAGCAAAATGAGATCTATTCAAAAATCAAGAAGATCAATATCAATTTTGGAAAGGATGGCGCTCATAGAAAAACAACTGCTTACGTACAGAAACGTTTAGCGAGTTTGTGTTCTCTATGGAAAGAATTCGATCAAAATCATACAGAGCTACTGACAAGCGAGTTAAAAGACAATGATTATTTCAAACTCGACTTTTATGCTAGCGTACATCAATTTTACCTATCAACTAGGTTAATGATCAGTTCTATCATGACAGAAGAAAACATACAAGAAAAACAACCCAACAGCAGTGAATCAGAATACGAAGACGGAGGAGAGAGTGAGCAATTAGGTGGCGGCGGATTCCACACACCGCCCCAGAGAGGATCAAAGAAGCAAAATCAAGGTGCAAGCAGTAAGACAGATGAGCTTTTCAAAAAACAAGCAAGTAATTTCCGTGCATTTGCCAGAACCGTAACGAGCATAAATATAGATGACATCAGTACCAAGTGGGAGTTAGAAGATGCTTTACATAACCTGGAAGCACGCTGGAAAACCGTTGATCAATCTCACTGGGAATTAGACAACGAGCTAGAGGGAAGTACCAACACCATATATGAAAAGGCATTTACAACACATGAGCGTACCTATAATCAAGTTAAAAAAGCAATCAATATTAAGCTGTGGTCCATCTCGCACCGCGAGAAGTTTACGCCCAAAATAGACGTCCCGACCTTCAATGGAAGCTATCAAACTTGGGTGTCGTTCAAAGATCTATTCTGTGAGGCAATACACAACAACCCGTCTATGTCAGCCGCTCAGAAGATGCAATTCATCAAGAGCAAGGTGAGAGGGGAAGCTGAGCGTCTGATCCAGCACTTATCAATCAGTTCTGAAAATTATGACACTTGCTGGGAGATCCTGAATAATAGGTATAACAACAAAAAACTTATTTTCAACTCGCACATCAATACAATATTGGAGCTACCCAATTCAAAAATACAATCAGTAAGTCATATCAAGAAGATTCACGACACAGCAAACGAATGCCTTAATGCTGTCAAAAACTTAGGGGTAGACACAAGCACGTGGGACCCTCTTATTGTTCATATTTTATCATTGAAACTGGATACACAGACATACAACGATTACATGGACTCTCTAAAACAAAAGAGAGATCTGCCAGGTCTGCAAGACTTTTTTGATTATTTGGAAAGTAAATTCACCACTATGGAAACAGCACACCGAAAGCAAGACGGAGCGCAGCCTCACACATCTAATTATCAAAAAAACAACAATTCATCATCATATCAAAATCATAAATCAAACAATAATTACAAGCAATACACGAGGCCATTTCTAAGCAACAATCATGTAATTACGCAACAATCAATGAAGAAATATAATATATCATGTCCGGTATGCAATGAAGAACACGGAATATATCATTGTAAACAATTTTTATCAATGGCACCTATCATGAGACAAAACACAATTAAAAAGTTGAATTACTGCGAAAACTGCCTTTATGATCATTACGGTAAAGCATGTTTTTCGCCAAAAAAATGCCGCGAGTGTAACGGAAACCACAACACTATATTACACGATGCGCACAAATCAGCGAACAATTCGACACCAAGTGGAAGTGGGACACAACGACAAATGACGTATCCAGAGCAGCGACGACTTGGCAACAATGCGCACGCGTCACAATCAAATGACTTGCCTGAAATATTACTCGCTACAGCGTTGATCAACGTTCAAGGATACGATGGTACCTACTACCTAATGAGAGCACTTATCGATCAAGGGTCTCAGCTCTCGTTGATATCAGAAAGGGCAGCAAACATGTTATCAATTCCGAGACAAAAATGTAGAGGTATCATTTCTGGAGTCGGAATAAAAGAGAGCAACAGCAAGGGTCAAATTAATATAAGCTGCAAGTCAACAGACGACAGCTACCATTTCAGTACAAATGTTCTTATCATGAAGCAACTTATCAGAAACTTACCTAGCTATTCCTTCCAAAGGCCGTCGTGGGAGTACCTAGAACATATCAAGCTAGCAGACCCTGATTTCAATATCAGTCGTCCAGTAGACCTCTTGTTAGGAGCTGAAGTCTACTCTAATATTATTTTAGAAGGGATCTGCAGATCAAATCAAGCAGTACCAATCGCGCAGCAAACGAGATTGGGTTGGATATTGTGCGGCAGCTCCTACACCCTGCAATGCAATGTCGTACTAAATAACATTGACCAAATTGAAAAATTCTGGAAAGTCGAAGATATCACAGAAGAGACAACTCTAACATCAGAAGATTTACAATGCGTGAAATTTTATCAAGAAACAACAAAAAGACGGGACGACGGCAAGTACGAAGTCAAATTACCCCTAAAGGCTAACTTTGAAGACGAATTGGGAGCATCAAAATCAAAAGCAATCGCACAGTTCTTACTTTTAGAAAGAAAGTTCGATAAACAGGAAAATATATCATTACAATATAAACAATTCATTAACGAGTACATTGCGCTCGGTCATATGAAACCATGCACGGCGGGAAACAAGAAACTTGAATGTTTTTTGCCACATCATTGCATCCTACGCGAAGGGTCGACGTCCACCGCTTTACGTGTGGTTTTCAATGCGAAAAGTTTGACATCATCAGGGAAGAGTCTAAATGACCTCATGGCCAAAGGTCCAAATGACAATGGGCACTTTTGTATGAAACTTGGTCCAAGAACCTCCACTGATGAGACTTATATGTAATGAAAGCTTATGCTTTCCCTATGATTCTAGCAAAGTTCTATCAGATTCTGTCCCGGGGTTCTTTTATTACGGCCATGTTTGTCCTGGCTAAAAATGTGATAAAATACAGTGGGAGCTAAAATCGACTCAAGATTTGTTGCTGGATAACTGAGTCTACATAAATAATTATGTATCATATTGTATATCATTTTAAAGAGGATCTTTTCCAGAATCCGAAACATAAAAAAAAAACAAAAAAGTCTTTATGTAAGCGAATTATAGTCAATTTGCATCTGCAGCGCCATTGTTTCTCGGTAGCTAAGTTCAAGTTTCATGCCTTTTACCCCTTCCAAAAGTATCTTACCGATTTTTTTATATTGCTTCCGGAATTTGATCTGAGTGATAATAACAAGAAAAATAAATAGACACCTCTCCGATAGAGACCGCCTAAGCTATTGCCTATTGCAAGAAATCGTCATCATTAGCAAGTCATTACGGTATTGCATATTATAAGCTTATCAGCAACTTGGAACTTGGTCCAAGAACCTCCACTGGTGAGACTTGCATGTAATGACAGCTTATACTTGTCCTATGATTCTGGCAAAGTTCTATCAAACTCTGTCCTAGGGTTTTTTTACGGCCATGTTTGTCCTGAGTGTACAGTAGTGGACTGAAAAATCACCTCAGGATTTGTTGTCGAAAAACTATTTAACTAAGTCTATATACATAATTATATATCATAATGTATATCAATTTTAAAGGGGAATGTTATCAGAATCAGAAACACAAATAAAAAAAATGCATTAAGTATGTAAACGACTTTTAGCCAACTCACGTCCGTAGCACCATTTTTCTCAGCAGCTACGTACGAGTTTCGCGCCTTCCAACCTTTCCAAAGAAGCCCAATCATTTTTTCCTTCTTCTGATATTGCATTCTTAACCTGACAAGTAACAACAACAAGAAATAAAATAGATACCATTCCGATAGAGGCCGCGTAAGCTATGGACCTATTGCAAGATAACGTACTCAAAGGCTAGTCATTATAATCCAACAGACGTAACATGATTAGAATGCGGGAGGACGCAAATGTAGTATGTTTTCTTTCACCACAATCTTGTTTTATTAATCCAGGCTTATATCTTGTCTTATAAACAATGCCGAATGGTACAACAAACGTATCGTAAACGTAAGGTTGCCTGGTAGTAATTGCTACCTTGGCAATAAAGCCGCCTTTTGCACCAGTTATTGCCTGAACTTGTTTAATAAATGTGTTTCTTTTGTATACAATAGAGTCATTGTATTGCATCTTGATTAGAATGACTTATTTCTTGTTTCTCTCGTACTAAGCTGTATACTGTTAGTGTTAAAGAGACACATATTTCGTCTCTTTCGCATAAGGCGATGTTACTACATTTCCGTCCCGCCGCATTCTAATCATGTTACGTCTGTTGGATTATAATGACTAGCCTTTGAGTACGTTATCTTGCAATAGGTCCATAGCTTACGCGGCCTCTATCGGAATGGTATCTATTTTATTTCTTGTTGTTGTCACTTGTCAGGTTAAGAATGCAATATCAGAAGAAGGAAAAAATGATTGGGCTTCTTTGGAAAGGTTGGAAGGCGCGAAACTCGTACGTAGCTGCTGAGAAAAATGGTGCTACGGACGTGAGTTGGCTAAAAGTCGTTTACATAATGCATTTTTTTTATTTGTGTTTCTGATTCTGATAACATTCCCCTTTAAAATTGATATACATTATGATAAATAATTATGTATATAGACTTAGTTAAATAGTTTTTCGACAACAAATCCTGAGGTGATTTTGCAGTCCACTACTATACACTCAGGACAAACATGGCCGTAAAAAAACCCTAGGACAGAGTTTGATAGAACTTTGCCAGAATCATAGGACAAGTATAAGCTGTCATTACATGCAAGTCTCACCAGTGGAGGTTCTTGGACCAAGTTCCAAGTTGCTGATAAGCTTATATCCAATACCGTAATGACTTGCTAATGATGACGATTTCTTGCAATAGGCAATAGCTTAGCCGGTCTCTATCGAAGAGGTGTCTATTTATTTTTCTTGTTATTATCACTCAGATCAAATTCCGGAAGCAATATAAAAAAAAATCGGTAAGATACTTTTGGAAGGGGTAAAAGGCATGAAACTTGAACTTAGCTACCGAGAAACAATGGCGCTGCAGATATAAATTGACTATAATTCGCTTACAAAAAGATTTTTTTTGTTTTTTTTTTTATGTTTCGGATTCTGGAAAAGATCCTCTTTAAAATGATATACAATATGATACATAATTATTTATGTAGACTTAGTTATCCAGCAACAAATCTTGAGTCGATTTTAGCTCCCACTGTATTTTATCACATTTTTAGCCAGGACAAACATGGCCATAAAAATAGAACCCCGGGACAGAATCTGATAGAACTTTGCCAGAATCATAGGGAAAGCATAAGCTTTCATCCATACTAATATTATAAATGCGAAAGTAACTCTGTCTGTCTGTCTGTCTGTCTGTCTGTCTGTCTGTCTGTTACTCTTTCACGCCTAAACGGCTCAACGGATTTTGATGAAATTTGGTATGGTGATAGATGATAACCTAGAAATGGTCATAGGCTATAAATAATCACGCCATCGTTCTTAGGGGGTAGGCAGTTGGCAGATAACTAAATTGATTTAGTGATTTGTAGTCGTTTTTGTTGGGACTTTTGCTCTTTCACGTCTAAACGGCTGAACGGATTTTAATGAAATTTAGTAAGGTAATAGTTGGTTATCTACAAATGGTTGTACGATCAAATTGATCACGTCATCGTACTTAGGGGGTAGGAAGTAGGCAGAAAACTGAATTGAGTTAGTGATTTTTTTATGGTTTTTGCTGGGAGTTTTGTCTATCATGCCTAAACGGCTCAACGGATTTTGATGAAATTTAGTTAGCTGATAGATAGTAATCTAGAAAAGGATATGGCCTATTAATATTTATGCTATCGTACTTAAGGCGTAGGCAGTAGACAGAAAACTAGGTTAGTGATTTTTAATTGTTTGTTTTAAAAGTTTGCCTCATTCACGCCTTAACGTCTGAACGGAATTTTATAAGACTTGGTTAATTTAAAGATAGGATCTTAGGCACGGACACAGGCTACTTTTTATGGCGGGAAAATACCTCATTCCCGCGGAAATCTAGATTTCGTGATCGTGTCAAGAAGCGCATGACGCCATAGCTACTGGAATGATTTCGATGTTTTTTTTTTAAACTGAGTGACCTCAAGTTAGTATTTGATCACTTTTCTAACTTAGAGGGTAGGTAGGCGCCATAATTTAGGGAATTTATGATAAAATTTTGATGCAACTGTCTTTATTAAACAGTTATATCTCATTCCTACAGGAACCTACACATAGCTATAGCTAGCTATCTATTAACATTAAAACTCTTTCTAGAATCACATTACGCCAATTAATTGATCTGATTTGTATAAGTTTTTTTATTCAACTGACTGTTACATTACATACAGATAAAATCTAATTACTTACACCACAATTAATATAGTACTACATGACTAGCTACGCTTTAAACTTGAGGAGGTAATTCGATAGACATTTATACGAACTTTAAGCCCAGTAATCAATCATAGTAATAAGGTTATACTCATTTTAGACAAAGAAACGGATAGGTAATCAGTTCGTCAACGAAATTATAACACCTACACTTAGTTTGTTTACTATTTAACGAGGGAAAATAATCCTTACTAATATTATAAATGCGAAAGTAACTCTGTCTGTCTGTCTGTCTGTTACGCTTTCCCGCTTAAACCTCTCAACCGATTTTGATTAAATTTGGCACAGACAATCTTTAGACCCTGAGAAAGAAAATAGGATACCTTTTATTGCGAAAAGAAGGGACGAAGAGATTGAAATAGGGGTTGAAAGTTTGTATGGGATATTTTAATTTTAAAATATAAATCCATGAAACTTTATATTTAAGCACTTGATAAAAAATAATTAAACATTTGTTCTAGCGTTGCTGAAATTTCGACCAGTGAGGGGGTGAAATGAGGGTTGAAAGTTTGTATGGGAGTTCGTCATTTTTGGGGATAAAACCACGAAACTTTATATTTAGGAACTTGATAAGAAATAAAAAAACAATTTGTTAAAGCGTTTTTGAAAATTCGATCTTTGAGGGGATGAAATAGGTGTTGAAATTTTTTATAAGGTTCGTCATTTTTCAAGATAAAAATATTAAATTTTGTGTTTAGGCACTAAATAACAAACAAAAAATCGTTTGTTCAAGCATTTTGAAATTTTTACCAGTATGGGGGTGAAATACGGGTTGAATGTTTGTATGGGTATTCGTCATTTTTGAAGATAAAACCATGAAACTTGGTACGTAGGTCTCTTAGGATGTGCAGAGTTTTTCAACAAACGGATTTTCCGAAATTCGAACGGAACGGAACGGATTCGGAACGGGAACTACGAAGCCAAACTTTTTGTATACAAAATATTAACCACTGAACCTAGGAACATGATATTTAGTAGTTTTGGGTGTATCAAGTTAAAAAAATTTGGCTTTTGTAGATAAAGTTCCTTTTAACGAATACTCTGCATCGCCGCCACTGCCGTCGGTCGTCGTTCGTCGTCGCGCACATTCGCCGAAGTGTGGCGGCAGTCAACGGCGCTGTCTTGTGGTGGGGGAGCGCACGTGGTGTATACGTGGCCTGCTCGCGAGTGTCGAGTCCAAACAATTTCTACATTTCAACAAATAATAACAAAATAGCAAACGTTGTGTACAAAAAAGTTTTAAAATAGGTCATTTTAAAATATTTTTGTACACAACGTGACGCTGACCCCTGTAAGTGGACATAAGGGACCGATAAATATTCCTAGGTAATTTCTGCCACTCAATGGAATACATAGGTACTTTATAACGACTGTAAACAGATATTTTTTATTTTTTTTTAAATATACCTACTTACTCTCTTTTAATCACATGCTATACCGTTCCTTTTATATAATCCTTAATATTCAAATTAAAAGTACGCAGACGAAGTCGCGGGTACCAGCTAGTTACATATAAGTCTCATCAGTGGAGGTTCTTGGACCAGATTCGCCCATTCTCCTTTACAACAAGATTTGCAAACACTTATATTAAAGTGGAGGCAATACAAGATAGCTATTACAGGCGATATAGAGAAGATGTTTCGGCAAATTTGGGTCCACGAAGATGATCAAAAATTGCAACAAATTATCTGGAGGGAGTCAAAAATTGAACCGTTACGTGAATATCAGTTAGCAACCGTAACCTATGGCACCAAAGCCGCCCCTTTTTTGGCCATGATGACATTAAAACAATTAGCACAAGATGAGAAAGACAATTATCAAGATAGTAATGCAATCAAGGTGCTAGAGGAATCCTTTTACATGGACGATTTACTCAATGGAGGCCATACCGTATCAGAAGCAAAACAATTACAGCAAGACCTTATCAAGTTATTAAAATCAGGAGGGATGAATTTGAGGAAGTGGTCCTCTAATCACCCCGCATTATTACAAAATCAAAACAAAGATCAGGATAATCAAGATAACAATTTCGAATTTAAACAAATGGAATCAACCAAAACTTTAGGACTGCGCTGGAATCCAAATCAAGACATATTTACATTTGAATCAAAAATAAATCAAGACGAACAATCAACAATGACAAAAAGGACTTTATTATCGGAGATTTCCAAAATCTTCGATCCGCTCGGATGGATTACACCCACAACTACAAAACTGAAATTGTTATTTCAAAAAATTTGGAGCACAGAAACAAAATGGGATGATGATCTACCTCAAGAAATTCTCACCGAGTGGATAAAGATAAGAGCAGATATCAAAAACATAAATAACATCAAAGTACCGAGATGGCTCGGCACGGGTCGAACAACAAGTATCGAGTTACACGGCTATTGTGACGCGTCGACCAAGGCGTACGCATGCGTCATATATTGCAAAATAAATAATAGAGACAAACCACAAGTTGTATTAGTAGTGGCGAAATCACGTATCGTTTCGGAAAAAAATAAGCACAGCCTCCCGAGATTAGAGCTATGTGGAGCAGAACTCTTATCAAGATTAATGAGCAAGGTTCAACAGAGTTTATCACAGTATAACATTCGAGTATTTGGTTGGACAGATTCCACAGCGGTTTTAGGGTGGATTCAGGGTGATCCCAATCGCTGGAAGCCCTTTGTAGCTCATCGAGTGAACCAGATAACCACTATCATGGGCCCGGAGAGATGGAGATACATCAAATCAGAAGACAATCCAGCTGATTGTACGAGCAGAGGGATAACGGCTTCCCAGCTGATTCACCATCCATTGTGGTGGACGGGTCCTGCAGGGCTAGCCTCATACAAAGAAGACAATCAAAGCTCACCTAAAAAATATCAAACAGATCAAGAAGCAAAGAAAGCAAAGCAAGTCAATATGATCACTCGCCAAGATGACATCAATATTATCAAGCAATTAATCAACAAGCATAGCAATTGGAGAAAAATCGTTCGTATACTAGGGTGGGTACGTCGATTCCTACAAGCAAGCAAAAATCAAGCAAAAGAAATCAAAAAGCAAGCAAGAGAAAGCAAGGAAATGTTCCTAACGGTACAGGAAAAAGTTATAGCAAAACAAAACATAATCAAGGAAGTACAGCAAGAAGTATTTACGTCAGAAATAAACAGTTTAAAAGAAGGGAAGAAAATCGACCAAAAAAGCAAGATTTTGAGCCTAAATCCCTTTTTAGACAATTCAGGCATCATGCGCGTGGGTGGAAGACTGCGCCACGCAAATATCAGCGAGGACATGAAACATCCGATCATCATACCTCATGATCACAGATTAACTGAACTTCTAATTGATGAAGCACACGATATGACGTTCCACGGTGGTGTTCGCCTATCACTGGCATATCTAAGACGCAAATATTGGATCATTGGAGGAAATCGGGCAGTGAAAAAACGACTGCATAGCTGTGTGACTTGCAAGAAGCATAAACCAACAAAACAATATCAAATCATGGGAGACTTGCCGCAATCAAGAATCAACGCGACCCGTCCTTTCCATCATACTGGTGTTGATTTCACAGGTCACGTTGATGTCAAAACCAACAAAGGACGCGGTGTGAAAACAACAAAGGGTTACATCGCAGTATTTATATGCATGGTAACCAAGGCAGTCCACCTAGAACTCGTATCAGATATGACATCATCAGCATTTCTAGCAGCGTTACGGCGGTTCTCATCAAGACGAGGAACGCCGCGACACATTTACACTGACAACGGCACGAACTTCCTGGGAGCAAATAATATATTACAAAAGAAATACGTGTGTCTAAAGCAAGTACTAGATGACGAGTTTCTCAATGAAGTATCAGACATGGAAATAGAATGGCACTTCCAAGCACCGTCATGGCCAAGCGCGGGAGGACTTTGGGAAGCTGCAGTCAAAAGCGTCAAGTACCATCTGCGAAGGGTATTGGGAGAGCAAAAGTTGACGTATGAGGAGTTCGCGACGCTACTGTCTCAAATAGAAGCGTGTCTGAATTCACGCCCTCTTTGCGCAATATCAGAAGACCCTGATGATTTGGACTATCTCACACCATCGCATTTCCTATCAAGTGGACCCATACTTACTATTATTGAAACTGAAAACGATCAAAGAACAAGATGGACTTTAACGCAGCAAATATTTAAGGACGTCTGGCAAAGATGGAAAACAGAATACCTTACTCAATTATCATTACGATCAAAATGGAAGTCTTCAAAGGATAATATCAATATCAATGACGTGGTTCTTATTCACGACGCTAACTTACCTGCAGGAAAATGGTGTATGGGACGCGTCATAGAACTACACCCAGGCAAAGACGGTTACGTCAGAGTTGTTTCCCTGAAAACGAAAACCAGCGTAATGAAGCGGCCTATTATCAAGTTATCTGTGCTTCCCGTCAGTAACCAAACGGCGCAAGCGACAAACAAAGTTGAGCAAGTCACTGACGCGTCATCATCGCGCGAATATGATACTCCGCGTAATCAGAGACATACGAACAGACGAGGGCGAAATTGTTTATCAATACTTTTATCAATCATTTACTTCTGGACTATTATCACATCAGGCCTTTGTCAAAAAATCACACCTATTAATGAAAACCAAGGACTCTATTTCGACAAGATCGCTAATATGCAGTTGATAAGAGATGAGTGGAAAATCATTGTATATTATGACATGTATCCATACTGGGATGGGATCGCCGCATACAACAAATATTCCGACCACTTGAAAGCGACTTGCGAAGTTTTGAAGCAACAAAAACATTGTGACGTCTTCATATTACAACTCAAACACATGTTTATGGAACTTCAACACTACAATGAGATACTATTACATCAACAATCTCGCGCCAGACAGCGACGGGGGCTTATCAATGGCGTAGGGAGCATAGCAAGGAGTCTCTTCGGCGTATTGGACGATCAATTCGCGGAACAGTACTCGCACGACATAGCGCTTATCAAGCAAAATGAAAACCACCTGACGCAACTATGGAAGAATCAGACATCAATTGTTGAAGCGGAGTACAATTTGCTCAAAAGATCAGAAGACAACGTTGGAAAACAGCATAAGATGTTTAACCAACATATCATAGCAATGCAACAAGCAAATCAACAATTACAGAAAGAAATCAATAAAGTAGAATATACAGACGAATTTATACTATCAGCTTTATCGGCTCGCAATATGTTGGATAGTTTGAGAGAAACTCAGAATACACTGTTAGACATCATCACGAATGTATATAACGGCAAGTTTAATATACATTTAATCACGCCACAACAATTGCAAGACGAGCTTAACATGATATCAGGACAAATCAAGCAAGAATTATCATTACCTGTACATAATATCAAATCAGAATTACAGAGCATCTATCATTTATTGAAAATAAGAGCAAAAATGACCGAAAAATATCTTATCTTTGAAATCAAACTCCCATTGATCAGCCGAGATAATTACGATCTGTACCATCTACTATCAGTACCAAAACAAATCGGTAATAATATGGTTACCCTACATACCATATCAGATTACATCGGTTTAAGCCTGCAGAAAGATTCGTTCTTACCAATTTCTCACGAGGAATTATCAGAGTGCATATCTCATAACGCGCAAACATACATGTGCCACCTACGCACGCCTATCTACAAGATGAAGTCAGACTCCGATCTTTGCATCAAAAATGGAGAAAATGGATGCAAGCACCACATCGAGTCCTGCAAAAACAAATGGATCAATCTCGTCAATATTAATACTTACTTCAGTTTCTGTTGTGATAACTGTCAGCTGAGAATCATATGTGACGATCATGTTACATCCAATCGCGTGTCGCACTCGAACATTGTAAGCATAAGGGACAATTGCATAATCAAGACTGAAAACTTTACCGTTTACGCTCACAAAATAACAGCAAGTACATTAAATGTGAGCGCGGGTTTTGAAAGGTTAGAAATGCCACAGATCAATAATATTATCAATTTAACATTCGAACCAATTAGGAACATTACATCAATCACGGAAGATACAGCCCAACTTCGGAAAGATCTTGAACAGAAAATCAATGATATGAAGAATAGCGAGGTGTTAACAGATACTTTAACAAATCATGACATTCATCAATTTTCTATAATGTACGGGTGGATTATCATATCAATAATTATTGGGACGGTCATCCTATGCCGAAAGGAAATCCAGAGATGTCAAAGAAGAGCCGAAATCCTGGAAATAACGCGCACGACTGCACCGCCGCCGCCGCCGCCCGCTCGTGCCGCCGTATCGCGTACACTCGCGCCGCTTTCGCGCCAGAACGTCGTACCTACCACAGTCGATAAAGCAACGGCTCCTATCAGACAATCATTGTACAGAGAAGATACCGTGTAGTGTAAAATTTTTAAGTTGTAATTCTTAAAATGTAATGTAATTTAATATATCATTTAGGTATAATTGTTTTTACTCGTGTTCAATAATTATCATCATTGTATCTGTTCTTTTCTCGTGCCCTGCAGCATGTACGGTTTATACCGCACATCGTTATAATTTGTACATTATATCAATTTACGCTGACATATTACAATAAATCAGTTCACGTATAACAAGCGCCGCGTGTACTCATTTCCACTCCTTTCCGAATAATTCAGTAATTTTATCATTTTAAATCAATCAAGTTAAAGATAGTACGGCCACATCAAGGACCGTACATGCTTTTTTGCGAATAATCGCATGAAAACCATCCGTGTGGGCTTCGGCAAACATACCTGATGCGCTACAGCGGGGCGGAAGCCGCAACAGCATTCTGAAAGCGTTATTATATTGGATTCGCAAGACGTTGTAGGCGCGTTTGGTATATGCAACCCAGAGGCCCGCCGAGTAAAAAAGACTGACAATAAGCTTTAAAAAGTGTTATTTTAACTTCACGTGTACATCGGGTGAACCTCCGGGCGAGCATGTTACCACGCACCGCCAACGCCCTGCGCTCCCTCTCAATATCGACATCGTCCTTTAGGTCACTCGTCACGACGTGTCCAAGGTACTTAAATTTATCGACCAGTTTTAACTCAACTCCATTGAGAGTCACCCGAGGCACATGAGCGGGTTGATGTTTTTCCGCTTTGAATACTAATATTTCACTCTTTTTTGAGTTATATTTTAGACCATGCGCCTCCGCATATGACTCACAAATCGACATGAGTTTTCTCAAACCCCTAATCGAAGGACTCAGCAGCACCATGTCGTCGGCATAGCTTATGTTGTTCACGCATGTCCCGTCAATGTGACATCCGACATGGGTACTGCTGAGCCCTCCGATCAGCTGATCGACATACACATTAAATAACAGTGGGGAGCTCAATCCACCCTGTCTCACTCCACACTCCAAGACGTATTCATCTGAGAGGCTCCCGGCCCATCTCACCTGATTCATCTGGTTAGAATACCAATATTTCAGGAGGGAGATAGAGTCCGCCGACACACCCGCGCCCCCCAACTTAGTCCAGAGCAGATCGTAATTGACTAAGTCAAAGGCTTTGGACAAATCGAGAAAACACGCATACACCGGCGTCCTCCTCTCTGTATAATACTTGACAGTGTGTTTTAGCGATAAAATAGCGCTTTCAGTCGATAGTCTTGGTCTAAACCCAAACTGGGCGTCGTTGAGTTTAATAATACTCAGATGATCATTGAGCACACTGTCAAGCACTTTAGCTGTTATAGTAGCAAGTGAGATGGGCCGATAGTTGTTCCTATCAGATGCATCTCCAGTTTTACTTTTTATAATTGGAACCACAATTGTGCGCATTAGTGCCTCAGGTAGGTAGGAGTGAGTAACACACAAGTTAAATAGTAGTGATAACACTCGTGGTAGATGAACTCCCGCAAATTTAAAGTGCTCCACACTGAGACCGTCATGTCCCGGCGATTTACCTCTATTCATCTTACTAATAACTTTAGCAATCATTTTAGCTGTGAATATCAGATTTCGCCCGGACACGCCGGCCCCATCGCTGCTCACGCCGTTTGACGAAGGACCCAAAGGCGATCGTATAGAAAAATGGTCTTTAAATAGATTTGCGATTTGTCTATGATCTTGCACACTGTCGACGCTCAATGGGATACCTGGTCGTACATTCAATTTATTTGTATTTTGCCAAAATTTCTTAAAATCTTTGTTTGAGTGATTAACAGCAAGGGAGTTCATTTTAATTTGATCTTGTCTGTTCTGGCACCATTTTAATTTTGTTTTGAACGCTTTTCTTGAGCCCGACATATCATCAAAATATTTACCCAGTTTAGGTTTACCCGCCAGGAGCCACACTTCAAACTTTAGTCTAGCCTCCTTATGAGCGTCGGCAACGTACTTATTCCATCCAGAAATACACCCTTTCTTTCGGTGACATTTGGAATGAGATGTTGCGATAGAAGCGTCAGTTAAAGAATTAATTATGTCATTATATACATACATACATACATAAACTCACGCCCGTAATCCCTAATGGGGTGGGCAGAGCCACAAGTAATCAAAGACAACTTGCAGCCACTGTTGATACGAAGTCCAAAGATGGATATGATGAACCTTATGGTTATGTCATTATATAATTTGTTTAAAATACTATGATGCTCCTTATTTTGACAAAAACCATAACTACATTCTCTAAGTTCAATAGGAAAATCAATGTTTCTTAATCTAGACTGGCAAATACTATGAAATCTATCTATTTGTTCAGGGTAGTCGATCCCCCCATACAGTTCCCTTTTTAGATATAGGTTGTACAAAATTTTGTAATTTAGGTTTAGGTATAATCTTATTTAAATTAGTTTCAATTACAAGAGGGAAATGGTCAGACCAAAATACATCATACTGTACCCAGACATCGGTTACAGTGTGTCGAGCCGACTCAGTGACAATGCAGTGGTCCAACCATGTATCGCAACCATGAGCATCGCTATGAAATGTGTATGTATTTGATTGCATACCTAGAATATCAACATCTATACAACAACAACTTTCATCATTACAAAAAATTGTCAGTTCTGTAAAAAATAGTTTATTCAAATGGGCATTAAAATCACCTAAAATGTAAAAAGAGTTAATTCCACTATGTTCTTCACATTCCATAATTGACTTTATTGCACCTAAGCACTCTGTAAATGTTGGTAGATTGGCATCGCTGTTTGTAGGCATATACACACAAAAAACTACAGCAGATATATTTCTGACACTAATTTTGATCGCCGAGAGCCTATCATTATTGCAATCTATCACTGACACAGAATCAAAAGCCACTTTTCGCCATAGTAATGCGACACCACCGTACGGTCGGCCCACAAGCAACTCAGCCGACATGTCCACTGCCGATGTGCCCGTACACCCAAACTCCTCGTCGATAGTGCTGAGTAAAGGTAAATCATGCGACAGCAACCACGTCTCCTGAAGAGCGACTATACAGGGTGTTAGTGACATCGTAACGAAAACTTTGAGGGGTGGTTCAGGCCATGATTCTGAGTTGATATCAAGTAGAAATTTCCGTCGCAAAAGTATGGATTGGAAAATAATTAAAAAGAAAAGAAAAATTTTCATGAATTTTTTGACACGAAATTCCACTTGATATCAACTCAGAATCATGGTCTGAACCGTCCCCCTCAGTATTCGTTACGGTGTCACTAACACCCATACCTACTTATTAGGCTACCGTATGTACTTGTACGGGGTGTAAGTGTCATCGTAACGAATACTGAGAGGGATGATTCATCTGATTATTCTGAGTTAATATCAAGTGGAATTTTCCATCGCAAAAGTATAGAATTGAAAATAATTTCAAAAAACTAAAAAAAAAAACATGAATTTTGCGACGGAAAATTCCACTTGATTTTAACTCAGAATCATGGTCTGAACCAACCCCCTCAGTATTCGTTACGATGTCACTAACACCCAGTAGATGCCGTCTTACAAAGGCTCCTCACTCCCTCTATCGATCTTTTAATCGACTTACAATTAAATGTAATTAGTCTGATGTTATCCATTTAAATAGTTAATTAGATTGCAACTGCCTCAAATTGACAAACCGTCTAAATGATATCCCACATGGCCATAAGGTGTCGTTTAAAAAAGTATCAACCTTATATTTTGTCACAAATACTTTAAAAGCGTTATAGTCTCTTTCTTTCTTCATTTTAATTTTTACTAATGATACTTTTTCTCCTGTCTTCTCATAAATGTAATCTGTAATGTCTCGCTCTGAAACATTTTTATGTACGTTCGATATAAACAATGCTGCCTTTGTGTCTGCCGCCCGAAAACTAAAACTTTTTCCCGACTCAATAACTGCATTCCCCTTTCTAATCTCGAAACGATTTCGTAATCTCCGTTTTTGCACTTTAACCCACTCTTCATCCCTTTTCTGCCCCTTCAACTGTTGTCCATTCCCTGTTATTTCAGAAAAGATGTTTTTTGACTGCAATTAGTTGGAGACGGAATGTTAGATGTATTTTCTGTAGATAAATTAAAAATATCCTCCGATCGCAACCGCCTCTTATAGTCAGCTGATTCATTCAAGTCGATTTGAACCTGTTTGAGATTGTTATCTCTGCAGCGCTCCTCGTCGCATTCTGACATCTCGCTTGCACTTGCATGCAAGTGGGCATGACGTGCGGCCCGCGGCTGCGTCTTGCTTGGACTCGCTATCTTATTGAGTGATGAGTGAGAGGTCTCATGCGCAGGTTGCGGCGCACTGACGCGCGACGGAGATAGACAGTTATCAATGACGTTATTAGTTTCTTCGGTCATTGACTGCGGATTATTATTGAACTAGCTGGTACCCGCGACTTCGTCTGCGTACTTTTAATTTGAATATTAAGGATTATATAAAAGGAACGGTATAGCATGTGATTAAAAGAGAGTAAGTAGGTATATTTAAAAAAAATAAAAAATATCTGTTTACAGTCGTTATCGTCGTTGTCGTCGGTAGTCGTTAAGCCGTTGGTCCCGGCTATTAGCCGTAAAAACACCTCCACCAACCCGCAGTGGAGCAGCGTGGTGGAGTATGCTCCATACCCCCTCCGGTTGATTGAGGGGAGGCCTGTGCCCAGCAGTGGGACGTATATAGGCAGTTTATGTTTATGTTATGTTAGTCGTTATAAAGTACCTATGTATTCCATTGAGTGGCAGAAATTACCTAGGAATATTTATCGGTCCCTTATGTCCAAGACACTTACAGGGGTCAGCGTCACGTTGTGTACAAAAATATTTTAAAATGACCTAATTTAAAACTTTTTTGTACACAACGTTTGCTATTTTGTTATTATTTGTTAAAATGTAGAAATTGTTTGGACTCGACACTCGCGAGCAGGCCACGTATACACCACGTGCGCTCCCCCACCACAAGACAGCGCCGTTGACTGCCACCACACTTCGGCGAATGTGCGCGACGACGAACGACGACCGACGGCAGTGGCGGCGATGCAGAGTATTCGTTAAAAGGAACTTTATCTACAAAAGCCAAATTTTTTTAACTTGATACACCCAAAACTACTAAATATCATGTTCCTAGGTTCAGTGGTTAATATTTTGTATACAAAAAGTTTGGCTTCGTAGTTCCCGTTCCGAATCCGTTCCGTTCCGTTCGAATTTCGGAAAATCCGTTTGTTGAAAAACTCTGCACATCCTAAGAGACCTACGTATCAAGTTTCATGGTTTTATCTTCAAAAATGACGAATACCCATACAAACATTCAACCCGTATTTCACCCCCATACTGGTAAAAATTTCAAAATGCTTGAACAAACGATTTTTTGTTTGTTATTTAGTGCCTAAACACAAAATTTAATATTTTTATCTTGAAAAATGACGAACCTCATAAAAAATTTCAACACCTATTTCATCCCCTCAAAGATCGAATTTTCAAAAACGCTTTAACAAATTGTTTTTTTTATTTCTTATCAAGTTCCTAAATATAAAGTTTCGTGGTTTTATCCCCAAAAATGACGAACTCCCATACAAACTTTCAACCCTCATTTCACCCCCTCACTGGTCGAAATTTCAGCAACGCTAGAACAAATGTTTAATTATTTTTTATCAAGTGCTTAAATATAAAGTTTCATGGATTTATATTTTAAAATTAAAATATCCCATACAAACTTTCAACCCCTATTTCAATCTCTTCGTCCCTTCTTTTCGCAATAAAAGGTATCCTATTTTCTTTCTCAGGGTCTAAAGATTGTCTGTGCCAAATTTAATCAAAATCGGTTGAGAGGTTTAAGCGGGAAAGCGTAACAGACAGACAGACAGACAGAGTTACTTTCGCATTTATAATATTAGTAAGGATTATTTTCCCTCGTTAAATAGTAAACAAACTAAGTGTAGGTGTTATAATTTCGTTGACGAACTGATTACCTATCCGTTTCTTTGTCTAAAATGAGTATTACCTTATTACTATGATTGATTACTGGGCTTAAAGTTCGTATAAATGTCTATCGAATTACCTCCTCAAGTTTAAAGCGTAGCTAGTCATGTAGTACTATATTAATTATGTGGTGTAAGTAATTAGATTTTATCTGTATGTAATGTAACAGTCAGTTGAATAAAAAAACTTATACAAATCAGATCAATTAATTGGCGTAATGTGATTCTAGAAAGAGTTTTAATGTTAATAGATAGCTAGCTATAGCTATGTGTAGGTTCCTGTAGGAATGAGATATAACTGTTTAATAAAGACAGTTGCATCAAAATTTTATCATAAATTCCCTAAATTATGGCGCCTACCTACCCTCTAAGTTAGAAAAGTGATCAAATACTAACTTGAGGTCACTCAGTTTATAAAAAAACATCGAAATCATTCCAGTAGCTATGGCGTCATGCGCTTCTTGACACGATCACGAAATCTAGATTTCCGCGGGAATGAGGTATTTTCCCGCCATAAAAAGTAGCCTGTGTCCGTGCCTAAGATCCTATCTTTAAATTAACCAAGTCTTATAAAATTCCGTTCAGACGTTAAGGCGTGAATGAGGCAAACTTTTAAAACAAACAATTAAAAATCACTAACCTAGTTTTCTGTCTACTGCCTACGCCTTAAGTACGATAGCATAAATATTAATAGGCCATATCCTTTTCTAGATTACTATCTATCAGCTAACTAAATTTCATCAAAATCCGTTGAGCCTGTAGGGACACACAGTGTATTATTCCTAAAATCGGAGTCAGCAATTCTGTGCGGGCGCAACGGCGCCAACCAGTTGTTTCCCATACCGCGCTCCCTCCACTCGCGTCAGTAGCCTGTTAATTATAATTATTTCAATTGTTAAAGAATCTAATAAATGTGCAGTGCGTGAACGTTAATCTGACTTCTTCTTTATCTCCTATTAGTCCAAAGTAATAGAATACATAAAAACCCTAAACTGGTGACCCCTAGAGTGAATTTGAACATTTTTAAATCTGCTGAATCAGGAAACAACTCGCCACGCGGCGCGGGCCTATTTGCCGCGTGGCTACAGGCTAGCGGGGGAGCGCACACGCGATTTTAGTCGCCTTAAAAGGTTAATTTGTGTTTTTTTTTTTTTTAAGTGATAATAGTGACAGTGAAAGATGCCGGGTAATACACCACCCCCACCCCCACCCCCACCAGTGGAACCTTTAGCAGTAATTTAGATATCTAATCGGATCGCAAACTTTTGGACTGATCAGCCACGAGCCTGGTTTGTACATGCGGAATTAACACGTGTATTGGAGGAGTTTTGCAACAACAGCGCAACGGTCACTGGGAGCCGTTGGGTTATTATTCCAAGAAGTTAACCGACGCGCAACAGAAATATTCAACCTATGACAGAGAATTATTGGCTATTTACATGTGTATTAAACATTTTAGAAACATGATTGAAGGGCGTCAGGTTACAGTTTATTCTGATCACAAACCGTTGTCTTTCGCATTTTCGAAAATTAATCCGGAGAAAGAAACGCCAAGGCGTACCAGATATTTGACAGTAATAAGCGAATTTACTACCGACATACGTCACATAAATGGTAATGACAACATTGTTGCGGATGCCTTATCGCGCATAGAAACAGTATGTAGTCCAACTACAATAGATTATGCACAGTTAGCAGAAGCTCAGAAGAACGATGAATATTTGAAACGTAATGAGTATGACAGTCACGTTGTTATGAAGAAAATAGTTGTACCGCATACAGGAAAAACTATATTTTGTGATACGTCAAGTCTTAGGAAGATTGAATGAGTATGGTATAACGATTAATGTGTCCAAATGTGCCTTTGGTCAACAGAAAATAGAGTTTTTAGGGCACGAAGTATCCACTGAAGGAATTAAGCCTTTAGATGACAAAGTTGCTGCGATACAAAATTTTCCAAAACCAAGAACGATCGAGGAGTTGAGACGTTTTCTAGGTATGATTAATTTTTATCGCCCACACATTTCGGGCGCAGTTAGAAGTCAGGCGTTACTTAATTCATACCTACACGGGGCAAAGAAGAAAGATAAGACCCCCATTGTGTGGACTCAGGATGCCGAGAAGGCATTCGACGAATGTAAGCGGAGCCTTAGCCAAGCCGTTAGGTTGGCCTACCCGGGTGCAGACGCTACGTTAGCATTAATGACGGACGCATCTAACACGTGTAAGGTCGATGACGAAGAGGAGCATAAAAAGCATCTACGTCAAGTCGGAATTTTCTTATGTTAAGCAAAAATTGCACAAAATAATCAAGTGTTTAGAATAATTTTGAAGTAAGCAAAAAAGTTAGTATTTAAGTAGTTTAAAAGATTTTTTGTGTTAATTTAATAGACGGACACTGCAGCATCTGGTCGCTCATGCTAACCAGATGAGTATTATTTCTATTATGGGTAATCCGCAAAGTAAAAATGAGGAAGTCGTTATAGCTCAAGTCGGAGCTAACGACGCCAACGCCACCGCGACTATGGAGAAGAAGGTGGAACTGCTTCGTGTTTTTCTAATTTGTATTATTGTCATCGTGGGTTTAGTGTTAATGTCCAAAGGATGCAGGCGTTGTGGTCAGCAGGCCAGGTCTGCCATAGTCAAGGACATGGTTTCGTCAATGGAAAGGGGCGCCCTAGCGGTAGCAGCGACAGCGCACCCTGTTTCGGAGCGAGTTCCCACATTTTAGTGATGGTTGTATTCAATGTACGAGTGTCCCTCTAGTAATATCTATTAATGTATAATACAAATAGTAAGTAAATTTAGTAATTAAGTATTTTTTTAAGGTTCACGACAGGGATAGTTAACCTAGATAAATATTGTAAATTGCATCGTGTTATAATAGTTAGGTAGCATGCGCTTGTATACGTGTAGTGATGGGCAGGGAAAGAAAAAATTGGGTGGGAAAGAAAAAATATCGGGAAAATATGGGAAAATAAAATAAACACCCGAAAAATTCCCGAATCATGGGAAAATATTTTTTATTTAATTATTTTTAATCTTATTATTATTTGTATGTCGTTTCCATGTCTCGGGTCGGGTCTGTCATGGAGTCCCGGACTTTTGGAAGGCGTGCGTGGGGCCGAAGCCAACACGTGGAGTCCCCTTAAGACAATTTACTCTAAATGTGTTGTGACATCAACCGGCGATTATCCCTGTATGCACTATGGGAGTGCACCCAAAGACAATCCCTGCTTCGTGTAGGACTATTGCAGATTATGGGAACAAAAGGAACGGGGCTATTGGGTTGGGGGTTAGTGAACCGGGATACTGGGGCTATGGGGGACTATGGCGCCTGCTCGACCAATTTTAATAACAGAGACACATTGGGCAGGCGGTGACTCGTCACTAACTGGTTGGGTCACCTATCTAGCCGACGCGACTGGACGGCAAGGCAACAACATGGTTGTGAGCATCTCAGGATGTCAAGAGGTGTACACCGCTTTCTGCGAGGCGGTTTACCCGCCTTACCAACTCGCGACTTATGCATCTTTCACTTCCACCCTGCGAGCGTATAGCTCTAACGCCCCACTCTGGCTGACCAATGAAGGCAAGCCAGAGGTGAGAGTCCTGCGGCCCCCGCTAAGGTCCACTCCGGCCAGCCAGTACTGTCACCATCTTTGTTGCTCTTCTTTGGACTCTCTCGAGTAAAGAGAGATCTCTCTCTAGTAGAGTCCTTCCGATAGTAAAGTCTCCATATTTGAAACCCATGTTCTAACAGCGGTCTGACGTAAGTAAGTTTTGTAGAGCCTAAGAAACAATTCCGTATCTATAATGATAAAAAGCTTTTCTAATTATGTATAAGAGGGAGTTATCCTTATTAGTGATTCCAATAATGTGTTCGTCCCACTTTAGATTATGTGTTATCGTTATTATCTGAACATTTTTTACTATGACACCAGAGGTGTATGACCATTAATTTGGCTTTAATTGGATTTTAAAAATCTCGATTTTTCATACATTTTGTAAAAAATAATATTATGTCCGTTGGGAAAAAGAGGTATACAAGCGTATTACAAAGGACCGTTAGAACATTTATTAGTATGGCGCCAAACTTCTATGACCATTATTGGACTTTCAGTTTTGGTTAATATGTTAAAATACCGGCCATCGAAAAAAATATGTCGAATCTGTCTAATAGTTGCTTCTCAATATTTTTTAATAACACCAAACATCTATGACCATTATTTTGACTTTTATTGGAATTTACGTTTTAGTTCGAATGTGAAAAATGCTGACCAGCAAAAATATCATGTTGAGAGTATCGAGTAGATGCCTGTTATATTTTTTTTCTATAGCGCCAAACTTGTATGACCATTAGTTTGGCTTTTAGTGTATTTTAAAAATCTTGATTTCTTATTTATTTTGTATGAAAATAAAGTGCTTTGGGTAAAAAATGCGGTACGGCGGATTACAAAGGACCTTTAGAACATTTAATAATCCGGCGCAAAACATTTTTGACCGTTATGTTGACTTTTTATTCATCTCTCTTTCCGTTTTGGTTCAAATGGGAAAATGTCAGCCAGCGAAACAAATAAGTCAAATCTTTTGGTAAACGACTTGAAACGTATTTTTACGATACTACCAAATGTCGACTTTGGCTTTTATTTGACTTTAAAAAAAACTTGTTTTATACATTTTAACAATGACAACAAGCAGAGCTTTCCCAATGACTAGTTATTAGTCAGATAAATACTTTGTGTTTTTGTTTTGTGTGTTGTTAGGTGAACTTCTATATTAATACTATCTGATTTTAGATATGACGTTGACTGTAGTTTTTGCATTCGACTCAACGTTACGGCCTAAGTTTAGGTTGAATTATGGTATTGATTCACCTTGACCGTAAATGGTTACCACCCTCCAAAGATAAGCTTGCCATCTAGTGACGAAACTCGTATTTTGGCATGACGCCTGAAGTATCTGTTAGGGAAAACAGGAGTCGGGTAGTTGTACTTATAATAAACTTTTTCTATTCTATTCTACTTTGCAAGTATGCCTATCACAATGTCCTGGTGCTACTCGGCCGATAACATAGTACTTACCTCTATCACCCCGCTGTTTATTCCTTGTATACACTTTTCTTTAAAAAAGTAGCTTCTTAAGCGTGTATCACCATCAGGTAAGGTAGTGGTCAAACGTAAACCTATTTTTCAAAAGACGACCACCATATTACGCCTTTAGCAAGATAGTTCCATTATCACTAGATAAAACTTTTTTTTGATTTTTGAAAAATCGAATTAAGTTCAAAATATTGGTCATAGTCGTTTAATGCCATAGTAATAAACATTCTGACGATCCTTTAAATAACGCGCCTGTTGTATTTTATTTTTATACAAAATGAATCAAAAATCAAGTTTTTTTTAAATCCCACAAAAGCCAAACTAATTAATGGTCATACACGTTTTTGTCATAGTTAATAATGTCTCGATAGCTTTGACATGTGTTTTTTGCTGACCGGCACTTTTCACATAGAAACTATAACGTAAAGTCCAACAAAAGTCAAAATAATGGTCATAGACGTTTGGTGCCCTAATAATAAATGGTCAAATGGATAAGTTCTAACGGGATATACAAATATTGTTTCATGGCCGGCACTTCACATTTTCACCAAAAATGTATGAAAATTCAGTTTTTTTTTAATTCGAATAAAACCGAAAATATTGACCCTACAGCTTTGGTGCCATAGTAATAAATGCTCAGACAGATAAGTTCTAAGAATAATACCGTTATTGTTACTTGGCCGGCACTTTACATTTTCACCAAAAATGTATGAAAAATACAGTTTTTTAAAATCGAATAAAACCGAAGATATTGACCCTACAGCTTTGGTGCCATAGTAATAAATGCTCATACGGATAAGATCTAACGGAATATAGCAAAATTATTTTTTGGCCGGCACTTTGACTTCTGGGCCGAAATCCGATGATCTCCTTTAGATAAGTTTTTTAAGAGTTCATACGACACTACGACAGAAAATAAATTGGGCATAAGTAGGCATACATTATATTTAAATGGTCTTTGTTGGAAATCCTTACTTTTAATACAAATATATGCGATAAAAAATATTTTCCCTTGAAATGGGAATTTTTCGGGTTTTTTCCCTCAGAATTGGGAAAATTCCCAAAACGCGGGAATTTTCCGGGTAAGAACCCAACACTATATACGTGCGATAGGCGGACGCGCTGATCGCAGGTGTCAAGTTGCAGCTAGCGATAGGCGCTGGGGCACTACGTTGCTGCGCGCATTGAATTTCAGAGAAATTAGGGTTCAGTAATTGATTTTTAAATGTTAGAATCTAAAATTTTTTTTATGAAAATTTTGGAGATGGAGGGGGAATGATGTAGGGACACACAGTGTATTATTCCTTAAATCGGAGTCAGCAATTCTGTGCGGGCGCAACGGCGCCAACCAGTTGTTTCCCATACCGCGCTCCCTCCACTCGCGTCAGTAGCCTGTTAATTATAATTATTTCAATTGTTAAAGAATCTAATAAATGTGCAGTGCGTGAACGTTAATCTGACTTCTTCTTTATCTCCTATTAGTCCAAAGTAATAGAATACATAAAAACCCTAAAAGCCGTTTAGGCATGATAGACAAAACTCCCAGCAAAAACCATAAAAAAATCACTAACTCAATTCAGTTTTCTGCCTACTTCCTACCCCCTAAGTACGATGACGTGATCAATTTGATCGTACAACCGTTTTTAGATAACCAACTATTACCTTACTAAATTTCATTAAAATCCGTTCAGCCGTTTAGACGTGAAAGAGCAAAAGTCCCAACAAAAACGACTACAAATCACTAAATCAATTTAGTTATCTGCCAACTGCCTACCCCCTAAGAACGATGGCGTGATTATTTATAGCCTATGACCATTTCTAGGTTATCATCTATCACCATACCAAATTTCATCAAAATCCGTTGAGCCGTTTAGGCGTGAAAGAGTAACAGACAGACAGACAGACAGACAGAGTTACTTTCGCATTTATAATATTAGTATGGATGTGGTGTAAGTAATTAGATTTTATCTGTATGTAATGTAACAGTCAGTTGAATAAAAAAACTTATACAAATCAGATCAATTAATTGGCGTAATGTGATTCTAGAAAGAGTTTTAATGTTAATAGATAGCTAGCTATAGCTATGTGTAGGTTCCTGTAGGAATGAGATATAACTGTTTAATAAAGACAGTTGCATCAAAATTTTATCATAAATTCCCTAAATTATGGCGCCTACCTACCCTCTAAGTTAGAAAAGTGATCAAATACTAACTTGAGGTCACTCAGTTTAAAAAAAAACATCGAAATCATTCCAGTAGCTATGGCGTCATGCGCTTCTTGACACGATCACGAAATCTAGATTTCCGCGGGAATGAGGTATTTTCCCGCCATAAAAAGTAGCCTGTGTCCGTGCCTAAGATCCTATCTTTAAATTAACCAAGTCTTATAAAATTCCGTTCAGACGTTAAGGCGTGAATGAGGCAAACTTTTAAAACAAACAATTAAAAATCACTAACCTAGTTTTCTGTCTACTGCCTACGCCTTAAGTACGATAGCATAAATATTAATAGGCCATATCCTTTTCTAGATTACTATCTATCAGCTAACTAAATTTCATCAAAATCCGTTGAGCCGTTTAGGCATGATAGACAAAACTCCCAGCAAAAACCATAAAAAAATCACTAACTCAATTCAGTTTTCTGCCTACTTCCTACCCCCTAAGTACGATGACGTGATCAATTTGATCGTACAACCGTTTGTAGATAACCAACTATTACCTTACAAAATTTCATTAAAATCCGTTCAGCCGTTTAGACGTGAAAGAGCAAAAGTCCCAACAAAAACGACTACAAATCACTAAATCAATTTAGTTATCTGCCAACTGCCTACCCCCTAAGAACGATGGCGTGATTATTTATAGCCTATGACCATTTCTAGGTTATCATCTATCACCATACCAAATTTCATCAAAATCCGTTGAGCCGTTTAGGCGTGAAAGAGTAACAGACAGACAGACAGACAGACAGAGTTACTTTCGCATTTATAATACTAGCTGGTACCCGCGACTTCGTCTGCGTACTTTTAATTTGAATATTAAGGATTATATAAAAGGAACGGTATAGCATGTGATTAAAAGAGAGTAAGTAGGTATATTTAAAAAAAAATAAAAAATATCTGTTTACAGTCGTTATAAAGTACCTATGTATTCCATTGAGTGGCAGAAATTACCTAGGAATATTTATCGGTCCCTTATGTCCACTTACAGGGGTCAGCGTCACGTTGTGTACAAAAATATTTTAAAATGACCTATTTTAAAACTTTTTTGTACACAACGTTTGCTATTTTGTTATTATTTGTTGAAATGTAGAAATTGTTTGGACTCGACACTCGCGAGCAGGCCACGTATACACCACGTGCGCTCCCCCACCACAAGACAGCGCCGTTGACTGCCGCCACACTTCGGCGAATGTGCGCGACGACGAACGACGACCGACGGCAGTGGCGGCGATGCAGAGTATTCGTTAAAAGGAACTTTATCTACAAAAGCCAAATTTTTTTAACTTGATACACCCAAAACTACTAAATATCATGTTCCTAGGTTCAGTGGTTAATATTTTGTATACAAAAAGTTTGGCTTCGTAGTTCCCGTTCCGAATCCGTTCCGTTCCGTTCGAATTTCGGAAAATCCGTTTGTTGAAAAACTCTGCACATCCTAAGAGACCTACGTACCAAGTTTCATGGTTTTATCTTCAAAAATGACGAATACCCATACAAACATTCAACCCGTATTTCACCCCCATACTGGTAAAAATTTCAAAATGCTTGAACAAACGATTTTTTGTTTGTTATTTAGTGCCTAAACACAAAATTTAATATTTTTATCTTGAAAAATGACGAACCTTATAAAAAATTTCAACACCTATTTCATCCCCTCAAAGATCGAATTTTCAAAAACGCTTTAACAAATTGTTTTTTTATTTCTTATCAAGTTCCTAAATATAAAGTTTCGTGGTTTTATCCCCAAAAATGACGAACTCCCATACAAACTTTCAACCCTCATTTCACCCCCTCACTGGTCGAAATTTCAGCAACGCTAGAACAAATGTTTAATTATTTTTTATCAAGTGCTTAAATATAAAGTTTCATGGATTTATATTTTAAAATTAAAATATCCCATACAAACTTTCAACCCCTATTTCAATCTCTTCGTCCCTTCTTTTCGCAATAAAAGGTATCCTATTTTCTTTCTCAGGGTCTAAAGATTGTCTGTGCCAAATTTAATCAAAATCGGTTGAGAGGTTTAAGCGGGAAAGCGTAACAGACAGACAGACAGACAGAGTTACTTTCGCATTTATAATATTAGTAAGGATTATTTTCCCTCGTTAAATAGTAAACAAACTAAGTGTAGGTGTTATAATTTCGTTGACGAACTGATTACCTATCCGTTTCTTTGTCTAAAATGAGTATTACCTTATTACTATGATTGATTACTGGGCTTAAAGTTCGTATAAATGTCTATCGAATTACCTCCTCAAGTTTAAAGCGTAGCTAGTCATGTAGTACTATATTAATTGTGGTGTAAGTAATTAGATTTTATCTGTATGTAATGTAACAGTCAGTTGAATAAAAAAACTTATACAAATCAGATCAATTAATTGGCGTAATGTGATTCTAGAAAGAGTTTTAATGTTAATAGATAGCTAGCTATAGCTATGTGTAGGTTCCTGTAGGAATGAGATATAACTGTTTAATAAAGACAGTTGCATCAAAATTTTATCATAAATTCCCTAAATTATGGCGCCTACCTACCCTCTAAGTTAGAAAAGTGATCAAATACTAACTTGAGGTCACTCAGTTTAAAAAAAAAACATCGAAATCATTCCAGTAGCTATGGCGTCATGCGCTTCTTGACACGATCACGAAATCTAGATTTCCGCGGGAATGAGGTATTTTCCCGCCATAAAAAGTAGCCTGTGTCCGTGCCTAAGATCCTATCTTTAAATTAACCAAGTCTTAAAAAATTCCGTTCAGACGTTAAGGCGTGAATGAGGCAAACTTTTAAAACAAACAATTAAAAATCACTAACCTAGTTTTCTGTCTACTGCCTACGCCTTAAGTACGATAGCATAAATATTAATAGGCCATATCCTTTTCTAGATTACTATCTATCAGCTAACTAAATTTCATCAAAATCCGTTGAGCCGTTTAGGCATGATAGACAAAACTCCCAGCAAAAACCATAAAAAAATCACTAACTCAATTCAGTTTTCTGCCTACTTCCTACCCCCTAAGTACGATGACGTGATCAATTTGATCGTACAACCATTTGTAGATAACCAACTATTACCTTACTAAATTTCATTAAAATCCGTTCAGCCGTTTAGACGTGAAAGAGCAAAAGTCCCAACAAAAACGACTACAAATCACTAAATCAATTTAGTTATCTGCCAACTGCCTACCCCCTAAGAACGATGGCGTGATTATTTATAGCCTATGACCATTTCTAGGTTATCATCTATCACCATACCAAATTTCATCAAAATCCGTTGAGCCGTTTAGGCGTGAAAGAGTAACAGACAGACAGACAGACAGACAGACAGACAGACAGAGTTACTTTCGCATTTATAATATTAGTATGGATTAGTATGGAAGTATGGATTTGATGCTTACTAGCAATTATTTTATCAGTATTGAGCTTTTTTGTTACAATTTGGACAAATAATATCCATATAGTACTGCTTTTTGATATTTTCCAAGGAATAAATCTTGTTAACATTTAATTGAAAACAAACATAATTTACCTTATATTTAAAATAAAATAAAAATACTTTCAATATCACATTAGCTATAAAGGTAATTTTTAACACATTTATAACAGGACATTGATTAGAAATTGATATTTTGTAACTTAGCTTCATCATCATATTGATAGTTGTGCCGCTGCTTGGCAAACATTTTGCTTGGTTTTTTTTTGAAATAATTATAGAACTGTCTTCCAATGACATCTTTATTGAGTAATATTCAGTAGTAAACTTACTTTACCATCTTTGCACATTAAATAACATATAACAACTTAAAAATAAACATTACTTAATAGAAAACATAACCTTTAACAAACAAAATTAATTTAAAAACACTTGTTTCGTTCACAACTGTCATCACGCGCGGAAGTGCTGTCGAAGTTAAAGTGTTTTACGCTACCAAAAGTGACTGATTTGTTATGAAAATAGTGCAAAAGTGCAATTAAAGTTCGCGATCAACTGAACTAGTGTTATCTCACTATAGAACTCTCGAAATCGGTCACAATTAAGCGAAATATAAAACTTAATCTGACTGACTATCTTAAAATACCCTCAAATTTTGTTTACAATTACAACAACATGCCACTGTGACAGCTAGTAATAGTGTTGCCATAATCGCTAAACACGAATGGATTTAATACAATATGGCTGATAAACCTCTAGTCCAACAAGCCTTGCATAAAGGGCTTTATCACACGCGCCCGCGCTATCATTCATCGGGCGACACCTCCACTGGAAACGAGGATAACACAACGAAAACAATTCAGAACCAGCAGTGGACTACTGTACAAAACAAAAAAAGATCGTTATCCAGTCCAGATGACAAAAATAATCAACACAAACAAACTAAATTAGACACCTACTGGCTAAGCAACCCAATTGAAGTGGCAAATAGCTTTTCCCAGCTTGATAATGAAGAAATACATGACCAGGACCATCAAAATGGATCATTACAGAACTCTGAAAGGATACCAAAACCACCTCCAATATTCGTAGATAAAGTTGGAAATATTCAACCACTGATTGAACTGCTAAATACTCATGTCAAAGATAACTACACTATTAAAGTTCTCCGCAATGAAAAAGTAAAGATACTGCCGCAATGCTCAGAAACTTACACAAAAATTGTTAAAGAACTACAGATACGTGAAACAGAATTCTATACCTACAAACCTAAACAGGAAAGATACTACAAGGTAGTCTTAAAGAAAATTCATCCATCAACAAATCTCGATGACATCAAGGAGGCATTACTTGAACATAATCACATTGTCACAAACATATGGAACATTAAAGAAAGACAAACTCAAAAACCCCTGCCTATATTTATAGTGGAATTACAACCAAACCAAAATAACAAAGATATTTTTAACATTCGTACTATTCTGCACTGCCGAGTTGAATTTGAAGAACCAAGACCCAAACGTATTATTCCCCAATGTGCCAAATGTCAACAATACGGCCACACGAAGACCTACTGTCACCGGAAACCCAAATGCATTAAATGTGCCGGCGATCACAAATCGTCTGACTGCACAAGAAAGGAGAGGACAGATGATGTCAAATTTGTTCTCTGTGACGGTAATCACCCAGCAAACTATAAGGGCTGTAAGGTATACAAGGAGATCCAGAAATCTAAATTTCCCCCCTTACGGAAAAAGACTGCTAATATTACAGTAGACATAGCGAATCAACCTCCCCCTAAATCACAACACGAAAGAAAAACTCACACAACATACACATATGCCAGAGCAGCTGCTAGAGACCGAGAAGAGCCATCACAGCAGTATTATCATAATAGTCATAAAGAAAACCCCAATAAAATAAGTGTGATGCCGGAATTAATGGAAATGCTACAAACGATTATGAAACAACTAACGATGATGACACAAATGCTTATGTCAGTCACTGCCAAGTTGACACATTCGATTCACTAACTATAGTCCTATGGAATGCCAATGGGCTATCACAACATACCCTTGAGGTTAAAGCATTCCTGGAAATACATAACATTGATATTCTTCTAGTATCGGAAACGCATTTCACCAACAAAAATAAATTTAATATTCCCAAATACCAATGCTATCACACTATGCATCCAGATGGAACCGCACATGCTGGAAGTGCGATATTGATAAGAAAAAATCTTAAACACTATAAAATAGCATCGCATTGCACAGAAATGTTTCAAAGCACCAACTTGGTAATTGAAGACTGGTATGGGCCATTAGTGGTAGCAGCCATCTACAGCCCACCTAAACACAATCCCAAAAAAGAAGATTATGCAAAATTTTTCTCTTTACTTGGCAAAAGATTTATTGCAGGTGGTGACTATAACGCTAAAAATACTTTTTGGGGATCACGAATTACTACTACAAAGGGACGGCAACTTCTTCAAGCAGTAAATGATTTAAAATTGAATGTCATCACATGTAGGTCCCCAACATATTGGCCTACAGACAGAAAAAAGAAACCAGACTTGATAGACTTCTGTGTTATAAGGGGCATAAATGCCAATAAATTCGAATGCAAAGCCAGCTCGGAATTGTCATCTGATCACTCACCGGTATTTGTTACCTTGAAAAGATGGTTTGCCCAAGTTCCCCAATCTTGTAAGTTACACAATAGTAACACCGACTGGGAATATTTTCGTGAACTGGTATCATCTGCTATTAAAACCGATTTTCCTTTGAAAAATGAAGACGATATAGAAGAAGTTGTTGAACACTTTAACCACTGCATCCAGAATTCTGCGTGGGAAGCAACCCCAGAATGCAAACGCATAGGTCAACGCGAATTCCCTCATAAAATAAGAGAGCTACTTGCTGTAAAACGAAGACTTAGGAAAATATGGCAAACCAACAGGTATCCGAGTGACAAGAAACGACTCAATGCATTCACTGCAAAATTGAAACAGTCACTAACTGATATTCGGGACAGGGAAGTACAGAACTACCTTCGTAGCTTGGCTGGTTCTTTAGCTTCGGACTACTCATTGTGGAAAGCCACTAGAAAACTAAAAAGGCCTCAGCAATACCATCCGCCAATTTCTAAAAAAGATAAAAATTGGGCGATTAATGATGCTGACAAAGCTGAAGAATTCGCAAATCACCTTGAACATGTATTCACTCCTAATGAAGACGAAGGATCAGTAAAACATGGACAGATATGTGACATACTAGCTCAGACCTACCAATTAGATCTTCCAATAAAAAAAGTGACAAAAGCAGAAGTCTACGCTGCTATTCGCAATCTAGTTAGTCACAAAACACCTGGCTACGACCTGATAACGCCTACTATTCTGAAACAGCTTCCTGAAAGAGCTATATGTTTCCTGACTTATGTTTTTAATGCCATTCTCCAGCGAGGTTATGTGCCTACACAATGGAAGGTAGCCGAAATTATAATGATCGCTAAGCCTGGCAAACCTGCTAGCGATGTAAAGTCATACCGCCCAATTAGTTTGCTGTCTATCACCTCAAAGTTGCTGGAAAAATATTCATGAAAAGACTCATGCCACTCATTCACGAACAGAAGCTAATACCGGCGCATCAGTTTGGTTTCCGGCAGGGGCATGGCACCGTTGAACAAGTCCACAGACTTGTTGAACAGATTCATCGTGGCTTTGAAAAGAAAGAGTTCTGCTCAGCGGTATTTCTCGACATATCCCAGGCGTTTGATCGCGTGTGGCACCTCGGGCTCTTAGCCAAAATAAGAAAATCTCTTCCGATAAATTACTTCCATTTCCTAAAATCCTACCTTGACAACAGATTCTTTCTCGTAAGGCAGGGTGAAGCGGTCACAAGTCTACGCAAAGTAAAAGCAGGTGTCCCTCAGGGCAGCGTTCTGGGCCCTATCTTATACCTCCTTTACACAGCTGACTTACCCATCAGTGGCGATGTTGTAACTGGTACATTCGCAGATGATACGGCGATACTTGCTACGGATCAGTGCCCACTAACTGCTTCAGCAAAACTACAATCAAGTCTCAATAAAATATCTTCCTGGTTTATAGATTGGAGAATCAAGGCAAACGAAACGAAATCTGTTCAAGTTACATTCACTACAAGACGTGACACCTGTCCTCCTGTTGCTCTGAATGGGAAGCAAGTACCTCAAGCCGATCACACTAGATACTTTGGCATCTATCTGGACAGACGCCTTACATGGAGGAAACATATATTTACTAAGAGAAAATCACTTGGCCTAAAATTTCGTGATCTCTATTGGCTGATCAGTAAGAAATCACAAATGTCGCTGGATAGCAAACTATTAATCTACAAATGTATAATGAAACCAATATGGACGTACGGCATACAACTATGGGGTACAGCTGCTAACTCCAACATTGAAATACTCCAAAGATTCCAGTCAAAAGTACTTAGATTAATAGTAGATGCTCCCTGGTACGTCACAAATGATATGATACATCACGATCTCCAAATAAAAACGGTCAAGGAAGAAATCAAAAGTAATATATCAAAGTACAAAAACAGGCTGGAAAACCACCCAAATGAAATGGCAGTGGAGCTAATGAGAAACCCAAACACATTTTTGAGACTGAAGAGGAAAGCGCCACAAGATTTAATCAAGTAACCATTTAGGATGGGACAATGGTTCCATACCTTGCAAGCCTGATAGTATGGAGAATCAAAAATATTGCTGAATGTCCTTGATGATAGATTGCATTAAAAAAAAAGTAAATAAAAAAAAAAAACACTTGTTTTATTATTGTGAAAATTAATTACAGGGATATAAAGAATTGATGTTGTGTGATAATTACACTTATTTGGTCTATAATAAATGAAAATTTTGTACATATTTTAGAAAATAAGTTTTGGAGGCAGACGGGTACATTTTGAAACATGTGACACGTTGCTCTGTGTCGGTAGAGTTCGGGGTTCGGTGCGTGAATTTCCTCACGGTCTCTCCAGGGTGGCAGAATGAAACAGTCCAGGTGGTGATACGAAAGGTCCGCGTTTATTATAAAACGAAAGGCACACTTTACAATCTCACAGTGATTCTAATGTAGGAACAACAAACAATATTATTTAACACAGTCTCTCACATAAAATTAGGAAATACGGATAATTAGAAAATTATATCAGAATAGCGTGAACCATTTCAAGTACGCTCAAACACGGAATCTAGCGGGGAGCCGAATCTCGCGCCGTCCAATCAGTCGGTTTAGACGCGGCGCGATTGGAGGGTGCGACCTGAGGGGGTGAAGTGTGCGGCGGAGGGGAATTTAAAGATCGGCGCGCTACACACTCCTCCTCTAAGCTACAAGAGCGTCCCGCTCGTGGCTTAGCAAAAACATGTGGCGCGTCATGTGTGCGTGTATGTGTCAGGGTCTCCCTATCCCTAATACGAGGCCGTCCTCGCAGCCTACGGGGCTGAACGGGCTGAGTGTCACTTGACTGGGGACCTGAAAACAAAGACACGTCCGAAGAATGAAAACGACCTAACAACTGTCCATCTTGGTCGGCAATCTGGAACATTGTAGGACTAAAGACGCGCTTAACAACATAAGGGCCATCATGTCGTGGCATAAATTTCTTCGTCAAACCCTTCTGGGCATTACTCAGAGCATGAGTAGTAAGAAGAACGAGGTCACCTTCTGCATAGACAGGGGACGGGCGACGAGAGGCATCAGAAGTGTCCTTCCGAGAATCCTGCTGCTTCTCGACACGATCGCGAATCTCCTGGAGCGAACTGACAAACCTGGTCAGGTAAGGCGTAACCTGGGGAACATAATTGTCCTTTTCTAAGACGGCTCTGAGGTCATGATGGGCGTCAAAGGGAGTACGCATCTCCCGCGCAAACATCATATAAGACGGTGTCAAACCGGTGGTACTGCATGTCGCAGTATTCAAAGCAAAACGAACCTGAGGCAAGTACTTCGACCAAGCACGATGCTCACTCAGTTTTAACCAGCATAGCCAACTGAATTTTCATATCCCGGTTCTTCCTTTCGGCGGGATTGGCTTCCGGGTGGTATAAGGGAATCAAATTCTGCTTAATCCCAAGAATGTGCATGCATTGCTGCATAACAGCAGAGACGAATTGCACGCCATTATCAGATACGATACGCCGAGGAAAGCCATAGCGCATAAAATACTGCTCAATCATGAGAGGGGCGCATGCTTCGGTGGTGGCATCGCGGAGGGCAAAGATCTCAACCCAACGCGTAGCAGTATCTTCAATAAGAAGGACCCACTTCGATCCATCTTCAGCTTCTGGAAGAGGGCCAAATAAATCGACAGCGAGGACTTCACCTCGCTGGTTGAGAATCGGAGTCTGCAAAAGACCGGCAGGCTTTTGGTTGGCGGGCATATCTTGCATATCTTGAGGTATTCACTGACGTACCGTCGCATTCCGGTGAAATAATAACGTTGACGGATGCGCTCCAAGGTACGGTCGACGCCTTGATGACCAGCTAGGGGTGCGTCGTGGAATTCCTTGAGGACTTCAGGGATCATGGAGGCCGGTATAACGAGCTGTGGTTCTTCGGAATCAGCATCGGGACTAAGACGATAAAGAACTCCCTGGTTCATTAAATACCCACGCTCCAACGAACGATTCGAAGCCAGAGCATCACTTTGCTCAAGATCTTGAATTATCTTGCAGACGTCGGGGTCGCTCAGCTGAGATTTCCTGAGTTCCTCTGGATTAACGTGGGGAACGTCGACGATTACGGTGCAGATTCCGCAGTCTTCGCGAGAGACATCGTCGCATACAGGACGACTCAGCGTGTCAGCGACAACATTCGCTTTACCAGGCGTGTATTCATATTGTTATTTTGCTGTGGGGTCGAGCCGCTGATATAGAAACTATTTTCATCATTCAAAAAAGAGCAGTTCGCGCTATTTATAAGCTGCGTTGTTGGGACTCTTTGAGGGAGCTGTTTAAAGAAATAAATATACTGACGGTCGCAAGTCAATATATATATGAAAACATTATGTATGTACGTAAAAACTTATCTCTCCTTCCGAGAAACTGTGAAAGGCATACTTACAATACAAGAAATAAACATAAAATTGCTATTCAAAATTCTAGATTAAGTAAATTAAATTCATCTTTTTTGGGGTTATGTATACGTTTTTACAATAAAATACCAGATAATATTTTAAATTTATCAGAAAATAAATTTAAAGCTCACGTGAAGCTTACTTTATGTAAAAAAGCTTATTATAAGATTAATGACTACCTAAATGATAAAAATGTCTGGTATTGAATGTGTTCCTCTAGTTATTAAATAACTTGTAATGTATATCCTCATTGGTTTTTAAAAGATGTGTTGCTGTTGCAGTTTCTTGTCATTTCTTCTCCTCAGCCATAACACCTTGCGAAATGACGTAAATTCAAAAATGTTACATTGACCTTCAACAAGTTTATCCATGTTAATTACGTCGAATAAATGATTCTGATTTCTGATTTCTGATTGTATGTCGAACGCCTGAAGTCGGAGCGCCCAGCGCATCAGTCGACCACTTGGTGACTTGAGGGTAAGAAGCCACCGCAAAGGCTGATGGTCGCTGCGAACGATAATAGGTTGTCCGTATATATAGGGGCGGTACTTCTCTACGGCCCAAACAACAGCTAATGCTTCCCGTTCAGTGGTGCTGTACTTCCTTTCAGCACTGGTAAGTAAACGACTGGAGTACTCGATGGGGTGTTCCTCTATGCCATCTCCTTGAGTGAGGACAGCACCTAAGGCGTAGTCGCTTGCATCGGTACGTATAACGAACGGTTTGCTATAATCGGCCTGAACTAAAACAGGAGCGCTGGTGAGTTTCTTCTTCAACTCATCGAAAGCTTTCTGCTGCTCGTCACTCCAGTTCCAAGGCTCATTCTTCCTGGAAAGTTTCGTGAGCGGTTGTGCTATCCCAGAAAACCCGGGGACAAACTTACGGAACCAAGCACAGGTCTGTAAAAAAGTCCTGAGATGCTTAAGGTTCTTAGGCTCATTCATATTGTGGATCGACTCAACCTTCGAACCATCCGGTAAGATACCTTCCGGCGTGATAAGGTGTCCAAGGTATTTCACCTCCTTGGCAACGAAGACACACTTATCTCGTTTGGCGCGTAAACCAAAAACGCGTAAACGATCGAAAACCAACTGTAGGTCCTGTAAGTGCTTCTGTAAGACTCCGAGAGGACGAGAAGATCATCTAGATAGACGAGTAACGTGACATCCTTGACCATGCTCCCTGAACGAAAACGATCCATAAGACGCTGGAATGTTGCCGGGGCATTCTTGAGGCCAAAAAGCATTCTGAGAAACCTGTAAGTACCGGATGGCGTGACGAACGCAGTTTTATCCCTGTCACCCGGTGCGACGCTAACTTGCCAATAACTGGAACGGAGGTCGATGGTACTGATGAAGCAACCCTTCGTAGAGTGCAGCAGGTTCTCGATGACTGGCAGTGGATACGAGTCTGACTTAGTAATCGCATTAAGACGACGGTAGTCCACGCAGAAACGAAAGGTGCCGTCCTTCTTAGGCACGAGCAAAGCAGGAGAGGCCCACGGAGACTCACACTCTTCGATGATACCCTCTGCCAATATCTTACCGAGCTCAGCTTCCATAATAGCTTTCTTAGCTGGAGTCAATCGAAAAGGCGGGACGGCGACAGGTACATGATCGCCAGTGTCAATACGGTGCTCCGCGTACGTAGTAGACGCTCCTCCTAGATTGAAGACATCTTCATGACGATTGAGAACATCGGATACTTGTCGGCGCTGGTCACAGGTAAGCATGATGCCTTCATCTTCCCTAAGCATGAAAGAAGAAGCAACGACAGAACGGGGAACCTCCGAGTCTTCAGACTCAAATTCGAGAGGGTAGGTCTGGTCGCTACCTGAAAATTTCCAACACGAAGTCGCAAAATCGATGACCATGCCGGAGGCGCTGAGGAAACCCATATCTAGAAGCGTCTCATTATTATCAGCGTCCGGAAAAATAACAAACTCAATCGGAACCTTTTTCTTCTTAAAAGTGACTGAAACATCAACACTGCATACGAGGACATCGTGCTGGTGCACGACTCCGTCAGCGAGTTTCACGGCCACCTGCTTCTGAGTAAAATTTTGCTTCTTATCCTTCAGAAGTATAAAAAGAGAATGACCTGCGACACAGCATTTAGCTGCGGTATCAATAAGAGCGGTGCCTCGCGAACCTAAAATGTCGACGCAAAGAATAGGCCTACTGCAATAAGTAGCCGTCGAGGTCGCGGAAATTGGGGCAACAACAGTGTCATATACCCTACTGAACACGCTTTCAAAACTTGAAGAACAATTCGGGTCGACATCAGTGTCATTCACCCTACTGAACGTGCGGGAAGAATTCGGACCATTTACCCTACTGTGCACGCGTTCAACACCTGTGGAAAAATTCGGGACATTAACCCTACTATATACGCCGGAACAATTCGAGACATTTGCCCTACTGAACATGCTGGAAGAATTCGGACTATTTGCCCTACTGTGCATGTGTTCAAAAGTTGGCGAAAATTGACCCGTGTGATTGACCAAACATTGATCGTGTAACAGACCTTTTGAGAGAGATTGCGAGTCGAGTGAAAGTGTATCCGAATTCGTGTCTGTCAAATGTTGAGTTAAAAGAGTGAAGTTAGTTGCGTGTGACACATGAATGAAATTAGGAACAGAATAAGTAAACATAACCTCGTCATCACCATAGCATAGATCGCAATTACATATTTTATCACTAATCTAATCTAATCTAGCCTACAAGATCCCACTGCTGGGCAAAGGCCTCCCCTTCCTCTTTCCATTTTTCGCGGTCCTGTGCGTATTCCGGCCAGATTGGTTCATTTTATCACAAGAAATATTAATTAAAAGATCATGAATGTCATTATTCGAACTCGGGGTGGAATAAGGTTGTTTACATTAATTAGGAAACGTACTTACGGCGTAAAATGAAACTTTCGCGGTACAATTTGGACATTGTGACCGTATTACATCCTTTGCTCCACAACCATAACAAGAAATAGAATTGTTATCACGCTTATCGTTATCAATCTTATCAGTAGTGTTCTTATTCGATAGTTTACGACACTCTTCACGAACATGACCGGGCATTTTACAGTATATGCAAAACGGACGAAATTTCATGGCACTTTTATTGTTCGACGCGAAGTCCGGAGACATGGTAGACGTGCTGGCGCTGGTAGACGCGGTGCTGGGGCGGCGCGCTGCGTTCTTTAACGACGGCGCGGCCGACATAGACGTCATGCGCGGAGTACACGTCGCAGGACGGTGTGTAGCACACGATGCACTGTCATTACTCACGTTATCTAGGGAATATTCGACTTCACGTGACTTCCAAAGAAGGATCTCGAAGCTGTACACCTCCTCGCGACGCAGGCGCTCGCGGATACGCTGGTGTAAAAGTCCATAAAATAATCATGTCGATCTCGACTTTCTCTGATAGGTCTCCTCGAGGAAGGCGGGCGAGGAGCGCTCGGACTCTCGCCATGAATAATTCCGTCTTCTCGTGTTCATGAGTCATTTTAAAAAGCTCTCTGTAGATGCGATGCGGAGGACGACTGTCGCCGAAGGCGCTGCGCAGACTCTGGATTGCAGTGGTCCAGGTGGTAATGGATGGATTTACGCCCTGCCACCACGTCGCGGCGTCGTGAGTCAGCAACATGGAGATGCCACGGAGTGTGACATGTATGTGATAATAATATTATAAAATTGATGTTATTTTTAAGTTAGCAATGTATAGTGTACCTAATTTTGAAACGATAATTCATTGTATTAACTTAAGATTACTGTTGTTTTTGATTACTTGTGGCTCTGCCCACCCCATTAGGGATTACGGGCGTGAGTTTATGTATGTATGTGTATGTAACTTAAGATTACTGAACGAACACAAAAATCGACTGGTTTTACCCCCATTCGTTTACTGATAGGTGTCGACGCTAATATTCCTAGTATCCAAGCCCGACTGAACGAAGTTAATGCCGCCGAACCTATAATAGATACACTAGACAGACAAACGGTTCAGCTTATTTCTAATAGAATTCTATCCATACTAATATTATAAATGCGAAAGTAACTCTGTCTGTCTGTCTGTCTGTCTGTCTGTCTGTCTGTCTGTCTGTCTGTCTGTTACTCTTTCACGCCTAAACGGCTCAACGGATTTTGATGAAATTTGGTATGGTGATAGATGATAACCTAGAAATGGTCATAGGCTATAAATAATCACGCCATCGTTCTTAGGGGGTAGGCAGTTGGCAGATAACTAAATTGATTTAGTGATTTGTAGTCGTTTTTGTTGGGACTTTTGCTCTTTCACGTCTAAACGGCTGAACGGATTTTAATGAAATTTTGTAAGGTAATAGTTGGTTATCTAAAAACGGTTGTACGATCAAATTGATCACGTCATCGTACTTAGGGGGTAGGAAGTAGGCAGAAAACTGAATTGAGTTAGTGATTTTTTTATGGTTTTTGCTGGGAGTTTTGTCTATCATGCCTAAATGGCTCAACGGATTTTGATGAAATTTAGTTAGCTGATAGATAGTAATCTAGAAAAGGATATGGCCTATTAATATTTATGCTATCGTACTTAAGGCGTAGGCAGTAGACAGAAAACTAGGTTAGTGATTTTTAATTGTTTGTTTTAAAAGTTTGCCTCATTCACGCCTTAAAGTCTGAACGGAATTTTATAAGACTTGGTTAATTTAAAGATAGGATCTTAGGCACGGACACAGGCTACTTTTTATGGCGGGAAAATACCTCATTCCCGCGGAAATCTAGATTTCGTGATCGTGTCAAGAAGCGCATGACGCCATAGCTACTGGAATGATTTCGATGTTTTTTTTTAAACTGAGTGACCTCAAGTTAGTATTTGATCACTTTTCTAACTTAGAGGGTAGGTAGGCGCCATAATTTAGGGAATTTATGATAAAATTTTGATGCAACTGTCTTTATTAAACAGTTATATCTCATTCCTACAGGAACCTACACATAGCTATAGCTAGCTATCTATTAACATTAAAACTCTTTCTAGAATCACATTACGCCAATTAATTGATCTGATTTGTATAAGTTTTTTTATTCAACTGACTGTTACATTACATACAGATAAAATCTAATTACTTACACCACATAATTAATATAGTACTACATGACTAGCTACGCTTTAAACTTGAGGAGGTAATTCGATAGACATTTATATGAACTTTAAGCCCAGTAATCAATCATAGTAATAAGGTAATACTCATTTTAGACAAAGAAACGGATAGGTAATCAGTTCGTCAACGAAATTATAACACCTACACTTAGTTTGTTTACTATTTAACGAGGGAAAATAATCCTTACTAATATTATAAATGCGAAAGTAACTCTGTCTGTCTGTCTGTCTGTTACGCTTTCCCGCTTAAACCTCTCAACCGATTTTGATTAAATTTGGCACAGACAATCTTTAGACCCTGAGAAAGAAAATAGGATACCTTTTATTGCGAAAAGAAGGGACAAAGAGATTGAAATAGGGGTTGAAAGTTTGTATGGGATATTTTAATTTTAAAATATAAATCCATGAAACTTTATATTTAAGCACTTGATAAAAAATAATTAAACATTTCGAGGGTTGAAAGGCAAAAGGGTTTAAGCGACATTTTGTGAACTTTACAGGAGAGCCTTTTAAAGTTTTATTTTTTCGAAAAAAATTCATATAAAAAAAACTACTAAATCAAAAGTGTTCAAATTGCTAAGAATTATTTTAAATTAAACGTTGCACAATTATGTATTTATTTGGTTCGAAAAACACATTAGTTATAGATTTTAGAAGTCGCTTAATACAAAATGCCTCAATTGAACTAAATTACAGTTGAAGGAAAAACGGTTGATATCCACTAGAGCCAAATATTAGCTAAAAGCAAAATGCTTTAAGAGACCTCTCACTTATTAGTTTGACTAAAGCTAAATGAGTTAAACGACTTCTTAAAAAAAGAAGACTAGAGGCAAATCAGCTTAACCTCCATAAAAGGTTATATGACAGGGAAGGAAAATATCTTAAGTGACCATCCGCTACTAATTTCGATTGTATGAAATCCAAATATTAGTAAGATCGGAAATAAAGTCGGTCCTTAAGCCGTTTTTCCTGGGAGAGATTTTAGTCGGGCAAGGCATTTACAGATATTTGTACCTTACAATATTAGGAAAAATCACGGCGGATATAATGAGTAAATCGATTTCATTAAGAAACAGGATCTAGAATATAACCATAAAGATTGTTACACATGCTTAATTCGACTTTTTAAGTATATGGTAAACCGCGTATGATGGCGGATGACAGATGACGGTCACCAACTGAATGCGGGCAATAAAAGAAACAAATAGCTTTGAAAAAGTCTTAATATGCTTATACTCTGTGCTGAGTTTAATCTCACTATCACAACCTGTTTCCGATTTACTGAAAAATTTAAGACTACGGCTGGATGCAAGTTCCCAGCACTGGCTCCTACTAGATCGTACGCGGTACTAGGACAGACTGCAGTGAAGTACTGATTGCTCTCATATTAAGAGGCGGCCAGGGGTGGATAGATCAGCGACTTGTTTGATCAAAATTTCTGTTACATTTGCGCCTAAGACCTCCACTTCGAGCTGGTCATAAGATACCGTCGAAATTGACAAACAATAACAGAACTCGATCATGCTTTTAAAGCCGAGATACGTCGGACATCGCAGCAGACACATCTGTCGATGAGATAATATAGATGATAATAATAATAAATAGATGGTGTTCCTTTGCCGAGCATTTTTATAGCTGTGCTCTGCTCTACCGAGTTATTGGTTGGTAAAACAGACCGCAAAACTAAGATTGGTGTGATGGTTCTAACGTGAAAATCAGCTCGTGGGGAACTACAGGCGGGCTTTTCTGTCACCATATGTCTCAAACACAAATGCCAGGTGGAATAAGCTTGTGAAATTCAGCTCTATGCTGATTCCTATCAATCCAGTTCCGGTAGATTTTCGACAGCTTCAAGACTGCTTAAACTTAGAGAGAGTTTCAATCTACAACAAGGAAAAGACCCAACGCCTCACTGATCAGAAAGACTTATTAGCAGCGCTTTGGACACATTTTAACGATGTCTTAAATCCCAATAGTAATACCACTGACTTGTTTGTTACAACATATCGGTCGAGTTTGTTACAACAAGGTCGGGGGTTTCGCTTAAGATCTAGCGGCACCCCCGACCTTTGAAGAACTTCTTACTGCGCTAAGAAGGATGACGAATACCAACACATCAAAAATACCATCTGAACTGTATAATATGCCTACACATTAATAACTGGTTCTACAAACTCATCCTGAAGATATGGGAGTCAGCTGCTGGAATGATTTTAGCCTTCTTCCTCTTTGCGAGTCGATGGCGATCGATATTAAATTTTAGCCTTAACGTTATTCTATCCCGTGATGCAGAAAAGGTACTTCCGGAAACCCAATGATGATTTTGTCCGGACAGAGATATGGGGGTACGGTTTTGTTATTAAACCGATTCAGGCCAAAAGGCTTGAACAATATCGGCCTTTGTTATGTGCTGCGTGAGGCTTCACGCGGCTTGTGGATTGCTTTAAAGAAAACAGGTTGTCCTGAAAAGTTATGACTTATCCTGATACGACAATATCATGACGACATGATGACGACAGTTTGATTTAGAAGTAACTTTTCAGAGCTATTCGTCGTTACCTACGGCGCGAAACAAGGCTATGTCATAACACATGGAGCCATGGTTCCTAGTTCCTAGTTCTATTTTCTTTATATATCGCTTCTGTATCACGCATAAGTGGGATACTCTGTGGAGTTGTTATTTATAGCTTAATTGAAATTAAGGCTAAAATGAATAAGATCATTTTTGATCTCTCACGTCTCACATCTATGCGTCAGTTAACCAAACTTGCCGAAGAATGGCCGATTCAATTAAGTCACACACCATAATATTTATAGTTTTGTGCAAAACCCTTTTAAAATAACCATCCAGAGGATGCTCCGGGGATGTAGCTTCTTCCAATGTTGCTTTAAAGGGCGCTGAGCTGGAGGCAGTTTCAAAATTAAAATATTTGGGTTCTCAAATATGAAATGACTCCAAAGTCATCGGAGTTGCCAGCCCGGATAACAGGTGCGGTGACAGCCTTTGGAAAACTTAAAATATTAGTGTACAAAGTCTCAGCGGCGTACTTGATACGTAACACTTTAAATGTCTAAGGTCCATCCTTCGCATAAAGCGGCAAGATGGTTTTCCAATAACAGAAGTATTACGTCGTTCTGGCATATTCGGAATAGAAGCTCTCATCATAAAACATCACCTACGATGGTGCGGTCACGTCATGCGAATGGATGACAGAAAGTCTAGAAGAAACTGTCTAGAAGGAACTGTAAACAAGGTGGACAATACCTGCGGTACAAAGACGTACTCAAGCGCAACCATGTGGCTTTCAACATGCCAACTGATAGTTGGGATGAGTGTGTCTGAACCTGGAATAGCGCGTGATATAGTCCTCGAAAATCTTAGTCCAAGACGCCAAATACGGAAAACTCAACGGAAACCTTCCTACAATTACACGGTAAACTCGGCTGGCCAGCTTGATTGTATGCCATGTGACCAGATCTTCAATTCGAAGTTCGGTTCCGCTAGCCACGTCAAAATCTACCACAACAACGACTTGGGATAGACACAAATAGAAGTCACCATCAACGGATACGGCTGGGTGACATGATGACACGCACACTCCCGGTCTTCCCAATCGTAATTTTTAGCTGTGTGAACCGCCCAACCAGGACCTGCCCATACTTATTTTGATATGTTGAAGTGATGCGGGCACAAAGTTTCATACAAAATTGCGATGACTGAAATGTTAACATTATTTCTTTTTTGTTTTGGAAAAACGTTTTAAGTCCTTTCAAAAGAAAATGATAGTTGTTTTATACGACAAAAAATTTAAAAAAATGTAGCATAAATAGCTGAAGTCAAATTCAATGAATATTTTCGGTAAAGGCAAAACAGTTCAAGTGCCAATTTTACTTTTAAACTGTCGAAGGCAAAACGGTTGAAGCGACAATATTTATAAAATCTGGATTAAAGCAAAAAGATTTAAGCGCCAAATCTATTTTCGTTTCGTCTAAGGACAAATGATTTAACCGACTTATCTATAACAAAACACTGTCAGGGAAAACGCTTTAACAGACTTCGAATCATGGAAATGAAAAGACATAACAGCTTATGTGACCGACTCATATCCCGGAATACGACTGATATGCCACCCGCCCAGAATTTTGTGCATTTTTTTGTCGGTTAAAACACAGGTTTTTAAAAATGTACCCAAAGTGCTAATTGGTTGAAGCGCCAAAAAGTAGCTTCGATTGATCTGAAACCAAGATCAGTCGACGCGGAAAAAATCGCTGATTCCGAATATATATATAAGTCAATTTCGCCCAAAATGTCGCTTAAACCCATTTGCCTTTCAACCCTCGATTTGTTCTAGCGTTGCTGAAATTTCGACCAGTGAGGGGGTGAAATGAGGGTTGAAAGTTTGTATGGGAGTTCGTCATTTTTGGGGATAAAACCACGAAACTTTATATTTAGGAACTTGATAAGAAATAAAAAAACAATTTGTTAAAGCGTTTTTGAAAATTCGATCTTTGAGGGGATGAAATAGGTGTTGAAATTTTTTATGAGGTTCGTCATTTTTCAAGATAAAAATATTAAATTTTGTGTTTAGGCACTAAATAACAAACAAAAAATCGTTTGTTCAAGCATTTTGAAATTTTTATCAGTATGGGGGTGAAATACGGGTTGAATGTTTGTATGGGTATTCGTCATTTTTGAAGATAAAACCATGAAACTTGGTACGTAGGTCTCTTAGGATGTGCAGAGTTTTTCAACAAATGTCTCGAACTGTAATCAGTTCTCGAATTTAAATAATCAAATTCATAATAATATTAAAATGCATCATATCGATTTTATTTTTACTCGAGTGAGTAATCGATTTGTAGGTTATATATGTCATAATAACACTGGCCAGAAAAAAGTTGATGCTTTTTGGCGGGCTGTCATTACGAAAAAACTAAATAATTTTCAGAGAACAAATGAAATTGCATTAAGAGCAGAGAACAGAAATCAGTGAACATTCAGATTATTCAGAAACAGATCAGAGCAGAAATAACAGTGTATTTTCAGATATAACAATCAACAACAGTTTTATCAGACTTCCTGTCGATGCGCAGGAAGAATATTCAGTTAAGTCTTATCATCATCATCAGCCGTACGACGCCCACTGCTGGGCATAGGTCTCCCCCAAGTTAAGTCTAATAATACTTATATATTTTCCTAATTACTTAGATATCAGTTATGCTATAGGTACTTGTATTATTTGGTATAAATCGACAAAGGAACAAATGAAATTGCATTAAGAGGAGAGAACAGAAATCAAAGAATATTCAGATTATTCAGAAACAGATTAGAGAAGAAACAGTGTGTTTTCAGGTATAACAATCAACAACAGTTTTATCAGACTTCCTGTCGATGTGCAGGAAGAATATTCAGTTAAGTCTTATAATACTTATATATTTTCCTAATTACTTAGATATCAGTTATGCTATATTTGTATTATCCGATACAAATCGATAAAGAGAACAACAGACAGTAAACAGTAAAACGGATAGTAAAACAAACAGTAAAACATTGCAGTAGGTAATATCGTTGTGGTGATTTATCAGGTAATCAGATGAATTTATCAAGGCATTCAGGTGGACAGGGATGGCTGTAAGGGGCGGTTGGAGGCCATTCGCGGGGTTTCACCCCATATTCAAACATCGTGTGCTTTTTACCCTATATTCAGACGGCTATGGGCACGTTGTCCATTTGTGGGTATTTTGCCCCATAGGTATTCATATAACTATGAAACATTCTAATCACATATTCTAACATCGTTGGCTTTTTACCCTATATTTAGACAGCTATGGGCACGTTGCCCATTTGTGGGTATTTTGCCCCATAGGTATTTCATATAACTATGACACATTTCAGTTTTGGAATGTGATTCAGAATTCAGATAATTCGTGACCTTACATGATTATGTATGGTTCACGACATGGTGGAGATGCTGGGATATCTTGAACATGTAATTTAGTGTTATGATACTCAGTACGAAATCAGTAGATACAGAATAGTTGACATCAAATCAGATGGACCTAATTAGATGGACCAATTCAGTTGTTAAATCAATTGACTCAAATCAGATGGGCCAATAATGTTGACTTAAATCAGATGGGCCAATAACAGTTGTTAAATCAGTTGACTCAAATCAGATGGGCCAATAATAAGTAGTTAAATGAGATGGACCAAATCAGTTGTCAAAGCAGATTGACCAGATTATTTGCGAATCAGATCAACCAAATCAGTTGATAAATCAGAAGGACGAAGCCAGTTGTTAATGTTATCGACATCAAATCGGATAGACCATGTAACTGTTGACCATAACAGTTATGAACATCAAATTGGATTGACCATGTTAGTTATCAACATTAAATCAGATCGACTATACCAGTTATCAACATTAAATCAGATTGAGTATACCAGTTATCAACATTAAATCAGATTGACTATACCAGTTATCAACATTAAATCAGATTGAGTATACCAGTTATCAACATTAAATCAGATTGACTATACCAGTTATCAACAAATCAGAAATCAGATCAGTTGAATTGAGTTGTTAAGTTTGTTGTAAGTCAGTTCATTTAAGAGTTTCGAAAAGTATTAATTCATTGATTTTATGTTTTTGGGGTACAAATTTTATTATGTTTTACTTCAATTTATATTGCAAAAATTCAGTGTAAACATATTCGAAATAGTCAGTAAGTATTGTTATTAGAATGAATACCAACCATTTGCTAAAAGTTAAGACCAAGTTTTCAAATAAATATCGTATATTAACCAATTCATATGCAACAGTTATAGAACATAAATCAACAATCGTGCTATCAGTGGCGCAGAAGCAATCCAGGCGTCATTATCCACAGCTAGTGGATGCCTTCCAGGTTATTATTCAGTACAATTAAGAGTTCTTCCTTGTTGACGAGCTTCGGGAGTTGGAGAACATTAATCAAGAGTTCAAAGAGGTAAACTATACGCTGACGCATATCAGGGAGCTGTCGATGATATCAGCAGCCTCGACCTCTTCAGTCGCAGATCAGGATATTCAGGTGAGAGCCTAATTGCCCTCTATTAAGCTGTACCTCCAGTAGCAACAAATTGGAATAGCTCAAATTTTTTGTCCTTTTTCAGTCGTTATTTGTCAGCACAAACCAAACATGCTAACATCATCTGGAGAAAGTTGTGATATTAGATATATTAAGTTGTTATATTACTGATACTTTTCAGTTATCCAGAATAGACGTATCTGCTTACGTTTATTGAAAACATCAGCAAAATTTTGATTCAGTGCGTTGTTTCATAATCAACAACAGCTTCAGCTAAATTAACAGGACATAGCAATGAAACAGAGTTTGAGTCTAAGTCAACAAACTGCTTATCAAGCTGTTCAGAACATAGTGCAGCAAATTGAACAGTCTACTCAAAATCTACAGCAGGGTTTAGAATGCTGAACTTAATCATAACACATGTGTATTTCATAATTCTTGCGTCGGGGCAGTGTCTCGAACTGTAATCAGTTCTCGAATTTAAATAATCAAATTCATAATAATATTAAAATGCATCATATCGATTTTATTTTTACTCGAGTGAGTAATCGATTTGTAGGTTATATATGTCATAATAACACTGGCCAGAAAAAAGTTGATGCTTTTTGGCGGGCTGTCATTACGAAAAAACTAAATAATTTTCAGAGAACAAATGAAATTGCATTAAGAGCAGAGAACAGAAATCAGTGAACATTCAGATTATTCAGAAACAGATCAGAGCAGAAATAACAGTGTATTTTCAGATATAACAATCAACAACAGTTTTATCAGACTTCCTGTCGATGCGCAGGAAGAATATTCAGTTAAGTCTTATCATCATCATCAGCCGTACGACGCCCACTGCTGGGCATAGGTCTCCCCCAAGTTAAGTCTAATAATACTTATATATTTTCCTAATTACTTAGATATCAGTTATGCTATAGGTACTTGTATTATTTGGTATAAATCGACAAAGGAACAAATGAAATTGCATTAAGAGGAGAGAACAGAAATCAAAGAATATTCAGATTATTCAGAAACAGATTAGAGAAGAAACAGTGTGTTTTCAGGTATAACAATCAACAACAGTTTTATCAGACTTCCTGTCGATGTGCAGGAAGAATATTCAGTTAAGTCTTATAATACTTATATATTTTCCTAATTACTTAGATATCAGTTATGCTATATTTGTATTATCCGATACAAATCGATAAAGAGAACAACAGACAGTAAACAGTAAAACGGATAGTAAAACAAACAGTAAAACATTGCAGTAGGTAATATCGTTGTGGTGATTTATCAGGTAATCAGATGAATTTATCAAGGCATTCAGGTGGACAGGGATGGCTGTAAGGGGCGGTTGGAGGCCATTCGCGGGGTTTCACCCCATATTCAAACATCGTGTGCTTTTTACCCTATATTCAGACGGCTATGGGCACGTTGTCCATTTGTGGGTATTTTGCCCCATAGGTATTCATATAACTATGAAACATTCTAATCACATATTCTAACATCGTTGGCTTTTTACCCTATATTTAGACAGCTATGGGCACGTTGCCCATTTGTGGGTATTTTGCCCCATAGGTATTTCATATAACTATGACACATTTCAGTTTTGGAATGTGATTCAGAATTCAGATAATTCGTGACCTTACATGATTATGTATGGTTCACGACAACAAACGGATTTTCCGAAATTCGAACGGAACGGAACGGATTCGGAACGGGAACTACGAAGCCAAACTTTTTGTATACAAAATATTAACCACTGAACCTAGGAACATGATATTTAGTAGTTTTGGGTGTATCAAGTTAAAAAAATTTGGCTTTTGTAGATAAAGTTCCTTTTAACGAATACTCTGCATCGCCGCCACTGCCGTCGGTCGTCGTTCGTCGTCGCGCACATTCGCCGAAGTGTGGCGGCAGTCAACGGCGCTGTCTTGTGGTGGGGGAGCGCACGTGGTGTATACGTGGCCTGCTCGCGAGTGTCGAGTCCAAACAATTTCTACATTTTAACAAATAATAACAAAATAGCAAACGTTGTGTACAAAAAAGTTTTAAATTAGGTCATTTTAAAATATTTTTGTACACAACGTGACGCTGACCCCTGTAAGTGTCTTGGACATAAGGGACCGATAAATATTCCTAGGTAATTTCTGCCACTCAATGGAATACATAGGTACTTTATAACGACTGTAAACAGATATTTTTTATTTTTTTTTAAATATACCTACTTACTCTCTTTTAATCACATGCTATACCGTTCCTTTTATATAATCCTTAATATTCAAATTAAAAGTACGCAGACGAAGTCGCGGGTACCAGCTAGTTTTTATTATTTAGATTATTTAGAGGCACAGACTATGTTAAGCGGCCAAATTCCTATATATATACGTGGTATTTTATTGTTTTCTTTGTCTATACAAATAAGCGAGTTTGATTCTTAATAAAATAAGTTTTTCGCCTATGCAATTGTTTCTATATCCTGCTTTTATTCTTTATTAGTTTCATAAAATTATTGCCAAGTGAGGTATATAATATTAAAATATAACAAGTGCGTTAGCATCGCTGACGTTGGCGCAGTCTTTATATGCTTCAATCGCGTCTATAAATCCGTCTAGAGACTCCTCCATCGCGCCGCTGTAGCGCGCGTTGCATGTGGTGAAATAACCACCGGAATGGTGAGCCGTGGTAATGGGTTCTGCTGGAGCCGGGGCGGGCGTGGCAGGTCGTCGCTCTTCCTCACGGTCGAGGAGGCGCTGAAGAGACTGTTGCCACAACATCATCATCGCAGCCATATCGCCGATGGTGACGGTCGCCGCCGCTGCGGCGGGCGCGGTAGGTGGTGCAGTAGCCGAGGGCCCGGCTAGCTCAGTCGGTAGAGCATGAGACTCTTAATCTCAGTGTCGTGGGTTCGAGCCCCACGTTGGGCGCCATTTGTGACGCGGTGTTCTGTATCGGTAGAGTTCGGGGTTCGGTGCGTGAATTTCCTCACGGTCTCTCCAGGGTGGCAGAATGAAACAGTCCAGGTGGTAATACGAAAGGTCCGCGTTTATTATAAAACGAAAGGCACACTTTACAATCTCACAGTGATTCTAATGTAGGAACAACAAACAATATTATTTAACACAGTCTCTCACATAAAATTAGGAAATACGGATAATTAGAAAATTATATCAGAATAGCGTGAACCATTTCAAGTACGCTCAAACACGGAATCTAGCGGGGAGCTGAATCTCGCGCCGTCCAATCAGCGTGCCGGACGCGGGCCGCGCGGCCGGCGCGCGTGCGCGTTGCGGTAACGTCGGTTTAGACGCGACGCGATTGGAGGGTGCGACCTGAGGGGGTGAAGTGTGCGGCGGAGGGGAATTTAAAGATCGGCGCGCTACAAACATAAATTTACTTCAGTTTACTTCAAACCTCTTTTCAATCTTGAAATTATAACTCTAAAACACAACCATGGATATCCAAACTATTTATTTACATTCACTGCTCCGTGATGAGTTAATATATGAAGTGAGTATTCGTGCTGAAGCACCAGCTGATACTGTTCTCAATTTGAAGAAACAGCTTAGGGAGTTGATCCCTGGTTTCTCTCCGGAGGAAATAATGGACGATGAACGAAAACCACAGGCCAAATTCCCAATCATCACCGAAAAGCTGAAGGAGCTGCAGGCAAAACTTGATACTGCAGTGAAGTCTAGGGACCCTCATCACCTTATGCGTGCTAGGGCTTTATATAATCATCTTCATCACCGTCTTGAGCGTGTAGTATGCACGGAGTCTGTCGATAGGGACATACAATTGAAGCTGAATAAAAATCTTAAAGCTTGCGGTTACTCATTGGAAAAATTGTTGACAACAAAAAACGTCATCGACCCAAAAGAGGAAAACAGGGGAAAAGGGACAAATGGTTCAGCAATTAATCTCATGAAGTGGAATATTAAGTTCGACGGCCGTACGAGTCCACATACGTTCTTGCAATCCATAAGTGAACGCGCCTCAGCGTTCGGGGTAAGTGACAGTGACTTTTTTCGGACCAAGGTCTTCTATGGTACAGAGGTGTTAAGGAGCAGGTTTCGTCTTGGCAGGAGTTAAGTGAGCTTTTAGTCCAGGAATTCGCACCCGTCGATTTTGACTATCGTTTACTAGGGGAGATTAGGGCTCGCACTCAAGGACAGGATGAACCAACACACATCTATTTTGCAGTTATGAACTGTATGTTTTCACAATTGAAACGACCTCTTTCGGATAATGATAAATTAGAAATTTTAACACACAATATTAGGCCCGTATTAATCTTTCGAACGCCGGAACGCGGATCTCGACCAGACACAATGTAAAATCTATTGTGTCTGGTATCTCGGCATATGAAAGGTTAAGAGAGCAGTAAGCATTGCACGACATAACTACGATAGCTGAATTAAAAGAAAAATGCCGTAAAATAGAATCTGCTCGACAAATGACACAGCTGTTTGTCGAACCACCTAAGCAGTCTAGCTTGAACAGTGACTTCGTTTATAAGGGCAAAACAAAATCAGTAATGCCAGTCAGCGAATCCGCTGATGTTAAGGAAACCGAACAAGTCTCGGCAGTTCAGCCACCAATTCAGGTTCAAACTTTTAGGCAGCGACAACCGCCAAATAATGAAAAGCATGGTAGTTATGAAACTAGATCTGCAGCTAACAAGACAGTATTTTGTAAAAGATGTAAGGTGTCTACCCACTCAACCGCAAGGTGTAGGGATAAGACAGTTAAATGTTTTAAGTGCGGTCATTTAGGGTTTACGGTAAGGTCGTGCCCAAAATGTAATAACCCAAAAAACTAGGTTGCTCGGACAATAACGCCGATCCTCCATCGAAGGTCGAAGATGGGGATTGGAAACAATGGTTACTATTGGAATATGAACATAAACCTGATCGATGAACACTGCATAATTGAAACGCAACGCGTTTCGTTCTACGTGCGACCGGCACGCCCCCTAGTGACTAAATATTGTACTATCTATCTGTCACTGTCAGCTGATGCTTTTTTTTTTGTTCAGTTGTTCTTGCGCATATATTCGTATTGTAACCGAAAACGTTTCTCTCCAAATAAATCTACATATTAACTTTAATACTTAGTTTCATTAGGTTATGGGCCTTTTATGACCCGTTAGTCATAATTAGGAAGTTGAAACTCCGATAGTATTTAAATAAAAGTTATTTCGTAGCGTAGGAAGTGATTTCTGATTTTTAGGTAGCCACCGTTACAAAGCATTTTTTGAATTTGCTCCGGTATAAAATGGCTATGTCTAACGTACAAATAGACAAATTACTAGGAAGAGAAAACTATTGTACATGGAAATTCGCAGTACAAACATATTTACAACACGAAGATTTATGGGACTGTGTTGAACCCGCCGATGACGAAGCAGTAAATCCGAAGCAAGACCTCAAAGCGAAGTCTAAAATCATCCTGCTTGTGGACCCTATAAATTACATACATGTCCAGGATGCAAAGAGTTCTAAACAGGTGTGGCAAAATTTACGAAATGCATTCGAAGATTCGGGTTTAACAAGGAAAGTGGGGTTACTCCGAGATTTAGTTAATACCACATTGGATGCATGTTCAAGCATTGAAGAATATGTGAATAAAATTGTAACCACTGCTCATAAACTGAGAAACATCGGATTTAATGTTGATGACGAATGGTTGGGAACTTTAATGTTAGCAGGTTTACCGGAACAGTATAAACCTATGATTATGGGATTGGAGAGCTCCGGTGTAAAGATAAGTACAGACTCGATAAAAACTAAACTATTGCAAGAGGTTAAAGAGTTAAATGTATCTGTTCTTTACACAAAGCACAAACCAACTACCCTCCGTCAAAACTTTAATCAAAATCAGCATAAAAAGCCAACAGGACCCCGTTGCTACAAATGCAATAAGTATGGACACCTAAGTAAATTCTGCAACAAAAGAAAAAATGATAATAAAGGTTATGCAGCAGTTTTTTCAGCAACTCATAAAAATATGAACAGTGTGGAATGGTATGTAGATTCAGGAGCATCCTTACATATGACCAACTTATCTGACTGTATGTATGATGTTCGGCCGCCTTTGATACCGCATATAAAGGTTGCCAACAATACATCCATCTCCGTAGAAAAGATGGGTAATGTAAACTTAGATTTAATTGGTGAAGATGGTGAAATAAACCACATACAGGTGAGAGATGTTTTATACATACCACATTTAAGTACCAATTTATTGTCAGTTAGTCAGTTAACAAAGAATGGTTGTCAAGTAATTTTCAATACAACTGGCTGTAAAATATACAATAGCAAAAAACAATTAGTAGCAACGGCAAGGCTGGTCAATAATATGTATAAACTAAATACTCCTAAAGGAAATGCATTTATGTCCACTTCTGATAGCCAGAGTATAGATATATGGCACCGTAGAATGGGACATTTAAATTACAATGATGTTAGCAAACTACCCTTATGTACTGAAGGTGTAAAATTATCAAATACAAAAACATCTGACAATAATTGTATTTCATGTCTGCAAGGCAAACAGACGAGGCTACCTTTTAAGAATATTGGATCACGGGCTACGGTACCTCTGGCACTGATACACTCAGACTTGTGTGGTCCCATGGAGAAATCGTCCATGGGAGGAGCCAGGTATTTTATATCATTTATAGATGATTTTTCAAGAAAAGTGAATGTTTATTTCCTGAAAAATAAAACAAATATCAGTGAAGTTTTTGAAATGTACAAGAAAGAGATGGAAAACCAATTAGACAGTAAAATAAAAGTACTACGCACCGATAATGGTTTAGAATATATTAATGTACAAATGTCTCAATATTTGACAGGAACAGGTATCAAGCATCAAACGTCGGCACCGTACACACCCGAGCAGAATGGGCTTGCCGAGCGGATGAATCGCACTCTTGTGGAGCGTGCCAGGTGCATGCTGTTCGATGCTGGACTTTCAAAACACTATTGGGCAGAGGCTGTGGAGACAGCTGTGCATTTAGTAAATCGTTCTCCGAGTCGAGTTCTTGACTACGTGACACCACTGGAGAAATTAACAGGTATTAAACCAAACATATCTCATTTGAAAATTTTTGGCTGTAAAGCTATGGTTCACGTGCCGAAAGAAAAGAGACTAAAGTGGGATTCAAAATCTACAGAAATGACATTTCTTGGATATTGTGAAAATACCAAAGCATACAGACTATTGAACCCAAGTACAAAGAAGATTACTAAAAGTAGAAATGTCACATTTTTTGAAACCTGCCACAGTAATGAAAGTTTAAGCTCAAAAAATATTGACTATAATAACAAATTACAGATACCTGTGCCATTATCAGAGACAATAGAGACTACAACCAATCAAAAGGACTCCGGCATTACACACCAGCCAGCAGCACCTCCTTGCACCAATGACCAGAATGTAGAGTCAAGCTCTACATCTGACTCAGATGTAAGCTATGAGGATGTATGTAATCAGGATACAACTTATGAGCCTAGCACTGAATGTTCATTTGATTCCCCAAACCGATTTATTAATCTGAGGCCACGTAAAAGACAGCCCAATTTTGAAGATGAAGAAGAGACTTATTCTGCATGTTTGGCTCTATGTCAAGATCCTGTAACAGTAGAGGAAGCAATGTCATGCCCCGAATCCAGTCAGTGGAAGAAAGCCATGGAGGATGAGTACAAGTCCTTAATGAAGAATAACACTTGGCTGTTATGTGACTTACCTACTGGGAAGAAAGCTATACCTTGCAAATGGGTTTTTAAAACAAAACGGGACGAGAAAGGAAACATAGCAAAATATAAGGCAAGATTAGTAATTAAAGGATGCGCTCAGAGAAAAGGAATGGATTACAATGATGTGTATTCACCAGTAATCAGGTATTCATCTCTCCGCTATTTATTCACATTGGCTGTAAAATATAACTTGGATATAGATCAAATGGATGCTGTATCAGCTTTTCTACAAGGTGATGTAATGGAAGATATTTATATGAAACAACCTCCAAGCTTTGAAGATAATAATACACAAGTGTGTTTATTGAAAAAATCGCTTTATGGATTAAAGCAAGCCAGCCGGCAATGGAACAAGAAATTGGATAACACATTGAAAGAAATTGGTTTGACACAATAATTGCTTGATCGCTGTATTTATTACAGTATAGAAAAAGAAAACATAACATTTTTAGCTGTATATGTAGATGATTTAATATTATTTACAAGCTCCGTAAAGACTAAAGACTATATAAAGGAAAAATTGTTTTCTATTTTTGAAATGAAGGATTTGGGAGAGTTAAAATATTGTTTAGGATTTCATGTACATAGAGACAGGAAAAACGGGACTCTATGTATAGATCAGAAGCAGTATATTCGCGACATATTGAGTAAATTTGGAATGTCAAATTGTAAGGGCGCAAAAACACCCATTGATCCGAAAACAAAGTTTAATAATAAGGAAGAAAATTCAACAGTTGATGCAACTTTATATCAAGAAATGATTGGATCTTTACTGTATTTATCACAGGGAACCCGCCCAGATATTTTATATGTTGTGAATACATTAAGTAAATTCAACTCAAGACCGGAAGCACAGCACTTGTTGGCGCTGAAACGAGTTCTAAGATACTTGAATCGTACTGAAAATTATGCGTTAACTTATAAACAGAATAAAAACGAAAAATCAATTCATGGTTATTGTGATGCCGATTGGGCTAGTAATGAAGATGATCGAAGATCATGTACTGGCTATGTTTTTATATTTCAGGGTGGTGCAATCACGTGGAACTCACGCCGACAACAAACTGTTGCACTATCCACTACCGAAGCTGAATACATGTCGCTATCTAGCTGTACCCAAGAGGCGATGTGGCTTAGGCAAATACAAGAAGAATTTTGGCCGCACTTGGCCAATATATCTGTCACCATTTTATGTGATAACCAAAGTGCTATTAAACTTGCAGGTACTGAGAACTATCATTCCAGGTCTAAACATATAGACATACGGCACCACTTTGTACGCGATAAGGTGCAATTGAGGAAGATTGACATCAAATACGTCCAGTCAAGTGAGATGGTGGCTGACTCTCTAACCAAGGGGACTCCACAGTTGAAGCTGGACTACTGCTCGGCACGAATGGGTTTATGTCCAAGGGAGGATATTGGAATATGAACATAAACCTGATCGATGAACACTGCATAATTGAAACGCAACGCTTTTCGTTCTACGTGCGACCGGCACGCCCCCTAGTGACTAAATATTGTACTATCTATCTGTCACTGTCAGCTGATGCTTTTTTTTTTGTTCAGTTGTTCTTGCGCATATATTCGTATTGTAACCGAAAACGTTTCTCTCCAAATAAATCTACATATTAACTTTAATACTTAGTTTCATTAGTTACAGGTAGTAACTAATTATTTTAAGCTGAACAATGTAGCTTCCGTTTTGTTCGAGCCCAATGATGATGACGTTCGACCATATTTAAAACTTAATGTCCTGGATTTGACAATTTTTGGATTACTGGACTCAGGTGCAGCAATTTCAATTTTAGGTAATGGAGCACATACGTATTTTGAGTCATTAGGTTTCACAGTACAATCTGGTAAAGACACTAATGTTACTGTTGCGGATGGTTCCCAGTGTACATTAATAGGATTTTAATGTTGCCCATTACATTTAATGGTGTAACCAAAATATTGAAGTTTTTTATAATTCTCAGCATTAAGCTAAATCTTATTTTAGGTGTAGACTTTTGGCGGGCATACAATTTAATGCCAGAAATTTTTGAAAGTGTTTCTTACATGAGAGGTCCACAAAAGTTTTTAGAAATGCCAGTCAGCTCTATACAGGCTTATGACAGTCTTCCCAATGAACACAAGGAGTTAGCGGAGCTTATGATAACGAAATTTCATGACATTTCTTTTGAGCGCAAGGGTTTAGGTAGGACGCATCTTACTCAGCATGTCATCGACACTGTGGTTGCGCCACCGGTCAAGTGTAGACCTTATCCCATGTCACCGGAAAAGCAGAAGGAACTACATAAGGAATTGGACAGGATGCTGGAGCTGGACGTCGTCGCTCCGAGCGAGAGTCCATGGAACTGTGGGGCTCCGATGAAGGTAGGTAGGTGATGTACCTTCCAATAACAAGCCACAACTCCTTTGTGTAAAGTTTATTGAGTAGCACAGCACAGAAGGGAAGCACAAAATAGTTGAAGAAGAAAGTCAATAGATACAGCACAAGAATAGATGGCTAGAATAATAATTATGGAAATACAAAGAAGCACATAAAAAATAGCAATACATCGAGCGAGTAAGCGATCAGATAATCGTCTATGCGAAGGTAGGCAACGACTGGTTCGCGCCGCGCGATGCGCCCGCGCGCTGGTAGTTCAACTCACACAAACGACAGCGCGCGATTCCATTGTCCTCTCACGATACGTCAAGCCAACTGATACAGTGACGGATGATATTTATATATTTATATTATAATATTTGTGTATATTATTATTATTATGTATATAAATATATTACGTGTATCTATGTATGTGTATATTTACGTGTTTGAATGAGTGGAAATCGTATAGTGGATAGATGTAGGCAGGAGCCCACATCACTCCCCTCCAGAGACCTGGCTAAGGGCGATAATAGTCCGGAAAGCGTACTTTTCGACCGGAACGCGTTACGATCGCACCTTTTTGAGTGGCATTATCACCATCCAAAATTGGCTGTGGGGTATTTTCCGAGGGTGACTTTTCACAAAAATCATCTCCACCCACTAATACGTAGGCTGGTTTAAGGCGGTCAACCGATACGTTAACCTCCTTGCCCTTTATCAGGAGCTTGAAGACTTTGTCACCTCTTGCCAGAACCAAAAAATTCGCCGGGGGTCGCAGAGGCTCGCCATATAGAAGTTCGGCAGACGTGGTTTGTAAATCGGCTTTGACTGCAGATCGCATACCCAGCAGGACTAACGGCAAGACTTCTGTCCAGTTATGGTCAGCGTGACAGGTAATAGAAGCCTTGAGTTGCCTGTGAAACCGTTCTACGAGCCCATTGCAGGCAGGGTGATATGCCGTGGTGCGTTTGTGGTGGAATCCAGCTGCTTTGGATAGGTATTGGAACAGAGCGGACTCAAATTGCCTGCCGCGATCTGTCACAATATCCACTGGGCATCCGAATCTGGCGATCCAACCCGACAATAAAGCCTTGGCTACAGTCTCTGCTGTAATGTCAGCTATAGGCACTACTTCTGGCCACCGCTTAAAGCGATCGATGGCTGTCAAACAATATCTATATCCTTGAGATATCGGGAGGCGCCCGACAAGATCGATATGGATATGCTTGAAACGCGCGCGGGGCAAGTCGAAAGTGCCTATAGGTGCAGACACGTGTCGGCTCACCTTGCTGCGCTGACAGGATACGCATGTGCGTGCCCAGTCCCTGCAATCTTTCCTAATCCCTGGCCAAACAAAGCGTTGAGCTACTATGTAGTGGTCGCGTTTGCGCCGGGGTGGCTAAGGGAATGCATGCTTTTATAAATTTGCTTCCTGTGTAGTGTAGTAGTATATGTATTTATAAGTTATGTATGATGACTAAGATAGGTTCCATTAATAAAGGAGTCTTGAGATGATACTCGGCTGTTTCACTCGTCCCGAACCTGACCTTATATGGCGACCCTGCCATGTCTGGCATCAGCCGCTCGCGACGCGTTTAATATTACAAAAAATAAGTAAAAATAAATCGACTATGGACTCTTAACATCAAAAACTTCAAAAAAAATAACCTTATAAAATGTGTAACGCTAAAGCACCACCGCCTCCACCGCCGACGCAAATAACTTCACAAATTGGGTATCAGAACACTATATACAACACCCAAGTGGAAAACCATATTGGACTGATTTCGTGGTGTATGCTGGCCTTCATACTAATTTTTGTGATGGTCGGAATTATCGTCACAGTGCGTTACTGCGTGAAATGTTTCAACAAAAGAGTCGACCGCGGCGTCGATGCTGACATGCTACGGCTGCAGAAGATCGGTTAGCTGTCTTCAAACGATTATCTACCACTCTTCGGTCTGCGGCGTGAACGTGATGCAACATGTTTGTGAAAAGTGATAAGTGAGTGAAAATAATAAAAAAAAAAAAAAAACGGCGTTAAAACGGTATGTACAATGAGTGAAAAAAAAAGTGAGAAATGACGTTATTAAAATAAAAAGACAATTTAAAATATATATATATAAATATATCAAGCATTTTAGATACTATAATGCTTATAGAGATAAATATTTAATAGAAATATATAAGTAATTACTAGCTAAAAAATATATTTATATATATATTTCACATGGGAAGATTTGTTATTTAGTTACGTTTAATTCTAAGGCAGTTTAATGTGCGATTTTTATGGCCGAATATTTGAAAAAGCTTAACGATGACATACGTGCCATTAGAGAATATTTAATTAAAATTGGACCCAAAAGGCGTAGAAATAGTGCAACAGCAAAGAAAAAGATAGAAAGTGTAGAAGAATTGGTTAAACAGTTTAATAGTTACCTAAATTCTATTCAAAAAGTATTACGGTTTAAGGATGAATTAGAGAAGGAGGAAATTAACAGAAATTCTACAGATTTCAGAAAATTATATGCAGACATACAGGCTTTATGCTCCTGCACAGGACGCTCAGAGGAAGAGGAAACTGAGCAAAGCGCAGAAGAAGAATCAGAGCAGAGTGAAGACCAACAGTCAAAGGTAAGTGTAAGTAGTAATAGTGAGGACAAGCATTCACCAAACATGGCGAAATTCGATTTAAAAATTGCCCTTAGCCTATTGCCGGTTATGACTGACAAAGAGGAGAACACCAAGGAGTTAATTGATGGGATAGAATACTATGGCTCCACCTTAGCATCAAGGGAAGTCTCACAATTAATTTCCTTTGTTTTAAAAACGCGTCTCTCTCAATCAGCAAAGTTAAAAATAGCAGGTAGTAAATATGAAACCTTCAATGATCTACTTACAGCAATTCGTACACATTTACTATCACAAAAGGCAGCGACAGCAATTCAATCGAAATTGCAAACTATTAGGCAGAACGAGCGCAGCATATCAGATTTCGGACAAGAAATTTCAGAAGCATTTAGAGATTTAACAATTTCGCAGGCCAACGGAAACACAGATCATTATAGTATTTTGTGTCCATTGAACGAAAAGTTCGCAATAAAAAGATTTGCCGACGGCCTACGAAATCGTCGAATCGGCACAATAATTACAGCACGCGATTACAAATCGCTCAAAGATGCGGTACAGGCAGCCCAAGAAGAAGAAATGTCATCACCAACTTCGGCAGACATTATGGGCATGCGAAGACAAGGTCGAGGTAACTTCATCCCCCCTAGAAGTTACAGAGGACAACGCGGTTCTTACACAAGGGGACCACGGTATTCAAGAGGTAATCAAAATTATAGATATACCCCACAACCACATCAGACTAATACCAGAGGGTGGTCACGTGCAGCGACGTCAAGAGGTAGGTATAACCAACGGCGTCCCTATACACATGGAAATGTTCACGTGATTTCATCCGAAACACGCGCCACCACAGATGAGTCACAGCGCGTTCAATCACCTGTCGAGTCATTCAACCATTTTTTTCGAGCCTAGATATGTCAATGCATGCAATAGCATGAATCGAGTTTCAATGCAATTAAAACATAAACAATGTAATTGGTTAGTTGACACCGGGGCATCGATCTCTGTCGTCAAGTATGATAGAGTCATGAGTTTACAAATACCATTCCATAAAGAAAGAATACGTATAAATGGCATTGGTGGAACTGTTTATTCCGAAGGATATGTATATTTACAATTAAATGTAAACGAATTTGTTTTTGATCATAAATTTTACGTATTTGAAAAGCTACCCTGTAATACTGATGGAATTTTGGGACAAGATTTCCTTCAAAAATACAAATCAATTTTGGATTTTGAGTTAAATACCATAACCTTGACTACAAAGAGCGGAATATCGGTGTCATTTAAACTTAAGTATTTTGATAGTAAATCTTTTTATTTCACTGTACCAGCCCGTAGTGAAACAGTTCATTATTTAGATACAAACATTTTAGAAGATTGCGTTGTAAACTCACAGGAATTAAGCAATGGAGTGTACATAGCAAGTACTATAGGAAAGCCAAAAAACGGAAAAATACCATGTAGGATAATGAATACTCTCTCACACCCTCACCCTCTCGCCCATCCTTCCGAACCGAACGGACGTGTCTGGTGTACGCTCAAGTTATTATTCATTTTCGGAATTAGTTTTCTAACTCAATATTAGTGAATTCTCGGTGCCTCCTGTTTACTCTTGAGTGATCTCTCATAAGGCTCGGGGGCCATATTGGATTGTGTCGGACTTCCTCGTCGCTCTCATGAACGTCGTCGCTGCGTGGCTTTTGAAATTTTGTCTGCACAACTGTTGAAAAGGCGAAAGGACGTCGGCAGGTTGCGAGCCCGGTGCATTCGGTGTCGGTGAGATTTTGTGTCGTGCGCGGTTGCCACTGAGCCACGGATCGTTGAGCGCAGGACGGCGAATTATACGATATCTTCCAACACTCGCTAATCACGCCATCTAGTGGTGCTTAGAGGAACTTTTTCTAAGCATTGACCGCACGATAACTGAACTGCTACAGTGTCAAGCAAAACTGACTACCTACGCTTCGCGCTATTATCTCAGCGGATTCCAGCGGCACCTTCGATTAACGATGACTAATTGTTCGCATTGCACTACAACACTTGAAAAAAATGGATTTTTAAAATGTAACACTTGTAAGTCCCAGCTTTGTTTGCAATGCCTTAATATAGACCCTAACACCAACATAACTAAATTCACTAAAACTCAATTGTCTGGTCTGAGATGCCCAGCGTGTATCAACGTTAACACGGCGAAGAGAAATCCACCTGCGGGATCGTCTGTGGAGGAAGCAAGTTTTACCACGGCTTCTGGGTCCGACACTAGATCCTCATACTTACCACCAACCTCCGCGAACCTAACACTCAGCGATATAAGTTCGCTTTTGGATTCGAAGTTGGCACCTACTTCATCTGCTATGAAAAATTTGCGAGCTGCATGGAAAGAGGACGTCAAAAGCATGATTTTAGATGAGGTTAACTCCGCCGTGGGAAGGATCAAAGTCGATTTTACTTCAACGACGGATTTTATCACAAGTGAGGTGAACGAACTGAAATTGAAAATTAATGATAAAGATTCCGCCATTAAAAACTTGGAAGAAAACCAAATTAAACTCGAGAAAATCTGTCTTGAGCTTCGCAAACAGTTAACATCCGTAGAAAAGCTCTCTCGTTCGTGCCGTGTTGAGATACAGGCTGTCCCTGAAAGGAATAGTGAAAACTTGATGCAGATTTTTATGAAGCTCTGCGAAACTGTAAATATTTACATCCCAGAATCAGAGATTAAAACCTGTCGCCGAGTGGCTAAAATGGATGCCTCCTCCAACAGACCCCGAAACATTTTAATAACACTCGGATCGTCTCGACTCCGTGATAATATTTTATCAGCGTGTACTCGTTATAATAAACAGCACCCTACCGACAAACTGAGCTCTAAGCACATAGGCATCGTAGGGGATACTCGCAACATTTATGTAACGGAACATATATCTCCGGAGAAAAAACATCTATATGCTGCCGTAAGACAGTTTGCAAAGGATAATGGATACAAATTCAAATGGGTGAAAAACGGTCAAATTTATTTGAGGAAGGATATAAATACACCCGCCATACGCGTCAAAAATCATGACTTTCTCAAGCAACTGGATCAGTAGTACTAGTTTATTATTTTTTATTCACCACTTTTTATTTTTATTCAAATACATTGTAAGTTCATATGTTGGTGTACTATTTTCACTACAGCTATTTCAACTTATATCAATTATATTACAAAAATATATTACTGGTTCCATCTTTGCGAGCAGTGAGACAGTTTGCGTGGTGTATATTTATATTCATGTTTTAAAATGCTCATTATTATTGTCCGACAAAGCTAAAATACTACGCGTAAACACTCGTCGTAATTCCACAGCATATTGCATAAAACTGTTTTACTATAAAAACTCCTTCATATTTGTTTTCAAACGACAGCAACATTGTATGACTTCACAAATACATACCGGTATTTGTGAAGCCGCATAACGTAAACAAAAACATTATAAACTTAGTTATGCGTTCTATCTACCTATTATTCGCAATTATAAGCCCTCACGGTTTCTCACTCGGACATTTAGTATACATGGCGGTAATGTTACTTTTAAGATGGCAAACAATAAACTAAAACTGTACTACCAAAACGTGAGAGGCTTAAGAACCAAAACACTGGCATTCTATAGAAACGTTCTGAACTATGACTTTGACGTTTTACTTATAACCGAATCATGGCTACATTCAGGTATATTAGACACTGAAATCTGTGATAATAGGTATGAGATTTATCGGAGTGACAGGATTACAAACACCACAGGAGGTGGAGTTATGATATGTGCGAAAAAAACTTTAATGGCCAAACTACGTTTGGAGTGGTCGCGTCCTCCCTCTGAATTTTTATGGATAACTATCCCTAAGCGCTCATTAAAAGAACTTTCAGTAGACCTACATATATGCATTGTTTATGTTGTGGGTGGGGAAAGCGATCAAGCTGCGCACATTCACAATGTCAATGATTCTGTATCACATGTCAGCACGTCTTGCCCGGGAGATTACATAATGGTCGTCGGTGATTTTAATTTACCGTGTATTAAGTGGTCCCCGACTTATACTACTGTCGACCACGTCGGTCTTACTGAGACTCAGTTAGCGGCAACTTGTCTTCTTAACAATTGCAATACACACAACCTAGTACAATATAACTTTAACAAAAATTTATATGGTAACACAATAGACTTATTATTTTCCAATTTCTTTTTAAATGTGTCCAAAGCATCTGTTTCACTTGTTAGGGAGGACTCAAGTCACACAACACTGCACATTGAGGCTAACGATATATTTCTACCAGTGCTAAATAAAATAATTACTCCAAAGTTACGGTTCTGGAAAGCCGATTACGAAGTTATTAACACTAAGATCAATAGTATTAAATGGGATGACGTGCTGACACAAGGTTCGGTCGAGGATTCAGTCACTGCCTTCTATGGTATTATTAATAACCTTATTCAACTTAATGTGCCTGTTTCACGTGATGGGGTGAATCACTCGTATCCGATATGGTACACACCGTCTCTAATAAAACTAATTAAACAGAAAATTAAAGTACATGCTAAATGGAAGAAATATAACAACAATAGAGACTACGATGAATTTTCCCTTTTACGTGCAAGGCAAAAACAATTACAGGACATATGTTATGATAATTTCATCGCCATCTCTCAAATGAACATTAAACGTAACCCAAAAATGTTGTGGAGTTTTATACATATGATGCGTGGCAAACGCGGAAGTACTGGTTACCCTAACATTATGACTGACGGTCAGAGAACTTTCAATGACGGCCAAGAAATCACTCATGCTTTTAACAATTTCTTTCAAAGCGTGTTTTCGTCTCCGGTCCCTGGTCATTTACCGCAAGAAAAACTGATTAGCGCCCCTAGAGGCGATAGTGGTCACATACATACGCTAACTGTCACAGTCGAACTAGTGTCGAAATACTTAAAAAATATTGATCCCAACAAAGGCGCAGGTAGTGACGGCATACCCCCCGTTTTTCTTAAGAAATGCCACGATAGTATTTGTAAACCACTCACTTTACTTTTTAACCGATCTATCAAAGAAGGAGTCTTCCCTTGCATCTGGAAGGAGGCTCACATTGTTCCCATACATAAGAAAGAATCTAAATCTAACATAAAAAATTACAGGCCTATATCTATACTCAATAGCATTTCCAAAGTGTTTGAGCGTGTAGTCTATAACATCATATATCCCACAATAGCATCAAATGTGGGACATTATCAACATGGCTTTTTAAGACGCAGATCTGTCTACACTAATTTGTGCGAATTTACCAACTACATACTTCATAGCATGGAACAACCCGCTCAGGTTGACGTGATCTACACGGACTTTGAAAAGGCCTTTGACCGCGTAGACCACGTTATTTTGCTTAATAAATTGTATACACTTGGGATCCAGGGAGATCTCTTCCGTTGGATTAGTTCTTATATAACAAACAGAACACAGGCGGTAGTTTTGGGTGGATTTAAATCAAACTTTATTAACATCCCCTCTGGAGTCCCCCAGGGATCCCATTTGGGGCCCTTGTTCTACAATGCCTATTTGTATGACGTTCATGAATGTTTTGCACACTCGAGACAACTTCTGTACGCTGATGACAAAAAAGTCTACCTTAAAATTTGTAAAATAGAGGATTGCCACAGATTACAACAGGATTTAGATGATTTATCAACATATTATGAACGTAATAAAATAAATATAAATATAGATAAGTGCGTACAAATAACATATACTCGGAAACCTAAACCAATCGATTACAACTACAAAATAAATAATCAGAATTTGAAACGCGTCTACGATGTACGAGACTTAGGCGTTCAATTAGACAGCAAAATGTTATTTACCAAACACATAGATATCATGGTGGATAAAGCTTACAGGAATCTAGGTTTTGTGCTTCGGGTGTGTAAACCCTTTAATGACATTTCATGTGTTAAGACTGTGTACTGTGCATACGTCCGCAGCATTCTAGAGTTTGCTAGTATCATCTGGAATCCACAGTACACAGTATACATAGACAATATAGAACGCATACAAAAAAAGTTCGTCAAGCACCTTAATTACAGAATGAAAGTTGTTCCACCATCATACTCAGAAGCCTGTAATTTTCACTATTTGGACACATTGGAGAATAGACGTATCATGCTCGATATGGCTTTCCTGCACGATATAGTTAATTCTACTATCGATAGCCCTACTCTGACATCACAGGTATCGTTAGTCGTTCCTAGAAATCGTGCTAGACACGAAGTTCGAGACGTCTTTTATGTGCCAGGAAGCAAAACTAACTACGGACGTAACGAATATATCTCACGAGCTACCAAATGTTTCAACAGAAAATTTAGTTATACAGACATTTTTAACACAACCAAACAGAATCTAAAGAAACATGTACTAGACAAACTATCGAAAAATAACAAACAATGCATGCCGCCGTAAACTTTCGTTTCATTACTATTTTCACGTATTCATCTCATTACCGCGAAGCTGTATTACTGCTCGTTGTTTCAGATTGATTTATGTCTTGCAATTCACTCGCTTATTACTCTAATGCTGTAGTTAAAATAATTATAATTTAAATATATTATTCTTAATTTTTTAAACCATTGTATGTAACTCGTTTGTGCACTAGCGTATTGTTCATTTAAGTTTTGTTATTGTTTTCTGTTAATTTCGGTTCAATAGTTAACGCAATCTATGATATCCTGTTATTGGCTAAGACACACTATGTAATTTAGATACTTTAACTTTACCTGTAAAACTGCTGTTGGATATCTTATGAATAAAATAAAAAAAAAAAAAAAAAAAAAAAAAATACGAGAGATAGCGACGTAATATTAAATTATTTTAACTTAAGCACCACTAAATTAAGCGACTACTATGTATGTCAATTTAATAAACCGAAAATCAATGCTGAAAGGGTCAAGCAGTTATTGTCACAATTACAATTACATAGTATGAATGACGAAGAGCAAAAGTCTATTGAAAATATTTGCGCAAAATTCCCCGACGTATTTTTTCTACCCGGAGACAAATTAACAACTACTTCTTTATATGAACAAACGATAGAGTTAAAACCACAGTATATTAAGTAATTAAGCTCTCCAGTGTATATTAAGCCTTATAGGCTTCCTCAAGCGCAAAAAGCGGAAATTGATAGGCAAATAAAGAGAATGCTAGACGATGGAATAATAGAAGAAACTAGGAGCTCATGGTCAAGTCCTCTACTGCTAGTACCGAAGAAACCAGATCCAACAGGAGTAAAAAAATGGCGTGTTGTTATAGACTACCGAAAATTAAATAATCAAATACAAGATGATAAGTTTCCTTTGCCAAATATTACAGACATTTTAGATTCGCTTTCTGGTTCTGTTTATTTTACAACACTTGATCTGTATCAGGGTTTCTATCAAATTAATCTACATAAGAACAGCCGCCCATATACTGCATTTACAACATCCAAAAACCAATATCAGATGACAAGATTAGCTATGGGACTAAAAACCAGCCCTAGCGCTTTTTCGAGGATGATTACAGTTGCGATGTCAGGTTTAAATTATGAGCAATGTTTAGTTTATTTGGACGATTTGTGTGTTTTTGGGCGTAATTTAGAAAACCACAATAAAAATTTGATGAACGTTTTGACGCGCTTACGGAAAGTCAATTTAAAATTAAACCCCGTAAAGTGCAAATTTTTACAAAAAGAAACCTTGTTCCTAGGACACGTGGTATCCGAAAGTGGTGTATCACCTGATCCCGCAAAAACACGAGCATTAGAAAAATACCCAAGACCACAGAGCACGGCGGAAGTGAAGCGCTTTGTAGCCTTCGCGAACTATTATAGGAAGTTTATTAGAAATTTTGCAGAGATAGCATATCCTCTTAATAGGTTATGCACAAAAAACGCGACATTTTTATGGACAGAGGACTGCGAATCGGCATTTCAGGAATTAAAGTCAGCCCTCACAAAATCACCAGTCCTACAATATCCCGATTTTTCGGAAAACAATGAATTTATATTACAAACGGACGCATCTGGAATAGCTATAGGAGCGGTACTATGCAATAGGGATGGCAGACCAGTGGCTTACGCAAGTCGTAGTTTAAATAAGGCTGAAAAGAATTACCCCACTATCGAAAAAGAGTTACTTGCAATAATTTGGAGCGTAAAATATTTTCGACCATATTTATAAGGCAGACAGTTTAAAATACAAACAGATCACAGACCCCTAGTGTACTTATTCGGAATGCGTGACCCAACAAGCAGATTGATTAAATTTAGATTAAAATTAGTAGATTACAACTTCGAAATAGAGTACATAAAAGGCGCGAAGAATTCGGCAGCGGATGCTTTATCTAGAATTATATTATGCTCCGAAGATTTAAAGCATATGAGTGAACAAGCAGTGAACGTGATGACGAGAGCACAAGCGAAAAGATTGGAAGAAAGCAAGCGTTTAGATACTAAACCAAATTTACCGACCGATAATCATTTCCAACACTCGAGGCCTGATCATCCAAGAGTCGTGGAGATAATTAAAAAGCCGAGAAATTTGGTCGAGTTAGGATTAATAAGTAAGGTCAAGTTACATAAGTGTGGGATAAGTAAGAGGCTGAATGTTGATTTCTGAACGAAGACGTATAAAGAAAAGATGGATGAGTGACTTGAAATGAACGGAGTGAAATGAACGGTGTGAACGGATTGAGATGACTGATTTTTGAAAAGAGACGTTGGGTGAGAGTCGAGGTGGAAGGGTGTTATTTTTTTTGATCTGCGTTAGTATTTTAAATTAAAAAAAAGTGTGATGTCTGCGTGCTAGTTAAGAAGAAAAACAATAAAAAAAAAGTGTTAAAGGTGCTAACGTGTTTAATTCTCGCCCGACGATCCCACAATTTTGGGGGCTCGTCTAAAGAAGAGGGCGCAGACATTCAGCACGTGTCGGAAAGGTGGCGGCGCGGCGAAATATATTTGATAATTACAAGGCGATCAACAACTGGTTTACGACGACAAGGATATTTGTAACACGGATTAATGATGTCAAGGGAAAAAGGTGATTATTACGAAGCCACTCAGCAACCACAATCCACCATGAAAGAAAAGAAATCATAACAGAAAGATCAAATTATTTTGTCTATGTGCCAAGCAAATCGAGTATTTTCCTAAATAGATTTTCTCCATCATCAGTCACGCGAGGCGTACTGGTGAGAGATTTATCATATTTATGTAGGAAATTAAGCATAGAAGAAGTTTGTATTATAAAAGATAAAAATAATGAAGAATTTATAGCAGGAATAATTAATGAAATAAAGGCGAGCACACACTGGACCGGTCCACGTATATTTATATTGAAAAGTGTGCAAAGAATTAATAGCGAAAATGATAAACGAGTCATACTAAATGACTTTCACCTGTTACCCACTAGTGGCCACGCGGGTATTAGGCGAATGTCTAATAATATAAAAAAGTTTTATTATTGGCCTAGTATGGATAGAGACATTAGTCAGTTTGTATCAAAGTGCGATCAGTGTCAGAAACAAAAACATTGTATAAAAACAAAACAGCCAATGGAAATTACAACCACATCAAGTAATGCTTTAGAAAAAATATTTTTGGATATAGTAGGTCCACTACCTAAAGACGACACAGGTCATTGCTACGCGCTCACGTTACAATGCGAACTATCGAAGTTCGTAGAAGCGTATCCCTTACGCAGCAAAGATGCTACATCAGTTGCTAAGGCGTTTGTACAAAACTTTATCCTACGATACGGAATACCGCGAGAAATCGCGACCGATCGCGGGACAGAATTTGTTTCAAGCACCATGAACCAGGTATGTGAACTACTTCAAATTAAACAGCTGACGTCTACCGCTTACCACCACGAGTCGATTGGAGCACTGGAAAACACACACAAAACATTAGGTGCGTATTTAAGGACATATTGTGAAAATCAACCAAGCACATGGAGTAGCTGGCTACCTACTGGTGTTTCGCACACAACAACACGGTGCATACAGAGACAAAATATACGCCTCATGAGTTAGTATTTGGTAAGTCGTGCAAACTTCCCAATAACTTTGATTCCGGCATAGATCCACTGTACAACTTTGATAGCTATCCACTGGAGTTTAGATACAGACTGCAAGTAGCACAAAACGACGCTAGAAGAAATTTACTCGAAAGTAAGGAAAAAAGAAAGGTGAGTTATGATAAAAGCATAAACCCAATAATGTATAAAGAAAACGATTATTTGCTTATAAAAAATGAAACAGCCAATAAAATCGATAAAATATATTTGGGACCATTTTTAGTACTCAAAGATTTAGGATGTAACGTAAAAATTTTGAAAAATGGTAAAGAAGAAATCGTACATAAAAATCGCACTAAACTATACAAAATGTAATTATAGACTAAGAATAGTTATAAGTAAAATAAAGATAATAATAAAATGTAATGAAATTGTAACCAATGTAATCAAAGTACTTTTAAGTTTTTTATATTTAACGGCGAATTAAAGTATTGAAATTTAGTAGGTATGTAAACATGTAGTATGTTGCGTTATAACATTATTTAATCAACAAACTTGAAAATGTTAGAATAAAGACTTTATTTTCCATTTATAATCAGATACGTATAGTAAAATAAAATAAAACTGTAATTTTATTTTATTTACCCCATCCGGGGAAGATGTAGTGTAGTAGTATATGTATTTATAAGTTATGTATGATGACTAAGATAGGTTCCATTAATAAAGGAGTCTTGAGATGATACTCGGCTGTTTCACTCGTCCCGAACCTGACCTTATACCTGAATGGTTTGGTGACGAATGGCCTGGGAGTAGGTGTACTGATATCGCAGTACATTGATAATCTACTTCCAGGTAAATCCCGTTTTTCCAGGCGAAGCGAAGAAGAGTCCTTCAGTAGCTGAGCGAGCTCTGTATCTGACTCTTGGGAAGTGGCAAGAGCTTCCAGACTACATGGCACTTCCAGTTCATCAACACGGGATAAGGTGTCGGCTACGATATTGTCCTTGCCTGCTATAAACCTTATGTCTGTTGTGAACTGGGAAATATAGTCTAGGTTACTGCCTATACTGCCTAGGTGAACAGTTATTTTTCCTTTCCTGGAAAGCAAAACTGAGCGGCTTATGGTCACTATAGACCGTGAAGTGCCTCGCCTCCAACATGTGCCTAAAATATTTGACGGCTTCGTAAATGGCGAGAAGTTCTCGATCGTATGGTGAATACTTCTGTTGGGAAGGACTTAATTTACGAGAGAAAAACGCAAGAGGTTGCCATTCACTGTCCTTCAGCTGCTGTAGGACTGCTCCAATTGCCACGTCTGAAGCATCCGTTACAAGACCAAGCTTGTATTGACAGTTGGGATGCGCCAACAATGCGGCGTTAGACAGGCTGGCTTTACAATCCTGAAAAGCTTGTAGGGCATCTCCGTCTAAGTTGATGGGTTGGGATCCCTTGACCGCGCCTACGAGGAGGGCATTCAGTGGTGCTTGCAACTGGGCAGCTTTGGGCAGAAAACGCCTATAAAAGTTGACCATGCCCAGGAATCTTCTGAGCTGCCTCACGTCCTTAGGGGCTGGAAATTTATGGGTGGCCTGCACTTTTTCTTCCAGGGGCTTGGTTCCGCTTTCCGAAATGCTATACCCTAAGAAGGTTACTTCGGGAACTCCGAAGACGCACTTAGACGAATTGACCCCCATACCATAGTCTTTCAACCTCGTGAATAGTTGACGAAGATGATTCTCGTGCTGAGTCTCATCCCTGGAAAATACTAGGAAGTCGTCGAGATAACAATAGCAGAAATCTAGGCCGCGTGTGATCTCATCCACAAACCTTTGGAAAGTCTGGCCTGCATTACGGAGTCCGAAGGTCATGTACGGAAACTCATACATACCAAACGGTGTAGTTATCGCCGTTTTCGGGATGTCCTCCGCACTGACGGGTATCTGATTATATGCTTTCACAAGATCAATTGTGCTGAACACCTTGCAGCCTGCAATGTTGTGAGCAAAGTCATGTATGTGTCTAATCGGATACCTGTCAGGGATTGTACGCGCGTTAAGCATGCGATAATCGCCGCAGGGGCGCCAACCATTGTCCCTCTTGGGCGCTAGGTGTAGCGGTGAGGACCATGGACTTTCCGAAGGCCGGGCTGTTCCGTTAGCCAGCATTGCCTCGAACTCCTGCTTTGCTATCCTTAACTTGTCCGGTGCTAGACGTCTGGGTGGAAGTGAAACTGAGGGTCCTGTTGTGGTGCGAATGTGGTGTACGGTGTTATGTGGTATGTGCCGTATTGTACCAGCTGGCCGAGTAATTTCGAGGAACTCTGTCAAAAGTTGGCGATAACGCCAGTTGCCGGTTATTACCTTCACAGAGGAAATAGTGTCCTTGTGATTGACATGGAAGCTGGAGCTGACAAACTAGTAGTATTCAGCCGTTGGTTCCTACAGTCGACTATCAAATTATAATAGGACAGAAAATCTACCCTTATGATGGCTTTGGTGACGTCCACAACAATAAATCGCCACACGTAGTCCCTACGTAGACCTAGATCCAGGTTGAAGTGCACGTAGCCGTATGTGTTGATGGCTGATCCGTTTGCTGCGCTGAGCTGGTAGGTTGTAGGCGTACGACGGTCACGGAGTGATGTCCGGGGAAAACGCAGAGGTCGCTTCCAGTATCAACCAAAAACTGGGTTTTCGTTTTACGGTCCGTGACAAACAGGCGACCAGTTGTGTTTGGGCAATCGTCAGCCGCCATTACCGACCGCCCATGGAGTTTTCCGCCTAAAATCGCACGGACGGATGCACTTGTGGGCCTGCGAGCCGTATTTATGGTGGTAAAAAGGTGGGTAGGCGTGCATACTACTACTTACACCTAAATTTTATTACTCTATAGTTAATTTTAAATTAAAATTATATATCAGTATATTTTAATGACTAAATGGGCATAATATAACTCAGTTATCTGTCAGTTTACTGGGAATATAATTTCTCCTTACCTCAGATCTCCTTAAAGGCTATAATTGAACAACATCATAAAATGGACATCTATTCCAAGCTGTCAAAAAATATGGATGAGCTAAGTGACCTGTTCATCAAACAAATGAGCTCCTATGACAGCAAGTTACAGCAGGCATCATCCACACCAGAGGCTCCTAAGGACATTGCAGCACTGTCATGTGAGTTTGCGGAATTCAAGGCGCTTATGTGGAAGTCCTTCAGCATGCTGAAGTCGCAAATGGAATTACTAGCCGTGGGCCTGGATCGTCATGAGATGTGTGCTCGTAGAAAGGTGCTTTTATTCCACGGAGTTGCGGAATCAGATAGGGAAGATCCGGCAGCGGTGGTGTCTAAGGTATTAACCGACCAATTACAGCTGGTGCCCGAATGCAGTGAGGATGTTACAGTTTGTCATCGCCTTAGTGGTTCTAGGGGTGGTGTTAATGCCCGGCCTCTGCTGGTACGCTTCTCCAACTATCGTACGCGGAGTGAGGTATGGCAGAACAAGACATCACTGAAGGGCACTGGTGTCACCATCTCGGAATTTCTCACCAAGGCTAGACATGACGTGTTTATGGCGGCCAGGAGGCATTTCGGCGTCGCAAACTGCAGGACTACAGACGGGAAGATTATGCTATTGCTTCCTGATAAAACTCGTTGTAGACTCGAGCGTATGTCTGAGCTAACTGCTCATATACGTAAATTTCCTTCCTCCTTGCCGAAGCGCCCAGAGTTAGCAGCAAAGAAGTCCACTAAGCCTGAGAAGAAGAGGGCAGTGAGCCAGAGTCATTCCAAGGTCCTTCGCACTACATCCGCAAGACTTCAAAAGCAAACTGGCAAGTGATATTGTTTAGTGTGCACCTGTGCACTTTGCCGGGTTATTATTATCTTACTTGTTTACGTTTTATTTAATTAACTAAGGTATCACAACTTTTATAATTTATGAGCGTAGTATGTAGTTACAACATAATTTATACGTCGGAAAATACCCATCAACTTTTCTTATAATTTTGTCCTCAACTTGGTCTTTGTTTGTGCTAGTTTTGTCCTGTCAATGTGATGTTCAATTTTTTTTTTCCGTGTCAAACTTGTTTACTGCGTTTTGTTTGTGCTACTGTTCTGTAAATGTTAGAATTTATTTTCTATCTTTGGCCCACGGTGCGTTTTATTTTTGCAACTACTGCATGAATTGCCTGTAATATTATGTTTTCTCTGTTTTCTATTGTTTTTATTTTTCTTTTTTTTTTTCGCTTGGCCTGATTTATTAGATATTAGATAGATAGATAGATAAATGATTTATTTGGTCTACAGACACACATGCATACAATACAAATCAACAACAATACACACCACATACAAAATGTTTAACACACGCCAGGTATGTATGTGTGCTGCAGCAGCGCAAAACGGTCATAGCTCAGCGCGAGTTTTTGCCCTTTAGAGCAAATCGCTGATTTTCAGCTACAACCCGGATAGAGGAAACCGCGGATACGGTAACCGATCTAATTGACGTTGTTTACAATTAATAATTAATGCATGCAGAAGATAATCGTATAAATGCGTTGTAAAATTACTGATATACCTACGTACATAATAAAAGGATACTTGTTTGATATTTTATAGGTATATAATAACAATCTAAATGCATAGATAAAATAACTATAAAGCAGTGTTCGCCACCTATGCAAGAAGTTGTGAATTTTCTTGTTTCTGACAATATAGAAGTATTTTTTTTACTTTTTCCTTAAAAGATAATTTTGATGTAAGAGCTCTTATTGGTGGTGGAATATTATTCCAACACTTCGTTGCATGGTAGCGAAAACTGCCAGTGAATGCTACTGTTCTGTGTTGGTGTACACTTAAAGGGGGGCGTAAAGTTCGGGGCTCATGCCCACTTTTGTATAGTTTATCAAAATGTGGGAATTTCAGTTTCGAAAAAAGATAATCGGGATTTTTGAATTTTATTATGTCGAACATTAAGGAAGCAATTTGTAACTGTCTACGATACTGCATATTAAGTATACTGGCATTATTTAGAAATGGTGTAATATGACCCCTCGGCGGTACATTAAAGATGTATCTACAACATGCATTCTGCACGCGCTGTATTAACCGACTTGTTTTATATAACAGTCGAGGGCCATATACAAGATCTGCATAGTTGAGACGAGACAACACTAGTGACTCACACAGGGCAATTCTTGCTTCTACAGATATTACGTTTCTAATTTTATACAAAACCTTCAACCTATAAAAACAGTTCTTTACGAGATTTTCAACATGTTGTTCGAAACGCAGTCGACTATCCATCAGAACACCCAAATTTTTGGCTTCCTCAACCCGGTTGAGGGTTATGTCCCGAATGTTTACCACCGGTTGTCGAAATAGAATTTTTTCAATTTGTACCTTTGACCCTAGCACCATGTACTGTGACTTATGAGGATTCAAAACTAACGCATTCCTGTCCGACCATTCAGCTATACATTTCAGATCCCCATTGAGCAAATGTATTGCGTCTGGTATTTTACCCGGAACGTCTGAAATGTATAACTGAACGTCATCTGCGTACAAATGATATTTACAGTTCTGAATCTCTTTAACCATGTCAGCACTGTATAAAATGAATAAAAGAGGACCTAGTATGGAACCTTGAGGTACACCGCGTCGAACCACCTGAGAGCCGGAAATTAAGCTAGTTCCATCATGCTTTTTAAGTCTTACAGACTGGTGACGGTTATGTAAATAACTACTGAACCATTTTACGGCCTGCGAGTCCAGTCCATAGTAGGCTAGCTTTGACAATAAAAGAGAAACTTCAATGCTATCAAAGGCACGAGAAAAGTCCAAAAGTGTAAGAATTGTCCCGCGGCCAACGTCCTGTTCAGCGATCACATTGTCAGTCACGTCCAATAAAGCTGTAACTGTGCCGCGACCTCTACGGAAACCCGACTGGAGTGCGGGAAGAAGGTCATTCCTCTCTGCATGATTCATAAGCTGGTGATATACTGCTTTTTCTAGTATTTTTGAAAGGAATGGTAATACACTGATTGGTCTAAGTTCTTTTAATTCACTAGGACTGCTAATTTTAGGCAATGGCGTGACTAACGCTTCTTTCCACATTTCGGGCACTACCCCAGTCGCGATAGATTTGTTTACAATCATAGTGATGGTCGAAAGTGTTTTGGGAAGAGTCAGAACAATCATGTCTCTGCTAATACCGTCACAGCCCGTTGCATTAGTTTTAATGGACATGATGTATTTTGAAATAGCAAGTTCTGTAACTGGTGTTAGATTCAAAGAGTCAACCCCAGAGGTTGAATTATCGAACTTACTTTTTTCCAATGTGGTTGCCATAACATCATGTCCTGGGATATTTAAAAAGTGATCATTAATTTTATCAGGGTCATTAAAGCAGTCGGGTAAGCAGTCATCTTTGCTTGGATCTATTAAAATTTTGCCTTTCAAATTTTTCCAAAACTTAACACTGTTATTTATATTAGAATTAATACAATGATTGAAATATGCTCGCTTTTCATTATGGATACTAGTTATTACAAGCTTTTTGAGATCTTTATAATATTTTTTGTCTGTTTCTAAATTTGATTTTCTTTGCTTTTTATGGGCTTCGTTACGTAAATCTATCATAAGTTTAACTGTTTCCGTGATCCATGGTAGAGATTTTTGGCCTTTAATACGCACAGTTTGACAAGGAGCGTGTCTATCGAATAAATCTGTGATTAATGTGTTAAATCTGGTAACCATAGCATCAATAGATGGCTCACCAGCCACAGACTCAAAGTCGACGGAAATTAGGTCACTATTAAAATTGTCCAAAACAATTTCCTGTAGGGGCCTGTAGGTAACAAATCTTGGAGGTATTTTAGATTTTTTCAAAGTCAGCGCCACATTAATCATTGCATGTCCGAGTTCTCCAGTAATATTGGTAACTGACAATTAGTACATACAACATCGATTAGCTTCTCGGAATATGCAGTGAAGTGAGTAGGTTCAGTTACAACTTGTCGCAAATCCACATAATTTAAAAACTGATTCATCTTTATGGTTTTACTGTCATTGGGTAGAAGCATGTCGACATTAAAGTCACCCATAAGAACTACATAGTCGTAGTGTGAAAACCTAGAGACGGAATCTGTTACAGCGTCTATGAATGTATCTATAGTCACCCAACTTGGCCTGTACGCAGTACCGATCACCAAGGAATATCCATTGGTTTTAGTAGCTAGCCACATCTGTTCTATAGAAGTATTTGAGGTTTTGAAATAACGAACGCGGATCTCTTCTTTTACATAAAATCCCACACCGCCACCCCATCCACCCTTCATATGCTGCGGGCGCGGCGTGAGGCGCAGTCGGTAGCCAGGCGGCGCCGGCGCGCACCCCGTATGCCCGTCCCGCAGCCATGACTCATTGATGGCGACTATGTCAGCATTAGAGCGATTCATTGCGACCTGAAAATCATTGTGTCCCGTGTTTAGTGATCCTGCATTATATAATCCCAACTTAAAGAATTTAGTTTTAGGAGCCATTTGTTTTGTTTTTGTGCTGGTAATTAACAACATCAACAATGTTACATAAATGTAAGTAAATGAATAGTAAATCGTTGTAAATAGTGTATAATTCGGTGACATAGATTAAAACAATATGTGTATACTAGCTGGTACCCGCGACTTCGTCTGCGTACTTTTAATTTGAATATTAAGGATTATATAAAAGGAACGGTATAGCATGTGATTAAAAGAGAGTAAGTAGGTATATTTAAAAAAAATAAAAAATATCTGTTTACAGTCGTTATAAAGTACCTATGTATTCCATTCTTATCTTATTTAGCCTATACGATCCCACTGCTGGGCAAAGGCCTCCCCTTGATTTTTCCACTCCTCTCGACTTTGTGCGATCTCCGGCCAATCCTTGCGATAAGCATTGAGGTCGTCACACCATCTTTTACGCGGTCTGCCTCGACTTCTAAGCCCGCCCTGAGGTATCCAGGTGAGGTATGAGGTGTATTCCATTGAGTGGCAGAAATTACCTAGGAATATTTATCGGTCCCTTATGTCCAAGACACTTACAGGGGTCAGCGTCACGTTGTGTACAAAAATATTTTAAAATGACCTAATTTAAAACTTTTTTGTACACAACGTTTGCTATTTTGTTATTATTTGTTAAAATGTAGAAATTGTTTGGACTCGACACTCGCGAGCAGGCCACGTATACACCACGTGCGCTCCCCCACCACAAGACAGCGCCGTTGACTGCCGCCACACTTCGGCGAATGTGCGCGACGACGAACGACGACCGACGGCAGTGGCGGCGATGCAGAGTATTCGTTAAAAGGAACTTTATCTACAAAAGCCAAATTTTTTTAACTTGATACACCCAAAACTACTAAATATCATGTTCCTAGGTTCAGTGGTTAATATTTTGTATACAAAAAGTTTGGCTTCGTAGTTCCCGTTCCGAATCCGTTCCGTTCCGTTCGAATTTCGGAAAATCCGTTTGTTGAAAAACTCTGCACATCCTAAGAGACCTACGTATCAAGTTTCATGGTTTTATCTTCAAAAATGACGAATACCCATACAAACATTCAACCCGTATTTCACCCCCATACTGGTAAAAATTTCAAAATGCTTGAACAAACGATTTTTTGTTTGTTATTTAGTGCCTAAACACAAAATTTAATATTTTTATCTTGAAAAATGACGAACCTCATAAAAAATTTCAACACCTATTTCATCCCCTCAAAGATCGAATTTTCAAAAACGCTTTAACAAATTGTTTTTTTATTTCTTATCAAGTTCCTAAATATAAAGTTTCGTGGTTTTATCCCCAAAAATGACGAACTCCCATACAAACTTTCAACCCTCATTTCACCCCCTCACTGGTCGAAATTTCAGCAACGCTAGAACAAATGTTTAATTATTTTTTATCAAGTGCTTAAATATAAAGTTTCATGGATTTATATTTTAAAATTAAAATATCCCATACAAACTTTCAACCCCTATTTCAATCTCTTCGTCCCTTCTTTTCGCAATAAAAGGTATCCTATTTTCTTTCTCAGGGTCTAAAGATTGTCTGTGCCAAATTTAATCAAAATCGGTTGAGAGGTTTAAGCGGGAAAGCGTAACAGACAGACAGACAGACAGAGTTACTTTCGCATTTATAATATTAGTAAGGATTATTTTCCCTCGTTAAATAGTAAACAAACTAAGTGTAGGTGTTATAATTTCGTTGACGAACTGATTACCTATCCGTTTCTTTGTCTAAAATGAGTATTACCTTATTACTATGATTGATTACTGGGCTTAAAGTTCGTATAAATGTCTATCGAATTACCTCCTCAAGTTTAAAGCGTAGCTAGTCATGTAGTTACTATATTAATTATGTGGTGTAAGTAATTAGATTTTATCTGTATGTAATGTAACAGTCAGTTGAATAAAAAAACTTATACAAATCAGATCAATTAATTGGCGTAATGTGATTCTAGAAAGAGTTTTAATGTTAATAGATAGCTAGCTATAGCTATGTGTAGGTTCCTGTAGGAATGAGATATACCTGTTTAATAAAGACAGTTGCATCAAAATTTTATCATAAATTCCCTAAATTATGGCGCCTACCTACCCTCTAAGTTAGAAAAGTGATCAAATACTAACTTGAGGTCACTCAGTTTAAAAAAAAACATCGAAATCATTCCAGTAGCTATGGCGTCATGCGCTTCTTGACACGATCACGAAATCTAGATTTCCGCGGGAATGAGGTATTTTCCCGCCATAAAAAGTAGCCTGTGTCCGTGCCTAAGATCCTATCTTTAAATTAACCAAGTCTTATAAAATTCCGTTCAGACGTTAAGGCGTGAATGAGGCAAACTTTTAAAACAAACAATTAAAAATCACTAACCTAGTTTTCTGTCTACTGCCTACGCCTTAAGTACGATAGCATAAATATTAATAGGCCATATCCTTTTCTAGATTACTATCTATCAGCTAACTAAATTTCATCAAAATCCGTTGAGCCGTTTAGGCATGATAGACAAAACTCCCAGCAAAAACCATAAAAAAATCACTAACTCAATTCAGTTTTCTGCCTACTTCCTACCCCCTAAGTACGATGACGTGATCAATTTGATCGTACAACCGTTTGTAGATAACCAACTATTACCTTACTAAATTTCATTAAAATCCGTTCAGCCGTTTAGACGTGAAAGAGCAAAAGTCCCAACAAAAACGACTACAAATCACTAAATCAATGTAGTTATCTGCCAACTGCCTACCCCCTAAGAACGATGGCGTGATTATTTATAGCCTATGACCATTTCTAGGTTATCATCTATCACCATACCAAATTTCATCAAAATCCGTTTAGCCGTTTAGGCGTGAAAGAGTAACAGACAGACAGACAGACAGACAGACAGACAGACAGACAGACAGAGTTACTTTCGCATTTATAATATTAGTATGGATAGCGTGCTAACAGAGACCGAGTGTGCAGTTTTTTAAAAATGGACAAAATTGAACAACGTGCGGTAATCAAATATCTGTTTAAAAAGGGATTAACACCGAAAGAGATCCATGATGATATGACGAAAACATTAGGGAAATCTGGGCCATCATATACCACTGTAAAAAAATGGGTAGCAGAATTTAAATGTGGACGAGAGAGCATTGAAGATGACCCTCGCTCCGGCCGTCCTACCACGTCTACGACGGAAGAAAACATCCACAAAGTGTGTGATCTCATATTGGAAAACCGAAGATTGACTATTAGGGAGATTGCAGACACTATAGGCATTTCGTATGAGTGAACACAAAACATCATTATCAATGAACTCGGATTCTCTAAGGTATCCGCTAGGTGGGTCCCCAGACTGCTTTCAGTTGAACAAAAACGAATTCGTTTAACAATTTCTAGCGACTGTTTGGAGATGTTTGAGGCTGATCCGCAGGACTTTTTGGATCGTTTTGTTACTATGGACGAAACCTGGGTTCATCACTATACGCCCGAGTCCAAACAACAGTCCAAGCAGTGGAAAAGATCTGATGAACCAACCCCAAAGAAAGCAAAAGCAATTTTATCGGCTGGCAAGGTGATGGCATCAGTTTTTTGGGATGCTCGTGGAGTCATAATGGTGGACTATCTTTCAAAGGGCCAAACAATAAACTCAGCATACTATTGCACCCTATTGCGCCATTTGCGTGAATAAATTAAAGAAAAACGTCCAGGATTACTGAGAAAGAAAGTGTTGTTTCACCAGGATAACGCACGCGCTCACACATCTGTCGAAAGCATGGCTCAAATTCGTGACTGTGGTTTTGAACTGCTGCCCCATCCGGCTTATTCGCCTGATTTGGCACCGTCCGACTTTCACCTGTTTCCCAACTTAAAAAATCACCTTGGAGGCCAGAGATTTTCATCAAATGAAGAGGTTGAAACCGCAGTGAACCAGTATTTTGCAGACCTTGAAGAATCATTTTTTAAAACCGGAATAGAAGCTTTGCAAAACAGATGGAAGAAATGTATTGAGTTAGGTGGAGACTATGTTGAGAAATAAAAACGTTTTTGCATGCAATTTATTTTGTTTTCTTGTTGAGGCCGAGAACTTTTCGATCCACCCTCGTATTATAATAACTAGATGTCGCGTGGTTCGCTCGCAGCAAGCTGCTCGCGTGTCTTGTTTTCCCGCCATTTTTTTACCGCGATAGAATTTTACCAAGACTTGAATTGGTCTCGTGAAATCAAAAAAGTTCTAGGTGCTATGGTTTTGCCAGGCCGTAGAGTGACCCCTGATGCGGAGCAGTTTTCCAAGATGACGTTCCGATCACACCCCAATACATCATTTTTACCTCGTGAGACATTTTCTGGAAAAACAAAAATTTGTATGGCGGCCATCTTGTTTTTCGGGCATTTTGTTTTTTTTTTTCACTGGCGATAAAATTTGACCAAGACTTTAATAGGCTTCGTGAAAACAAAAAAGTTCCAGGTGCGATAGTTTCGCCAGGCTGTAGGGTGTCTCCCTGATCCGGAGCAGCTTTCGAAGATCGAAAAGTATTTCCATACTCAACATGATGTTTCGATCATATTCCTCATACATCATTTTTACCCCCGAGGCATTTTCGGGAAAAACGAAAATTTCGTATGGCGGCCATCTTGTTTTTCCGACATTTTGGTTTTTTTTCACCGGGGATTGAATTTGACCAAGATTTAAATAGGTTTCGTGAAAACAAATAAGTTCCAGGTGCGATAGTTTTGCCAGGCCGTAGGGTGTCTCCCTGATGCGGAGCAGTTTTTCAAGATCCAGCAGTACTGAAATACTCAACATGACGATCCGATCACATCCCTATACATCATTTTTACCCTCGAGGCATTTTCAGGAAAAACGAAAATTTTGTATGGCGGCCATCTTGTTTTTCCGCCATTATGGTTTTTTTTTCACCAGGGATTGGATTTGACCAAGATTTAAATATGTTTCGCGAAAGAAAAATTGCTCCAGGTTTTATAGTTTTGCCAGGCCGTAGGGTGTCTCCCTGATGCGGAGCAGATTTTGAAGATAGAGAAGTGTTTTCATACTCCACAAGACGTTCCGATTACATCTCCATACACAGTTTTTACTTCCGATGCATTTTCTGAAAAAACAAAATTTTGTATGGCGGCCATCTTGTTTTTCCGCCATTTTAATTTTTTTTCACCGGCCATAGGATTTGACTAAGAATTAAATAGGTTTTGTGAAAAAAGAATCGATCCAGGTGCGATAGTTTTGCCAGGCCGTAGGGTGTCTCCCTGATGCGGAGCAGTTTTCCAAGATGACGTTCCGATCACACCCTTATACATCATTTTTACACCCGAGTCATTTTCTGGAAAAACAAAAATTTATATGGCGGCCATCTTGTTTTTCGGCCATTTTGTTTTTTTTTCACCGGCGATAAAATTTGACCAAGATTTAAATAGGTTTCGTGAAATCAAAAATGTTCCAGGTGCGATAGTTTTGCCAGGCCGTAGGGTGTCTTCCTGATGCGGAGCAGATTTCAAAGATCGAGAAGTACGTTCATACTCAACATGACATTCCGATTACACCCCCATACATTGTTTTTACCTCTAAGACATTTTTCTAAAAAAAACAAAATTTTGTATGGCGGCCATCTTGTTTTTTCGCCATTTTGGTTTTTTTTCACCGGCGATTGGATTTGACCAAGATTTAAATACGTTGTGCTAAAAAATCATTGTTCCAGGTGCGATAGATTAGCCAGGCCGTAGGGTGTCTTCCTGATGCGGAGCAGTTTTCAAGATTAAGAAGTATTTTTATACTCAACAAGACGTTCCGATTACAACCCCATGCACAGTTTTTACCTCACAGACATTTTCTGGAAAAACGAAATTTTGTATGGCGGCCATCTTGTTTTTCCGCCATTTTGTTTTTTTTTTCACCGACAATACAATTTGACCAAGATTTGAATAGGTCTTGCGAAAAAAATTTGATCCAGGTATAATAGTTGCGCCAGACTGTAGGGTGTCTCCCTGATGCGGAGCAGTTTTCCAAGATCTGGAAGTTTTCCCATACTCACCGGGAGGTCCCGATCACACCCCCCATACAACATTTTTACCCCCCGACGCTCCTTCTGGGAGAACAACCCTGTCAGTGAGTCAGTCAGTCAGTCAGTCAGTACATGGGTTTGTAGCTATATACGGGGTGTTAGTGACATCGTAACGAAAACTTTGAGGGATGATTCAGACCATGATTCTGAGTTGATATCAAGTGGAATTTTCCGTCGCAAAAGTATGGATAGGAAAATAATTAAAAAAAAACACAAAAAATTCATGAATTTTTTGACAGGAAATTCCACTTGATATCAACTCAGAATCATGGTCTGAATCATCCCCCTCAATATTCGTTACGGTTTCACTAACACCCATACCTACTTGTATGGCTACCGTATGTACTTGTACGGGGTGTAAGTGACATCGTAACGAATACTGAGAGGGATGAGTCAGCTGATTATTTTGAGTTAATATCAAGTGGAATTTTCCGGCGCAAAAGTATAGAATTGAAAATAATTTAAAAAAATCTAAAAAAAACATGAATTTTGCGACGGAAAATTCCACTTGATTTTAACTCAGAATCATGGTCTGAATCAACCCCCTCAGTATTCGTTACGATGTCACTAACACCCAGTATAATATAAATAAATAAATAAATAATAATAATAACTAGATGTCGCGTGGTTCGCTCGCAGCAAGCTGCTCGCGTGTCTTGTTTTCCCGCCATTTTTTTACCGCGATAGAATTTGACCAAGACTAAAATAGGTCTCGTGAAAGCAAAAAAGTTCTAGGTGCTATAGTTTTGCCAGGCCGTAGGGTGTCTCGCTGATGCGGAGCAGCTATCGAAAACCCAGACGTATTTTCATACTCGACATGACGTTCCGATCACATTCCTATACATCATTTTTACCCCCGAGGCATTTTCAGGAAAAACGAAAAATTTGTATGGCGGCCATCTTGTTTTTCCGCCATTTTGGTTATTTTTCAGCGGCGATTGAATTTGACCAAGATTTAAATAGATTTTGTGAAAAAAGAATCATTCCAGTTGCTATAGTTGCGCCAGGCCGTAGGGTGTCTCTCTGATGCGGAGCAGTTTTTGAAGATCGAGAAGTATTTCCATACTCAACATGATGTTTCGATCATATTCCTCATACATCATTTTTACCCCCGAGGCATTTTCGGGAAAAACGAAAATTTCGTATGGCGGCCATCTTGTTTTTCCGCCATTTTGGTTTTTTTTCACCGGGGATTGAATTTGACCAAGATTTAAATAGGTTTCGTGAAATCATAAATGTTCCAGGTGCGATAGTTTTGCCAGGCCGTAGGGTGTCTCCCTGATGCGGAGCAGATTTCAAAGATCGAGAAGTACTTCCATACTCAACATGACGATCCAATCACATCCCTATACATCATTTTTACCCTCGAGGCATTTTCAGGAAAAACGAAAATTTTGTATGGCGGCCATCTTGTTTTTCCGCCATTTTGGTTTTTTTTCACCAGGGATTGGATTTGACCAAGATTTCAATATGTTTCGCGAAAGAAAAATTGCTCCAGGTTTTATAGTTTTGCCAGGCCGTAGGGTGTCTCCCTGATGCGGAGCAGATTTTGAAGATAGAGAAGTGTTTTCATACTCCACAAGACGTTCCGATTACATCTCCATACACAGTTTTTACTCCCGATGCATTTTCTGAAAAAACAAAATTTTGTTTGGCGGCCATCTTGTTTTTCCGCCATTTTGATTTTTTTTCACCGGCTGTAGGATTTGACTAAGAATTAAATAGGTTTTGTGAAAAAAGAATCGATCCAGGTGCGATAGTTTTGCCAGGCCGTAGGGTGTCTCCCTGATGCGGAGCAGTTTTCCAAGATCTGGAAGTTTTCCCATACTCACCGGAAGATCTTGATCACACCCCCCATACATCATTTTTACCCCCCGACGCTCCTTCTGGGAGAACAACCCTGTCAGTGAGTCAGTCAGTCAGTCAGTCAGTACATGGGTTTGTAGCTATATATAATATAACTAGATGTCGCGTGGTTCGCTCGCAGCAAGCTGCTCGCGTCTCTTGTTTTCCCGCCATTTTTTTACCGCGATAGAATTTGACCAAGACTTAAATAGGTCTCGTGAAATCAAAAATGTTCTAGGTGCTATAGTTTTGCCAGGCCGTAGGGTGACCCCTGATGCGGAGCAGTTTTCCAAGATGACGTTCCGATCACACCCCAATACATCATTTTTACCTCGTGAGACATTTTCTGGAAAAACAAAAATTTGTATGGCGGCCATCTTGTTTTTCGGCCATTTTGTTTTTTTTTCACTGGCGATAAAATTTGACCAAGACTTTAATAGGCTTCGTGAAAACAAAAAAGTTCCAGGTGCGATAGTTTCGCCAGGCTGTAGGGTGTCTCCCTGATGCGGAGCAGCTTTCGAAGATCGAAAAGTATTTCCATACTCAACATGATGTTTCGATCATATTCTTCATACATCATTTTTACCCCCGAGGCATTTTCGGGAAAAACGAAAATTTCGTATGGCGGCCATCTTGTTTTTCCGCCATTTTGGTTTTTTTTCACCGGGGATTGAATTTGACCAAGATTTAAATAGGTTTCGTGAAAAAAATATTGCTCTAGGTTTTATAGTTTTGCCAGGCCGTAGGGTGTCTCCCTGATGCGGAGCAGTTTTTCAAGATCGAGCAGTACTGAAATACTCAACATGACGATCCGATCACATCCCTATACATCATTTTTACCCTCGAGGCATTTTCAGGAAAGACGAAAATTTTGTATGGCGGCCATCTTGTTTTTCCGCCATTTTGGTTTTTTTTTACCAGGGATTGGATTTGACCAAGATTTAAATATGTTTCGCGAAAGAAAAATTGCTCCAGGTTTTATAGTTTTGCCAGGCCGTAGGGTGTCTCCCTGATGCGGAGCAGATTTTGAAGATAGAGAAGTGTTTTCATACTCCACAAGACGTTCCGATTACATCTCCATACACAGTTTTTACTCCCGATGCATTTTCTGAAAAAACAAAATTTTGTATGGCGGCCATCTTGTTTTTCCGCCATTTTGATTTTTTTTCACCGACAATACAATTTGACCAAGATTTAAGAAGGTTTTGTGAAAAAAGAATCTTTCTAGGTACGATAGTTTTGCCAGGCCGTAGGGTGTCTCCCTGATGCGGAGCAGTTTTCCAAGATCTGGAAGTTTTCCCATACTCACCGGGAGGTCTCGATCACACCCCCCATACATCATTTTCACCCCCCGACGCTCCTTCTGGGAGAACAACTATGTCAGTCAGTCAGTCAGTGGGTTTGCAGCTATATATATTATAACTAGATGTCGCGTGGTTCGCTCGCAGCAAGCTGCTCGCGTGTCTTGTTTTCCCGCCATTTTTTTACCGCGATAGAATTTGACCAAGACTAAAATAGGTCTCGTGAAATCAAAAAAGTTCTAGGTGCAATAGTTTTGCCAGGCCGTAGGGTGTCTCCCTGATGCGGAGCAGTTTTCCAAGATGACGTTCCGATCACACCCCTATACATCAATTTTAGCTCTGACACATTTTCTGGAAAAACAAAATTTTGTATGGCGGCCATCTTGTTTTTCGGCCATTTTGTTTTTTTTTCACTGGCGATTAAATTTGACTAAGATTTAAATAGGTTTCTTGAAAACAAAAAAGTTCCAGATGCGATAATTTCGCCAGGCCGTAGGGTGTATCCCTGATGCGGAGCAATTTTCGAAAACCTGGAAGTATACCCGTACTCTACATGACGTTCCGATCAAAACCCTTATACATAATTTTTATCCCAGAGGCAATTTCAGGAAAAACTAAAAATTTGTATGGCGGCCATCTTGTTTTTCCGCCATTTTGATTTTTTTTCACCCACAGTAGAATTTGACCAAGATTTAAATAGGTTTCGTGAAAAAAAATATTGTTCCAGGTGCGATAGTTTTGCCAGGCCTTAGGGTGTCTCCCTGATGCGGAGCAGTTTTCGAAAACCTGGAAGTATACCCGTACTCTACATGACGTTCCGATCAAAACCCTCATACATAATTTTTATCCCCGAGGCATTTTAAGGAAAAACTAAAAATTTGTATGGCGGCCATCTTGTTTTTCCGCCATTTTGATTTTTTTTCACTCACGATAGAATTTGATTAAGATTTAAATAGGTTCTGTGAAAAAATAATCGTTCCAGGTGCGATAGTTTTGCCAGGCCGTAGGGTGTCTCCCTGATGCGGAGCAGATTTGAAGAAAGAGAAGTGTCTCCATACTCAACAAGACACTCCGATTACACTCCCATACACAATTTTTACCCTTGAGACATTTTCCGGAAAAACTAAATTTTGTATGGCGGCCATCTTGTTTTTCCGCCATTTTGATTTTTTTTCACCCACAATAGAATTTGACCAAGATTTAAATAGGTTTTGCGAAAAAAAAAATGATCCAGGTATAATAGTCGCGCCAGACTGTAGAGCGTCTCCCTGATGAGGAGCAGTTTTCCAAGATTTGGGATTTTTCCCATACTCACCGGGAGGTCCCGATCACACCCCCCATACATCATTTTGACCCCCCGACGCTCCTTCTGGGAGAACAATTATGTCAGTGAGTCAGTCAGTCAGTCAGTCAGTCAGTCAGTGGGTCTCCAGCTATATATAATATAATAATAATAATAATAACTAGATGTCGCGTGGTTCGCTCGCAGCAAGCTGCTCGCGTGTCTTGTTTTCCCGCCATTTTTTTACCGCGATAGAATTTGACCCAGACTTAAATAGGTCTCGTGAAATCAAAAAAGTTCTAGGTGCTATAGTTTTGCCCGGCCGCAGGGTGTCTCCCTGATGCGGAGTAGGTTTCAAAGATGATGTTCCGATTACACCCCTATACATCATTTTTACACCCGAGACATTTTCTGGGAAAACAAAAATTTTTATGGCGGCCATTTTGTTTTTTTTTTTTCACCGGCGATAAAATTTGACTAAGATCTTAATATGTTTGGTGGAAAAAAAAAAGTTCCAGGTGCCATAGTTTTGCCAGGCCGTAGGGTGTCTCCCTGATGCGGAGCAGTTTTCGAAAACTTAGAAGTATACCCGTGTCGTTCCGATCAAAACCCTCATACATATTTTTTACCCCCGAGGCATTTTCAGGAAAAACGAAAAATTTGTATGGCGGACATCTTGTTTTTCGGCCATTTTGATTTTTTTTTCACCGGCAATTAAATTTGACCAAGATTTAAATAGGTATCGTGAAAACTAAAAAGTTCCACGTGCGATAGTTTCACCAGGCCATAGGGTGTCTCCCTGATGCGGAGCAGTTTTTGAAGATCAAGAAGCATTTACGTACTCCACGTGACCTTCCGATTGCACCCCCGTACATCATTTTTACCTCAGAGACATTTTCTGGAAAAACTAAATTTTGTATGGCGGCCATCTTGTTTTTCCGCCATTTTGATTTTTTTTCACCGGCGATAAGATTTGACCAAGACTTAAATAGGTCTCGTGAAAAAAAAATTGATCCAGGTATAATAGTTGCGCCAGACTGTAGGGTGTCTCCCTGATGCGGAGCAGTTTTCCAAGATCTGGAAGTTTTCCCATACTCACCGGGAGGTCCCGATCACTTTTCTCATACATTATTTTTACCCCCCGACGCTCCTTCTGGGAGAACAACCCTGTCAGTGAGTCAGTGAGTGAGTGAGTCAGTCAGTGGGTTTGTAGCTATATATATTATAATAACTAGATGTTGCGTGGTTCGCTCGCAGCAAGCTGCTCGCGTCTCTTGTTTTCCCGCCATTTTTTTACCGCGATAGAATTTGACCAAGACTTAAATAGGTCTCGTGAAATCAAAAAAGTTCTAGGTGCTATAGTTTTGCCAGGCCGAAGGGTGTCTCCCTGATGCGGAGCAGTTTTCCAAGATGACGTTCCGATCACACCCCTATACATATTTTTTACACCCGAGACATTTTCTGGAAAAACAAAAATTTATATGGCGGCCATCTTGTTTTTCGGCCATTTTGTTTTTTTTTCACTGGCAGTATAATTTGACCAAGATTTAAATAGGTTTCGTGAAAACAAAAATGTTCTAGGTGCGATAGTTTCGCCAGGCCGTAGGGTGTCTCCCTGATGCGGAGCAGTTTTCCAAGATGACGTTCCGATAACACCCCTATACATCGTTTTTACACCCGAGACATTTTCTAGACAAAAAAAAATTTTGTATGGCGGCCATCTTGTTTTTCCGCCATTTTGTTTTTTTCTGCCTGCGATTGAGTTTGACCAAGATTCAAATAGGTCTTGTGAAAGAAAAATTGGTTTAGGTACGATAGTTTTGCCAGGCCATAGGGTGCCGCCCTGATGCGGAGCAGCTTTCCAAGATCGAGAATTATATCCATACTCAACAAGACGTTCCGATTACATCCCCATACATAATTTTTACCCCCGAGACATTTTCTTTAAAAACAATTTTGTATGGCGGCCATCTTGTTTTTCCGCCATTTTGATTTTTTTCACCCACAATAGAATTTGACCAAGATTTAAGTAGGTTTTGCGAAAAAAAACTTGATCCAGGTGTAATAGTTTTGCCAGGCCGTAGGATGCCGCCCTGATGCGGAGCAGTTTTCGAAAACTTGGAAGTATACTCGTACTCTACATGATGTTTCGATCACATCCCTCATACATCATTTTTACCTCCGAGGCATTTTCAGGAAAAACGAAAATTTTGTATGGCGGCCATCTTGAATTTCCGCCATTTTGATTTTTTTTCAACTGCAATTAAATTTGACCAAGATATAAATAGGTTTCGTGAAAAAAATATTGCTCTAGGTTTTATAGTTTTGCCAGGCCGTAGGGTGTCTCCCTGATGCGGAGCAGTTTTTCAAGATCAAGCAGTATTGAAATACTCAACATGACGATCCGATCACATCCCTATACATCATTTTTACCCTCGAGGCATTTTCGGGAAAAACGAAAATTTTGTATGGCGGCCATCTTGTTTTTCCGGCATTTTGGTTTTTTTTCACCGGGGATTGAATTTGACCAAGATATAAATAGGTTTCGTGAAAAAAATATTGCTCTAGGTTTTATAGTTTTGCCAGGCCGTAGGGTGTCTCCCTGATGCGGAGCAGTTTTTCAAGATCGAGCAGTATTGAAATACTCAACATGACGATCCGATCACATCCCTATACATCATTTTTACCCTCGAGGCATTTTCAGGAAAAACGAAAATTTTGTATGGCGGCCATCTTGTTTTTCCACCATTTTGGTTTTTTTTCACCGGGGATTGGATTTGACCAAGATTTAAATATGTATCACGAAAGAAAAATTGCTCCAGGATTTATAGTTTTGCCAGGCCGTAGGGTGTCTCCCTGATGCGGAGCAGTTTTTCAAGATCGAGAAAAATTTCCATAGTCAACGGGATGTTCCGATTACATCCCCATACACAGTTTTTACCAACGAGACATTTTCTGGAAAAACAAAATTTTGTATGGCGGCCATCTTGTTTTTCCGCCATTTTGGTTTTTTTTCACCAGGGATTGGATTTGACCAAGATTAAAATATGTTTCGTGAAAAAAATATTGCTCTAGGTTTTATAGTTTTGCCAGGCCGTAGGGTGTCTCCCTGATGCGGAGCAGTTTTTCAAGATCGAGCAGTACTGAAATACTCAACATGACGATCCGATCACATCCCTATACATCATTTTTACCCTCGAGGCATTTTCAGGAAAAACGAAAATTTTGTATGGCGGCCATCTTGTTTTTCCGCCATTTTGGTTTTTTTTCACCAGGGATTGGATTTGACCAAGATTAAAATATGTTTCGCGAAAGAAAAATTGCTCCAGGTTTTATAGTTTTGCCAGGCCGTAGGGTGTCTCCCTGATGCGGAGCAGATTTTGAAGATAGAGAAGTGTTTTCATACTCCACAAGACGTTCCGATTACATCTCCATACACAGTTTTTACTCCCGATGCATTTTCTGAAAAAACAAAATTTTGTATGGCGGCCATCTTGAATTTCCGCCATTTTGATTTTTTTTCACCCACAATAGAATTTGACCAAGATTTAAATAGGTTTTGCGAAAAAAAATTTGATCCAGCTATAATAGTTGCGCCAGACCGTAGGGTGTCTCCCTGATGCGGAGCAGTTTTCCAAGATCTGGAAGTTTTCCCATACTCACCGGGAGGTCCCGATCACTTTTCTCATACATTATTTTTACCCCCCGACGCTCCTTCTGGGAGAACAATTATGTCAGTGAGTGAGTGAGTCAGTGGGTTTGTAGCTATATATAATATAATAATAATAATAACTAGATTTCGCGTGGTTGGCTCGCAGCAAGCTGCTCGCGTGTCCTGTGTTAGTTCGAAACTTTGTATGGCGGCCATCTTGTTTTTTTTTAGGCGATAGAATTTGACCAAGACTTAAATAGGTCTCGTGAAATCAAAAAAGTTCTAGGTGCTATAGTTTTGCCAGGCCGTATGGTGTCACCCTGATGCGGAGCAGTTTTCCAAGATGACGTTCCGATCACACCCCTATACATCATTTTTACACCCGAGACATTTTCTGGAAAAACAAAAATTTATATGACGGCCATCTTGTTTTTCGGCCATTTTGTTTTTTTTACACAAGCGATAAAATTTGACTAAGATTTTAATTGTTTTGGTGGAAAAAAAAATAATCCAGGTGCGATAGTTTCGCCAGGCCGTAGGGTGTCTACCTGATGCGGAGTAGTATTCGAAGATCTAGCAGTATTTAGAGACTCAACATGACGTTCCGATCACACCCCTGTATATCATATTCACCGCCGAGGCATTTTCGGGAAAACGAAAATTTTGTATGGCGGCCATCTTGTTTTTACGCCATTTTGATTTTTTTCACCGGCGATAAAATTTGACCAAGATTTAAATACATTGTGCGAAAAAAAAATTGATCCAGATGTGATAGTTTAGCCAGGCCGTAGGGTGTCTCCCTGATGCGGAGCAGTTATCGAAAACCAAGAAGTATTTTCAAACTCAACATGACGTTCCGATCACATTCCTATACATCATTTTTACCCCCGAGGCATTTTCAGGAAAAACGAAAAATTTGTATGGCGGCCATCTTGATTTTCCGCCATTTTGATTTTTTTTCACCGGCGATAAAATTTGACCAAGATTCAAATAGGTTTCGTGAAATCAAAAATGTTCCAGGTACGATAGTTTTGCCAGGCCGTAGGGTGTCTCCCTGATGCGGAGCAATTTTTCAAGATCGAGCAGTTTTTCCATACTCAACTTGACGTTTCGATCAAAACCCTCATACATAATTTTTATCCCCGAGGCATTTTCAGGAAAAACGAAAAATTTGTATGGCGGCCATCTTGTTTTTCCGCCATTTTGGTTTTTTTTCACTTACGATAGAATTTGACCAAGATTTAAATAGGTTCTGTGAAAAAATAATCGTTCCAGGTGCGATAGTTTTGCCAGGCCGTAGGGTGTCTCCCTGATGCGGAGCAGATTTGAAGAAAGAGAAGTGTCTCCATACTCAACAGGACACTCCGATTACACTCCCATACACAATTTTTACCCCTGAGACATTTTCCGGAAAAACAAAATTTTGTATGGCGGCCATCTTGTTTTTCCGCCATTTTGTTTTTTTTTCACCCACAATAGAATTTGACCAAGATTTGAATAGGTTTTGCGAAAAAAAAATTGATCCAGGTATAATAGTTGCGCCAGACTGTAGGGTGTCTCCCTGATGCGGAGCAGTTTTCCAAGATCTGGAAGTTTTCCCATACTCACCGGAAGATTTGGATCACATCCCCCATACATCATTTTCACCCCCCGCCGCTCCTTCTGGGAGAACAATTATGTCAGTGAGTCAGTCAGTCAGTGGGTTTGTAGCTATATATAATATAACTAGATGTCGCGTGGTTCGCTCGCAGCAAGCTGCTCGCGTGTCCTGTATTAGTTCGAAGCTTTGTATGGCGGCCATCTTGTTTTCGTGAAATCAAAAAAGTTCTAGGTGCTATAGTTTTGCCAGGCCGTAGAGTGTCTCCTTGATGCGGAGCAGTTTTCCAAGATGACGTTCCGATCACACCCCTATACATAATTTTTACACCCGAGACATTTTCTGGGAAAACAAAAATTTATATGGCGGCCATCTTGTTTTTCGGCAATTTTGTTTTTTTTTCACCGCCGATAAATTTTGACCAAGATTTAAATAGGTTTTGTGAAAACAAAAATGTTCCAGGTGCGATAGTTTCGCCAGGCCTTAGGGTGTCTCCTTGATGCGGAGCAGTTTTTGAAGGTCGGGAAGCATTTCCATACATGACATTTTGATCACATCCTTTTTACATCATATTCACCCCCGAGGCATTTTCGAGAAAAACGAAAATTTTGTATGGCGGCCATCTTGTTTTTCCGCCATTTTGTTTTTTTTTCACCCGCGATAAAATTGGACCAAGACTTAAATAGGTCTCGTGAAACCAAAAAAGTTCTAGGTGCTGTAGTTTTGCCAGGCCATGGGGTGTCTCCCTGATGCGGAGCAGTTTTCCAAGATGACGTTCCGATCACACCCCAATACATCATTTTTACCTCTGAGACATTTTCTGGAAAAACAAAAATTTGTGTGGCGGCCATCTTGTTTTTCGGCCATTTTGTTTTTTTTTTCACTGGCGATAAAATCTGACCAAGACTTTAATAAGCTTCGTGAAAACAAAAAAGTTCCAGGTGCGATAGTTTCGCCAGGCTGTAGGGTGTCTCCCTGATGCGGAGTAGCTTTCGAAGATCGAAAAGTATTTCCATACTCAACATGATGTTTCGATCACATTCCTCATACATCATTTTTACCCCCGAGGCATTTTCAGGAAAAACGAAAATTTTGTATGGCGGCCATCTTGTTTTTCCGCCATTTTGGTTTTTTTTCACCAGGGATTGGATTTGACCAAGATTTAAATATGTTTCGCGAAAGAAAAATTGCTCCAGGTTTTATAGTTTTGCCAGGCCGTAGGGTGTCTCCCTGATGCGGAGCAGTTTTTCAAGATCGAACAGTTTTTCCATACTCAGCTTGACGTTTCGATCACACCTCTCATACATCATTTTTACCTCCGAGACATTTTCTGGAAAAACGAAATTTTGTATGGCGGCCATCTTGTTTTTCCGCCATTTTGTTTTTTTTTCACCGACAATACAATTTGACCAAGATTTAAATAGGTTTTGCGAAAAAAAATTTGATCCAGGTATAATAGTTGCGCCAGACTGTAGGGTGTCTCCCTGATGCGGAGCAGTTTTCCAAGATCTGGAAGTTTTCCCATACTCACCGGGAGGTCCCGATCACACCCCCCATACATCATTTTTACCCCCCGACGCTCCTTCTGGGAGAACAACCCTGTCAGTGAGTCAGTGAGTCAGTCAGTCAGTACATGGGTTTGTAGCTATATATATTATAATAATAATAATAATATAACTAGATTTCGCGTGGTTCGCTCGCAGCAAGCTGCTCGCGTGTCCTGTATTAGTTCGAAGCTTTGTATGGCGGCCATCTTGTTTTCGTGAAATCAAAAAAGTTCTAGGTGCTATAGTTTTGCCAGGCCGTAGGGTGACCCCTGATGCGGAGCAGTTTTCCAAGATGACGTTCCGATCACACCCCAATACATCATTTTTACCTCGTGAGACATTTTCTGGAAAAACAAAAATTTGTATGGCGGCCATCTTGTTTTTCGGCCATTTTGTTTTTTTTTCACTGGCGATAAAATTTGACCAAGACTTTAATAGGCTTCGTGAAATCAAAAAAGTTCTAGGTGCTATAGTTTTGCCAGACCGTAGGGTGTCTCCCTGATGCGGAGCAGTTTTCCAAGATGACGTTCCGATCACACCCCAATACATCATTTTTACCTCTGAGACATTTTCTGGAAAAACAAAAATTTGTATGGCGGCCATCTTGTTTTTCGGCCATTTTGTTTTTTTTTTCACTGGCGATAAAATTTGACCAAGACTTAAATAGGCTTCTTCAAAACAAAAAAGTTCCAGGTGCGATAGTTTCGCCAGGCTGTAGGGTGTATCCCTGATGTGGAGCAGCTTTCGAAGATCGAAAAGTATTTCCATACTCAACATGATGTTTCGATCACATTCCTCATACATCATTTTTACCCCCGAGGCATTTTCGGGAAAAACGAAAATTTTGTATGGCGGCCATCTTGTTTTTCCGCCATTTTGGTTTTTTTTCACCGGGGATTGAATTTGACCAAGATTTGAATAGGTTTCGTGAAAAAAATATTGCTCTAGGTTTTATAGTTTTTCCAGGCCGTAGGGTGTCTCCCTGATGCGGAGCAGTTTTTCAAGATCGAGCAGTATTGAAATACTCAACATGACGATCCGATCACATCCCTATACATCATTTTTACCTTTGAGGCATTTTCAGGAAAAACGAAAATTTTGTATGGCGGCCATCTTGTTTTTCCGCCATTTTGGTTTTTTTTCACCGGGGATTGGATTTGACCAAGATTTAAATATGTTTCGCGAAAGAAAAATTGCTCCAGGTTTTATAGTTTTGCCAGGCCGTAGGGTGTCTCCCTGATGCGGAGCAGGTTTTCAAGATCGAGAAGTATTTCCATACTCAACAATATGTTCCGATTACACCCCTATACACAGTTTTTACCCACGAGACATTTTCCGGAAAAATAAAATTTTGTATGGCGGCCATCTTGTTTTTCCGCCATTTTGTTTTTTTTTCACCGGCGATTGGATTTGACCAAGATTTAAATAGGTTTTGCGAAAAAAAAATTGATCCAGGTCTCATAGTTGCGCCAGACCGTAGGGTGTCTCCCTGATGCGGAGCAGTTTTCCAAGATCTGGAAGTTTTCCCATACTCACCGGGAGGCCCCGATCACACCCCCCATACACCATTTTGACCCCCCAACGCTCCTTCTGGGAGAACAACTATGTCAGTCAGTCAGTCAGTCAGTCAATACATGGGAAGCTGCTCGCGTATCTTGTTTTCCCGCCATTTTTTTACCGCGATAGAATTTGCCCAAGACTAAAATAGGTTTCGTGAAATCAAAAAAGTTCTAGGTGCTATAGTTTTGCCAGGCCGTAGGGTGACCCCTGATGCGGAGCAGTTTTCCAAGATGACGTTCCGATCACACCCCAATACATCATTTTTACCTCTGAGACATTTTCTGGAAAAACGAAAATTTTGTATGGCGGCCATCTTGTTTTTCCGCCATTTTGTTTTTTTCTGCCTGCGATTGAGTTTGACCAAGATTCAAATAGGTCTTGTGAAAGAAAAATTGGTTTAGGTACGATAGTTTTGCCAGGCCATAGGGTGCCGCCCTGATGCGGAGCAGCTTTCCAAGATCGAGAATTATATCCATACTCAACAAGACGTTCCGATTACATCCCCATACATAATTTTTACCCCCGAGACATTTTCTTTAAAAACAATTTTGTATGGCGGCCATCTTGTTTTTCCGCCATTTTGATTTTTTTCACCCACAATAGAATTTGACCAAGATTTAAGTAGGTTTTGCGAAAAAAAACTTGATCCAGGTGTAATAGTTTTGCCAGGCCGTAGGATGCCGCCCTGATGCGGAGCAGTTTTCGAAAACTTGGAAGTATACTCGTACTCTACATGATGTTTCGATCACATCCCTCATACATCATTTTTACCTCCGAGGCATTTTCAGGAAAAACGAAAATTTTGTATGGCGGCCATCTTGAATTTCCGCCATTTTGATTTTTTTTCAACTGCAATTAAATTTGACCAAGATATAAATAGGTTTCGTGAAAAAAATATTGCTCTAGGTTTTATAGTTTTGCCAGGCCGTAGGGTGTCTCCCTGATGCGGAGCAGTTTTTCAAGATCAAGCAGTATTGAAATACTCAACATGACGATCCGATCACATCCCTATACATCATTTTTACCCTCGAGGCATTTTCGGGAAAAACGAAAATTTTGTATGGCGGCCATCTTGTTTTTCCGGCATTTTGGTTTTTTTTCACCGGGGATTGAATTTGACCAAGATATAAATAGGTTTCGTGAAAAAAATATTGCTCTAGGTTTTATAGTTTTGCCAGGCCGTAGGGTGTCTCCCTGATGCGGAGCAGTTTTTCAAGATCGAGCAGTATTGAAATACTCAACATGACGATCCGATCACATCCCTATACATCATTTTTACCCTCGAGGCATTTTCAGGAAAAACGAAAATTTTGTATGGCGGCCATCTTGTTTTTCCACCATTTTGGTTTTTTTTCACCGGGGATTGGATTTGACCAAGATTTAAATATGTATCACGAAAGAAAAATTGCTCCAGGATTTATAGTTTTGCCAGGCCGTAGGGTGTCTCCCTGATGCGGAGCAGTTTTTCAAGATCGAGAAAAATTTCCATAGTCAACGGGATGTTCCGATTACATCCCCATACACAGTTTTTACCAACGAGACATTTTCTGGAAAAACAAAATTTTGTATGGCGGCCATCTTGTTTTTCCGCCATTTTGGTTTTTTTTCACCAGGGATTGGATTTGACCAAGATTAAAATATGTTTCGTGAAAAAAATATTGCTCTAGGTTTTATAGTTTTGCCAGGCCGTAGGGTGTCTCCCTGATGCGGAGCAGTTTTTCAAGATCGAGCAGTACTGAAATACTCAACATGACGATCCGATCACATCCCTATACATCATTTTTACCCTCGAGGCATTTTCAGGAAAAACGAAAATTTTGTATGGCGGCCATCTTGTTTTTCCGCCATTTTGGTTTTTTTTCACCAGGGATTGGATTTGACCAAGATTAAAATATGTTTCGCGAAAGAAAAATTGCTCCAGGTTTTATAGTTTTGCCAGGCCGTAGGGTGTCTCCCTGATGCGGAGCAGATTTTGAAGATAGAGAAGTGTTTTCATACTCCACAAGACGTTCCGATTACATCTCCATACACAGTTTTTACTCCCGATGCATTTTCTGAAAAAACAAAATTTTGTATGGCGGCCATCTTGAATTTCCGCCATTTTGATTTTTTTTCACCCACAATAGAATTTGACCAAGATTTAAATAGGTTTTGCGAAAAAAAATTTGATCCAGCTATAATAGTTGCGCCAGACCGTAGGGTGTCTCCCTGATGCGGAGCAGTTTTCCAAGATCTGGAAGTTTTCCCATACTCACCGGGAGGTCCCGATCACTTTTCTCATACATTATTTTTACCCCCCGACGCTCCTTCTGGGAGAACAATTATGTCAGTGAGTGAGTGAGTCAGTGGGTTTGTAGCTATATATAATATAATAATATATATATACTAGATGTCGCGTGGTTCGCTCGCAGCAAGCTGCTCGCGTGTCTTGTTTTCCCGCCATTTTTTTACCGCGATAGAATTTGACCAAAACTTGAATTGGTCTCGTGAAATCAAAAAAGTTCTAGGTGCTATGGTTTTGCCAGGCCGTAGGGTGACCCCTGATGCGGAGCAGTTTTCGAAGATCTAGCAGTATTTCCATACTCAACAAGACGTTCCCATAACACCCCTATACATCGTTTTTACACCCGAGACATTTTCAGTAAAAACAAAAATTTGTATGGCGGCCATCTTGTTTTTCGGCCATTTTGATTTTTTTTTACCGGCAATAATATTGACCAAGATTTTATTAGGTTTGGTGAAAAAAGAATCGTTCCAGGTGCGATAGTTTTCCCAGGCCGTAGGGTGCCGCCCTGATGAGGAGCAGTTTTTGAAGGTCGGGAAGTATTTCCATACTCAATATGACATTTTGATCTCATCCCTCTTACATCACATTCACCCCGAGGCAATTTCGAGAAAAACGAAAATTTTGTATGGCGGCCATCTTGTTATTCCGCCATTTTGATTTTTTTTCACTGCCAATTGAATTTGACCAAGATTTAAATAGGTTTAGTGAAAAAATAATCGTTCCAGGTGCGATAGTTTTGCCAGGCCGTAGGGAGTCTCCCTGATGCGGAGCAGATTTCAAAGATCGAGAAGTACTTCCATACTCAACATGACATTCCAATTACAACCCCATACGCAGTTTTTACCAACGAGACATTTTCTGGAAAAACGAAATTTTGTATGGCGGCCATCTTGTTTTTCCGCCAATTTGATTTTTTTTCACCGACAATAAAATTTGACCAAGATTTAAGTAGGTTTTGTGAAAAAAGAATCGTTCCAGGTGCGATAGTTTCGCCAGGCCGTAGGGTGTCTCCCTGATGCGGAGCAGTTTTCCAAGATCTGGAAGTTTTCCCATACTCACCGGAAAATTTTGATCACATCCCCCATACACCATTTTTACCCCCCGACACTCCTTCTGGGAGAACAACCCTGTCAGTGAGTCAGTCAGTCAGTACATGGGTTTGTAGCTATATATAATATAATAACTAGATGTCGCGTGGTTCGCTCGCAGCAAGCTGCTCGCGTGTACTGTATTAGTTCGAAGCTTTGTATGGCGGCCATCTTGTTTTCGTGAAATCAAAAAAGTTCTAGGTGCTATAGTTTTGCCAGGCCGTAGGGTCAAGGGTGTCTCCTTGATGCGGAGCAGTTTTCCAAGATGACGTTCCGATCACACCCCTATACATCGTTTTTACACCCGAGACATTTTCTGGAAAAACAAAATTTGTATGGCGGCCATCTTGTTTTTCGGCCATTTTGTTTTTCTTTACCGGCGATAAAATTTGACCAAGATTTTATTAGGTTTGGTGAAAAAAGAATCGTTCCATGAGCGATAGTTTTCCCAGGCCGTAGGGTGCCGCCCTGATGCGGAGCAGTTTTTGAAGGTCGGGAAGTATTTCCATACTCAGTATGACATTTTGATCTCATTCCTCTTACATCACATTCACCCCCGAGGCATTTTCGAGAAAAACGAAAATTTTGTATAGCGGCCATCTTGATTTTCCGCCATTTTGTTTTTTTTTCACCGGTGATAAAATTTGACCAAGATTTAAATAGATTTCGTGAAAACAAAAAAGTTCCAGGTGCGATAGGTTTGCCAGGCCTTAGGGTGTCTCCCTGATGCGGAGCAGTTCTCGAAAACCTGGAAAAATACCCGTACTCTGCATGACGTTCCGATCACATACCTGTACATAATTTTTGCCTTCGAGGCATTTTCGGGAAAAACGAAAATTTTGTATGGCGGCCATCTTGTTTTTCCGCCATATTGATTTTTACTACCAGAGAATAGATTTGACCAAGATTTAAATAGGTTTTGTGAAAAAAAAATCGTTCCAGGTGCGATAGTTTTGTCAGACTGTAGGGTGTCTCCCTGATGCGGAGCAGTTTTCGAAGATCGAGCAGTATTTTCATACTCGACATGACGTTCCGATCACACGTGCTATACATCATTTTTACCCCCGAGGCATTTTCTGGAAAAACGAAAATTTTGTATGGCGGCCATCTTGTTTTTCCGTCATTTTGATTTTTTTGCAACGGCGATAAAATTTGACCAAGATTAAAATACATTGTGCGAAAAAAAAATTGATCCAGATGTGATAGTTTTGCCAGGCCGTAGGGTGCCGCCCTGATGCGGAGCAGTTTTTGAAGGTCGGGAAGTATACCCGTACTCTACATGACGTTCCCATCACATCCCTATACATAATTTTTACCTTCGAGGCATTTTCGGGAAAAACGAAAATTTTGTATGGCGGCCATCTTGTTTTTCCGCCATTTTGGTTTTTTTTCACCAGGGATTGGATTTGACCAAGATTTAAATATGTTTCGCGAAAGAAAAATTGCTCTAGGTTTTATAGTTTTGCCAGGCCGTAGAGTGTCTCCCTGATGCGGAGCAGATTTTGAAGATAGAGAAGTGTTTTCCTACTCCACAAGACGTTCCGATTACATCTCCATACACAGTTTTTACTCCCGATGCATTTTCTGAAAAAACAAAATTTTGTATGGCGGCCATCTTGTTTTTCCGCCATTTTGATTTTTTTTCACCAGTGATTGAATTTGACCAAGAATTAAGTAGGTTTTGTGAAAAAAGAATCGTTCCAGGGGCGATAGTTTTGCCAGGCCGTAGGGTCTCTCCCTGATGCGGAGCAGTTTTCCTAGATCTGGAAGTTTTCCCATACTCACCGGGAGGTCCCGATCACACCCCCCATACATCATTTTTGCCCCCCGACACTCCTTCTGGGAGAACAATTATGTCAGTGAGTGAGTGAGTGAGTGAGTCAGTCAGTGGGTTTGTAGCTATATATATTATAACTAGATGTCGCGTGGTTCGCTCGCAGCAAGCTGCTCGCGTGTCTTGTTTTCCCGCCATTTTTTTACCGCGATAGAATTTGACCAAGACCTGAATAGGTCTCGTGAAATCAATAAAGTTCTAGGTGCTATAGTTTTGCCAGGCCGTAGGGTGTTTTCCTGATGCGGAGCAGTTTTCCAAGATGACGTTCCGATCACACCCCTCTACATATTTTTGGACCTTGAGGAATTTTCTAGAAAAACAAAATTTTGTATGGCGGCCATCTTGTTTCTCCGCCATTTTGTTTTTTTTTTCACAGGCTATAAAAATTTGACCAAGATTTTATTAGGTTTGGTGAAAAAAGAATCGTTCCAGGTGCGATAGTTTTCCCAGGCCGTAGGGTGCCGCCCTGATGCGGAGCAGTTTTTGAAGGTCGGGAAGTATTTTCATACTCAATATGACATTTTGATCTCATCCCTCTTACATCACATTCACCCCGAGGCATTTTCGAGAAAAACGAAAATTTTTTATGGCGGCCATCTTGTTTTTCCGCCATTTTGATTTTTTTTCAACTACGATAGAATGTGACCAAGAATTAAATAGGTTTCGTGAAAACAGAAAAGTTCCAGGTGCGATAGTTTTGCCAGGCCGTAGGGTGTCTCCCTGATGCGGAGCAGTTTTTCAAGATTATGAAGTATTTTTATACTCAACAAGACGTTCCGATTACAACCCCATACACAGTTTTTACCTCCGAGACATTTTCTGGAAAAACAAAATTTTGTATGGCGGCCATCTTGTTTTTCCGCCATTTTGATTTTTTTTCACCCACAATAGAATTTGACCAAGATTTAAATAGATTTTGCGAAAAAAAAATTGATCCAGGTATAATAGTTGCGCCAGACTGTAGGGTGTCTCCCTGATGCGGAGCAGTTTTCCAAGATTTAGGATTTTTCCCATACTCACCGGGAGGTCCCGATCACACCCCCCATACATCATTTTGACCCCCCGACGCTCCTTCTGGGAGAACAATTATGTCAGTGAGTGAGTCAGTCAGTCAGTGGGTTTGTAGCTATATATAATATAATATAATAACTAGATGTCGCGTGGTTCGCTCGCAGCAAGCTGCTCGCGTGTCTTGTTTTCCCGCCATTTTTTTACCGCGATAGAATTTGACCAAGACTTGAATAGGTCTCGTGAAATCAAAAAAGTTCTAGGTGCTATAGTTTTGCCAGGCCGTAGGGTGTCTCCCTGATGCGGAGCAGTTTTTCAAGATGACGTTCCGATCACACCCCTATACATCAATTTTACCTCTGAGACATTTTCTGGAAAAACAAAATTTTGTATGGCGGCCATCTTGTTTTTCCGCCATTTTGATTTTTTACCACCAGAGAATAGATTTGACCAAGATTTAAATAGGTTTTGTGAAAAAACAATCGTTCCAGGTGCGATAGTTTTGTCAGACTGTAGGGTGTCTCCCTGATGCAGAGCAGTTTTCGACAATCGAGCAGTATTTTTATACTCGACATGACGTTCCGATCACACGTGCTATACATCATTTTTACCCCCGAGGCATTTTCTGGAAAAACGAAAATTTTGTATGGCGGCCATCTTGTTTTTCCGCCATTTTGATTTTTTACCACCAGAGAATAGATTTGACCAAGATTTAAATAGGTTTTGTGAAAAAACAATCGTTCCAGGTGCGATAGTTTTGTCAGACTGTAGGGTGTCTCCCTGATGCAGAGCAGTTTTCGACAATCGAGCAGTATTTTTATACTCGACATGACGTTCCGATCACACGTGCTATACATCATTTTTACCCCCGAGGCATTTTCTGGAAAAACGAAAATTTTGTATGGCGGCCATCTTGTTTTTCCGCCATTTTGATTTTTTTTCAACGGCAATAAAATTTGACCAAGATTTAAATACATTGTGCGAAAAAAAAATTATGCAGATGTGATAGTTTGGCCAGGCCGTAGGGTGTCTCCCTGATGCGGAGCAGGTTTTCAAGATCGAGAAGTATTTTCATACTCGACAAGACACTCCGATTACATTCCCATACATCATTTGTACCCCCGAGGCATTTTCTGGAAAAACGAAATTTTGTATGGCGGCCATCTTGTTTTTCCGCCATTTTGTTTTTTTTTTCACCGACAATAGAATTTGACCACGATTTGAATAGGTTTTGCGAAAAAAAAATTGATCCAGGTAAGATAGTTTTGCCAGGCCGTAGGGTGTCTCCCTGATGCGGAGCAGTTTTCCAAGATCTGGAAGTTTTCCCATACTCACCGGGAGGTCCTAATCACTTTTCTCATACATTATTTTTACCCCCCGACGCTCCTTCTGGGAGAACAACCCTGTCAGTGAGTCAGTCAGTCAGTGAGTCAGTCAGTCAGTGGGTTTGCAGCTATATATAGTATAATAATATATATATAATAACTAGATGTCGCGTGGTTCGCTCGCAGCAAGCTGCTCGCGTGTCTTGTTTTCCCGCCACTTTTTTACCGCGATAGAATTTGACCAAGACTTCAATAGGTCTCGTGAAAACAAAAAAGTTCCAGGTGCGATAGTTTCGCCAGGCTGTAGGGTGTCTCCCTGATGCGGAGCAGCTTTCGAAGATCGAAAAGTATTTCCATACTCAACATGATGTTTCGATCACATTCCTCATACATCATTTTTACCCCCGAGGCATTTTCGGGAAAAACGAAAATTTCGTATGGCGGCCATCTTGTTTTTCCGCCATTTTGGTTTTTTTTCACAGGGGATTGAATTTGACCAAGATTTAAATAGGTTTCGTGAAAAAAATATTGCTCTAGGTTTTATAGTTTTGCCAGGCCGTAGGGTGTCTCCCTGATGCGGAGCAGTTTTTCAAGATCGAGCAGTATTGAAATACTCAACATGACGATCCGATCACATCCCTATACATCATTTTTACCCTCGAGGCATTTTCAGGAAAAACGAAAATTTTGTATGGCGGCCATCTTGTTTTTCCGCCATTTTGGTTTTTTTTTCACCAGGGATTAGATTTGAACAAGATTTAAATATGTTTCGCGAAAGAAAAATTGCTCCAGGTTTTATAGTTTTGCCAGGCCGTAGGGTGTCTCCCTGATGCGGAGCATATTTTGAAGATAGTGAAGTGTTTTCATACTCCACAAGACGTTCCGATTACATCCCCATACACAGTTTTTACTCCCGATGCATTTTCTGAAAAAACAAAATTTTGTATGGCGGCCATCTTGTTTTTCCGCCATTTTGATTTTTTTTCAACGGCGATTGGATTTGACCAAGATTTAAGAAGGTTTTGTGAAAAAAGAATCTTTCTAGGTACGATAGTTTTGCCAGGCCGTAGGGTGTCTCCCTGATGCGGAGCAGTTTTCCAAGATCTGGAAGTTTTCCCATACTCACCGGGAGGTCTCGATCACACCCCCCATACATCATTTTCACCCCCCGACGCTCCTTCTGGGAGAACAACTATGTCAGTCAGTCAGTCAGTGGGTTTGCAGCTATATACACTTCTCATCAAAAAAATCGAAACACTTCCGTTTTCATTGTTTCTGTCCGAATTTAACACAAAAAAGAATTCATACGATGAAAAAAAATACATAAATGTATAGCTGGCAGTTTGGCCATTACAGTAATAAGCGAAAATTCTAAATTCAAAATTAGAATTTAATTTGTTTATCTTATAAACGAAATGAATCACTGTTTTGAGACAAATGTGTGTTTAGGGTTGGAGTACATTTAGCGTTTAAAAAATAAAAATTGGCGCCTATCCTTAAACTTTTTGTTTTTTATTTCAATACTGTGACTTTGGGACGTCTGAAAAAAGGTTTTTTTTCTAAAACGTATGGATACTTCGCCCACAGAAGCCGCCCAAGTTGTGGCATTGCTGGATTCTGGCCTTAGTCAGCGTGTTGTGGCTGCAAGACTGCATCTAAGCCTGTCATCTGTTCATAGAGTCTATAAACGTTATCGGGAGACTGGTTTGTTCACGCGCCGTTCAGGATCTGGCAGGAATCGGGTCACTTCTGAGCGAGATGATCGATTTATTGTAACAACTTCTTTAAGAAATCGACGCCTTAACGCTTTTCAACTGCAGCAGCGGCTTCGTGTTGTACGAAGGGTGGCTGTAAGTGACTCTACAATTAGAAGAAGGTTGAAGGATCGTGGACTGGTACCGCATAAGCCAGCAAATGGGCCGAAATTAACTGCAGACCATCGAAGAGCGCGCCTTAACTTTGCACGTGAGCACCTAAATTGGTCATACCTACAGAACCGCCACCATAGCTGACCTTTTCTTCAATGCAGCATTGTGCATAGCGTTCTCCGTCTCTTCTGTAGACCTTGTTCCTTCCGTCGTTACCATACAGCATAATTTTACACTCATCAGAAAAGAGAACTTTGCTCCACTGTAGGTATGACCAATTTAGGTGCTCACGTGCAAAGTTAAGGCGCGCTCTTCGATGGTCTGCAGTTAATTTCGGCCCATTTGCTGACTTATGCGGTAGCAGTCCACGATCCTTCAACCTTCTTCTAATTGTAGAGTCACTTACAGCCACCCTTCGTACAACACGAAGCCGCTGCTGCAGTTGAAAAGCGTTAAGGCGTCGATTTCTTAAAGAAGTTGTTACAATAAATCGATCATCTCGCTCAGAAGTGACCCGATTCCTGCCAGATCCTGAACGGCGCGTGAACAAACCAGTCTCCCGATAACGTTTATAGACTCTATGAACAGATGACAGGCTTAGATGCAGTCTTGCAGCCACAACACGCTGACTAAGGCCAGAATCCAGCAATGCCACAACTTGGGCGGCTTCTGTGGGCGAAGTATCCATACGTTTTAGAAAAAAAACCTTTTTTCAGACGTCCCAAAGTCACAGTATTGAAATAAAAAACAAAAAGTTTAAGGATAGGCGCTAATTTTTATTTTTTAAACGCTAAATGTACTCCAACCCTAAACACACATTTGTCTCAAAACAGTGATTCATTTCGTTTATAAGATAAACAAATGAAATTCTAATTTTGAATTTAGAATTTTCGCTTATTACTGTAATGGCCAAACTGCCAGCTATACATTTATGTATTTTTTTTCATCGTATGAATTATTTTTTGTGTTAAATTCGGACAGAAACAATGAAAACGGAAGTGTTTCGATTTTTTTGATGAGAAGTGTATATTATAATAATAATAATAACTAGATGTCGCGTGGTTCGCTCGCAGCAAGCTGCTCGCGTGTCTTGTTTTCCCGCCATTTTTTTACCGCGATAGAATTTGACCCAGACTTAAATAGGTCTCGTGAAATCAAAAAAGTTCTAGGTGCTATAGTTTTGCCCGGCCGCAGGGTGTCTCCCTGATGCGGAGTAGGTTTCAAAGATGATGTTCCGATTACACCCCTATACATCATTTTTACACCCGAGACATTTTCTGGGAAAACAAAAATTTTTATGGCGGCCATTTTGTTTTTTTTTTTTCACCGGCGATAAAATTTGACTAAGATCTTAATATGTTTGGTGGAAAAAAAAAAGTTCCAGGTGCCATAGTTTTGCCAGGCCGTAGGGTGTCTCCCTGATGCGGAGCAGTTTTCGAAAACTTAGAAGTATACCCGTGTCGTTCCGATCAAAACCCTCATACATATTTTTTACCCCCGAGGCATTTTCAGGAAAAACGAAAAATTTGTATGGCGGACATCTTGTTTTTCGGCCATTTTGATTTTTTTTTCACCGGCAATTAAATTTGACCAAGATTTAAATAGGTATCGTGAAAACTAAAAAGTTCCACGTGCGATAGTTTCACCAGGCCATAGGGTGTCTCCCTGATGCGGAGCAGTTTTTGAAGATCAAGAAGCATTTACGTACTCCACGTGACCTTCCGATTGCACCCCCGTACATCATTTTTACCTCAGAGACATTTTCTGGAAAAACTAAATTTTGTATGGCGGCCATCTTGTTTTTCCGCCATTTTGATTTTTTTTCACCGGCGATAAGATTTGACCAAGACTTAAATAGGTCTCGTGAAAAAAAAATTGATCCAGGTATAATAGTTGCGCCAGACTGTAGGGTGTCTCCCTGATGCGGAGCAGTTTTCCAAGATCTGGAAGTTTTCCCATACTCACCGGGAGGTCCCGATCACTTTTCTCATACATTATTTTTACCCCCCGACGCTCCTTCTGGGAGAACAACCCTGTCAGTGAGTCAGTGAGTGAGTGAGTCAGTCAGTGGGTTTGTAGCTATATATATTATAATAACTAGATGTTGCGTGGTTCGCTCGCAGCAAGCTGCTCGCGTCTCTTGTTTTCCCGCCATTTTTTTACCGCGATAGAATTTGACCAAGACTTAAATAGGTCTCGTGAAATCAAAAAAGTTCTAGGTGCTATAGTTTTGCCAGGCCGAAGGGTGTCTCCCTGATGCGGAGCAGTTTTCCAAGATGACGTTCCGATCACACCCCTATACATATTTTTTACACCCGAGACATTTTCTGGAAAAACAAAAATTTATATGGCGGCCATCTTGTTTTTCGGCCATTTTGTTTTTTTTTCACTGGCAGTATAATTTGACCAAGATTTAAATAGGTTTCGTGAAAACAAAAATGTTCTAGGTGCGATAGTTTCGCCAGGCCGTAGGGTGTCTCCCTGATGCGGAGCAGTTTTCCAAGATGACGTTCCGATAACACCCCTATACATCGTTTTTACACCCGAGACATTTTCTAGACAAAAAAAAATTTTGTATGGCGGCCATCTTGTTTTTCCGCCATTTTGTTTTTTTCTGCCTGCGATTGAGTTTGACCAAGATTCAAATAGGTCTTGTGAAAGAAAAATTGGTTTAGGTACGATAGTTTTGCCAGGCCATAGGGTGCCGCCCTGATGCGGAGCAGCTTTCCAAGATCGAGAATTATATCCATACTCAACAAGACGTTCCGATTACATCCCCATACATAATTTTTACCCCCGAGACATTTTCTTTAAAAACAATTTTGTATGGCGGCCATCTTGTTTTTCCGCCATTTTGATTTTTTTCACCCACAATAGAATTTGACCAAGATTTAAGTAGGTTTTGCGAAAAAAAACTTGATCCAGGTGTAATAGTTTTGCCAGGCCGTAGGATGCCGCCCTGATGCGGAGCAGTTTTCGAAAACTTGGAAGTATACTCGTACTCTACATGATGTTTCGATCACATCCCTCATACATCATTTTTACCTCCGAGGCATTTTCAGGAAAAACGAAAATTTTGTATGGCGGCCATCTTGAATTTCCGCCATTTTGATTTTTTTTCAACTGCAATTAAATTTGACCAAGATATAAATAGGTTTCGTGAAAAAAATATTGCTCTAGGTTTTATAGTTTTGCCAGGCCGTAGGGTGTCTCCCTGATGCGGAGCAGTTTTTCAAGATCAAGCAGTATTGAAATACTCAACATGACGATCCGATCACATCCCTATACATCATTTTTACCCTCGAGGCATTTTCGGGAAAAACGAAAATTTTGTATGGCGGCCATCTTGTTTTTCCGGCATTTTGGTTTTTTTTCACCGGGGATTGAATTTGACCAAGATATAAATAGGTTTCGTGAAAAAAATATTGCTCTAGGTTTTATAGTTTTGCCAGGCCGTAGGGTGTCTCCCTGATGCGGAGCAGTTTTTCAAGATCGAGCAGTATTGAAATACTCAACATGACGATCCGATCACATCCTTATACATCATTTTTACCCTCGAGGCATTTTCAGGAAAAACGAAAATTTTGTATGGCGGCCATCTTGTTTTTCCACCATTTTGGTTTTTTTTCACCGGGGATTGGATTTGACCAAGATTTAAATATGTATCACGAAAGAAAAATTGCTCCAGGATTTATAGTTTTGCCAGGCCGTAGGGTGTCTCCCTGATGCGGAGCAGTTTTTCAAGATCGAGAAAAATTTCCATAGTCAACGGGATGTTCCGATTACATCCCCATACACAGTTTTTACCAACGAGACATTTTCTGGAAAAACAAAATTTTGTATGGCGGCCATCTTGTTTTTCCGCCATTTTGGTTTTTTTTCACCAGGGATTGGATTTGACCAAGATTAAAATATGTTTCGTGAAAAAAATATTGCTCTAGGTTTTATAGTTTTGCCAGGCCGTAGGGTGTCTCCCTGATGCGGAGCAGTTTTTCAAGATCGAGCAGTACTGAAATACTCAACATGACGATCCGATCACATCCCTATACATCATTTTTACCCTCGAGGCATTTTCAGGAAAAACGAAAATTTTGTATGGCGGCCATCTTGTTTTTCCGCCATTTTGGTTTTTTTTCACCAGTGATTGGATTTGACCAAGATTAAAATATGTTTCGCGAAAGAAAAATTGCTCCAGGTTTTATAGTTTTGCCAGGCCGTAGGGTGTCTCCCTGATGCGGAGCAGATTTTGAAGATAGAGAAGTGTTTTCATACTCCACAAGACGTTCCGATTACATCTCCATACACAGTTTTTACTCCCGATGCATTTTCTGAAAAAACAAAATTTTGTATGGCGGCCATCTTGAATTTCCGCCATTTTGATTTTTTTTCACCCACAATAGAATTTGACCAAGATTTAAATAGGTTTTGCGAAAAAAAATTTGATCCAGCTATAATAGTTGCGCCAGACCGTAGGGTGTCTCCCTGATGCGGAGCAGTTTTCCAAGATCTGGAAGTTTTCCCATACTCACCGGGAGGTCCCGATCACTTTTCTCATACATTATTTTTACCCCCCGACGCTCCTTCTGGGAGAACAATTATGTCAGTGAGTGAGTGAGTCAGTGGGTTTGTAGCTATATATAATATAATAATAATAATAACTAGATTTCGCGTGGTTCGCTCGCAGCAAGCTGCTCGCGTGTCCTGTGTTAGTTCGAAACTTTGTATGGCGGCCATCTTGTTTTTTTTTAGGCGATAGAATTTGACCAAGACTTAAATAGGTCTCGTGAAATCAAAAAAGTTCTAGGTGCTATAGTTTTGCCAGGCCGTATGGTGTCACCCTGATGCGGAGCAGTTTTCCAAGATGACGTTCCGATCACACCCCTATACATCATTTTTACACCCGAGACATTTTCTGGAAAAACAAAAATTTATATGACGGCCATCTTGTTTTTCGGCCATTTTGTTTTTTTTACACAAGCGATAAAATTTGACTAAGATTTTAATTGTTTTGGTGGAAAAAAAAATAATCCAGGTGCGATAGTTTCGCCAGGCCGTAGGGTGTCTACCTGATGCGGAGTAGTATTCGAAGATCTAGCAGTATTTAGAGACTCAACATGACGTTCCGATCACACCCCTGTATATCATATTCACCGCCGAGGCATTTTCGGGAAAACGAAAATTTTGTATGGCGGCCATCTTGTTTTTACGCCATTTTGATTTTTTTCACCGGCGATAAAATTTGACCAAGATTTAAATACATTGTGCGAAAAAAAAATTGATCCAGATGTGATAGTTTAGCCAGGCCGTAGGGTGTCTCCCTGATGCGGAGCAGTTATCGAAAACCAAGAAGTATTTTCAAACTCAACATGACGTTCCGATCACATTCCTATACATCATTTTTACCCCCGAGGCATTTTCAGGAAAAACGAAAAATTTGTATGGCGGCCATCTTGATTTTCCGCCATTTTGATTTTTTTTCACCGGCGATAAAATTTGACCAAGATTCAAATAGGTTTCGTGAAATCAAAAATGTTCCAGGTACGATAGTTTTGCCAGGCCGTAGGGTGTCTCCCTGATGCGGAGCAATTTTTCAAGATCGAGCAGTTTTTCCATACTCAACTTGACGTTTCGATCAAAACCCTCATACATAATTTTTATCCCCGAGGCATTTTCAGGAAAAACGAAAAATTTGTATGGCGGCCATCTTGTTTTTCCGCCATTTTGGTTTTTTTTCACTTACGATAGAATTTGACCAAGATTTAAATAGGTTCTGTGAAAAAATAATCGTTCCAGGTGCGATAGTTTTGCCAGGCCGTAGGGTGTCTCCCTGATGCGGAGCAGATTTGAAGAAAGAGAAGTGTCTCCATACTCAACAGGACACTCCGATTACACTCCCATACACAATTTTTACCCCTGAGACATTTTCCGGAAAAACAAAATTTTGTATGGCGGCCATCTTGTTTTTCCGCCATTTTGTTTTTTTTTCACCCACAATAGAATTTGACCAAGATTTGAATAGGTTTTGCGAAAAAAAAATTGATCCAGGTATAATAGTTGCGCCAGACTGTAGGGTGTCTCCCTGATGCGGAGCAGTTTTCCAAGATCTGGAAGTTTTCCCATACTCACCGGAAGATTTGGATCACATCCCCCATACATCATTTTCACCCCCCGCCGCTCCTTCTGGGAGAACAATTATGTCAGTGAGTCAGTCAGTCAGTGGGTTTGTAGCTATATATAATATAATAATAATAATATAACTAGATTTCGCGTGGTTCGCTCGCAGCAAGCTGCTCGCGTGTCCTGTATTAGTTCGAAGCTTTGTATGGCGGCCATCTTGTTTTCGTGAAATCAAAAAAGTTCTAGGTGCTATAGTTTTGCCAGGCCGTAGGGTGACCCCTGATGCGGAGCAGTTTTCCAAGATGACGTTCCGATCACACCCCAATACATCATTTTTACCTCGTGAGACATTTTCTGGAAAAACAAAAATTTGTATGGCGGCCATCTTGATTTTCCGCCATTTTGATTTTTTTTCACCGGCGATAAAATTTGACCAAGATTCAAATAGGTTTCGTGAAATCAAAAATGTTCCAGGTACGATAGTTTTGCCAGGCCGTAGGGTGTCTCCCTGATGCGGAGCAATTTTTCAAGATCGAGCAGTTTTTCCATACTCAACTTGACGTTTCGATCAAAACCCTCATACATAATTTTTATCCCCGAGGCATTTTCAGGAAAAACGAAAAATTTGTATGGCGGCCATCTTGTTTTTCCGCCATTTTGGTTTTTTTTTCACTTACGATAGAATTTGACCAAGATTTAAATAGGTTCTGTGAAAAAATAATCGTTCCAGGTGCGATAGTTTTGCCAGGCCGTAGGGTGTCTCCCTGATGCGGAGCAGATTTGAAGAAAGAGAAGTGTCTCCATACTCAACAGGACACTCCGATTACACTCCCATACACAATTTTTACCCCTGAGACATTTTCCGGAAAAACAAAATTTTGTATGGCGGCCATCTTGTTTTTCCGCCATTTTGTTTTTTTTTTCACCCACAATAGAATTTGACCAAGATTTGAATAGGTTTTGCGAAAAAAAAATTGATCCAGGTATAATAGTTGCGCCAGACTGTAGGGTGTCTCCCTGATGCGGAGCAGTTTTCCAAGATCTGGAAGTTTTCCCATACTCACCGGAAGATTTGGATCACATCCCCCATACATCATTTTCACCCCCCGCCGCTCCTTCTGGGAGAACAATTATGTCAGTGAGTCAGTCAGTCAGTGGGTTTGTAGCTATATATAATATAATAATAATAATATAACTAGATTTCGCGTGGTTCGCTCGCAGCAAGCTGCTCGCGTGTCCGGTATTAGTTCGAAGCTTTGTATGGCGGCCATCTTGTTTTCGTGAAATCAAAAAAGTTCTAGGTGCTATAGTTTTGCCAGGCCGTAGGGTGACCCCTGATGCGGAGCAGTTTTCCAAGATGACGTTCCGATCACACCCCAATACATCATTTTTACCTCGTGAGACATTTTCTGGAAAAACAAAAATTTGTATGGCGGCCATCTTGTTTTTCGGCCATTTTGTTTTTTTTTCACTGGCGATAAAATTTGACCAAGACTTTAATAGGCTTCGTGAAATCAAAAAAGTTCTAGGTGCTATAGTTTTGCCAGACCGTAGGGTGTCTCCCTGATGCGGAGCAGTTTTCCAAGATGACGTTCCGATCACACCCCAATACATCATTTTTACCTCTGAGACATTTTCTGGAAAAACAAAAATTTGTATGGCGGCCATCTTGTTTTTCGGCCATTTTGTTTTTTTTTTCACTGGCGATAAAATTTGACCAAGACTTAAATAGGCTTCTTCAAAACAAAAAAGTTCCAGGTGCGATAGTTTCGCCAGGCTGTAGGGTGTATCCCTGATGTGGAGCAGCTTTCGAAGATCGAAAAGTATTTCCATACTCAACATGATGTTTCGATCACATTCCTCATACATCATTTTTACCCCCGAGGCATTTTCGGGAAAAACGAAAATTTTGTATGGCGGCCATCTTGTTTTTCCGCCATTTTGGTTTTTTTTCACCGGGGATTGAATTTGACCAAGATTTGAATAGGTTTCGTGAAAAAAATATTGCTCTAGGTTTTATAGTTTTTCCAGGCCGTAGGGTGTCTCCCTGATGCGGAGCAGTTTTTCAAGATCGAGCAGTATTGAAATACTCAACATGACGATCCGATCACATCCCTATACATCATTTTTACCTTTGAGGCATTTTCAGGAAAAACGAAAATTTTGTATGGCGGCCATCTTGTTTTTCCGCCATTTTGGTTTTTTTTCACCGGGGATTGGATTTGACCAAGATTTAAATATGTTTCGCGAAAGAAAAATTGCTCCAGGTTTTATAGTTTTGCCAGGCCGTAGGGTGTCTCCCTGATGCGGAGCAGGTTTTCAAGATCGAGAAGTATTTCCATACTCAACAATATGTTCCGATTACACCCCTATACACAGTTTTTACCCACGAGACATTTTCCGGAAAAATAAAATTTTGTATGGCGGCCATCTTGTTTTTCCGCCATTTTGTTTTTTTTTCACCGGCGATTGGATTTGACCAAGATTTAAATAGGTTTTGCGAAAAAAAAATTGATCCAGGTCTCATAGTTGCGCCAGACCGTAGGGTGTCTCCCTGATGCGGAGCAGTTTTCCAAGATCTGGAAGTTTTCCCATACTCACCGGGAGGCCCCGATCACACCCCCCATACACCATTTTGACCCCCCAACGCTCCTTCTGGGAGAACAACTATGTCAGTCAGTCAGTCAGTCAGTCAATACATGGGAAGCTGCTCGCGTATCTTGTTTTCCCGCCATTTTTTTACCGCGATAGAATTTGCCCAAGACTAAAATAGGTTTCGTGAAATCAAAAAAGTTCTAGGTGCTATAGTTTTGCCAGGCCGTAGGGTGACCCCTGATGCGGAGCAGTTTTCCAAGATGACGTTCCGATCACACCCCAATACATCATTTTTACCTCTGAGACATTTTCTGGAAAAACGAAAATTTTGTATGGCGGCCATCTTGTTTTTCCGCCATTTTGTTTTTTTCTGCCTGCGATTGAGTTTGACCAAGATTCAAATAGGTCTTGTGAAAGAAAAATTGGTTTAGGTACGATAGTTTTGCCAGGCCATAGGGTGCCGCCCTGATGCGGAGCAGCTTTCCAAGATCGAGAATTATATCCATACTCAACAAGACGTTCCGATTACATCCCCATACATAATTTTTACCCCCGAGACATTTTCTTTAAAAACAATTTTGTATGGCGGCCATCTTGTTTTTCCGCCATTTTGATTTTTTTCACCCACAAAAGAATTTGACCAAGATTTAAGTAGGTTTTGCGAAAAAAAACTTGATCCAGGTGTAATAGTTTTGCCAGGCCGTAGGATGCCGCCCTGATGCGGAGCAGTTTTCGAAAACTTGGAAGTATACTCGTACTCTACATGATGTTTCGATCACATCCCTCATACATCATTTTTACCTCCGAGGCATTTTCAGGAAAAACGAAAATTTTGTATGGCGGCCATCTTGAATTTCCGCCATTTTGATTTTTTTTCAACTGCAATTAAATTTGACCAAGATATAAATAGGTTTCGTGAAAAAAATATTGCTCTAGGTTTTATAGTTTTGCCAGGCCGTAGGGTGTCTCCCTGATGCGGAGCAGTTTTTCAAGATCAAGCAGTATTGAAATACTCAACATGACGATCCGATCACATCCCTATACATCATTTTTACCCTCGAGGCATTTTCGGGAAAAACGAAAATTTTGTATGGCGGCCATCTTGTTTTTCCGGCATTTTGGTTTTTTTTCACCGGGGATTGAATTTGACCAAGATATAAATAGGTTTCGTGAAAAAAATATTGCTCTAGGTTTTATAGTTTTGCCAGGCCGTAGGGTGTCTCCCTGATGCGGAGCAGTTTTTCAAGATCGAGCAGTATTGAAATACTCAACATGACGATCCGATCACATCCCTATACATCATTTTTACCCTCGAGGCATTTTCAGGAAAAACGAAAATTTTGTATGGCGGCCATCTTGTTTTTCCACCATTTTGGTTTTTTTTCACCGGGGATTGGATTTGACCAAGATTTAAATATGTATCACGAAAGAAAAATTGCTCCAGGATTTATAGTTTTGCCAGGCCGTAGGGTGTCTCCCTGATGCGGAGCAGTTTTTCAAGATCGAGAAAAATTTCCATAGTCAACGGGATGTTCCGATTACATCCCCATACACAGTTTTTACCAACGAGACATTTTCTGGAAAAACAAAATTTTGTATGGCGGCCATCTTGTTTTTCCGCCATTTTGGTTTTTTTTTCACCAGGGATTGGATTTGACCAAGATTAAAATATGTTTCGTGAAATAAATATTGCTCTAGGTTTTATAGTTTTGCCAGGCCGTAGGGTGTCTCCCTGATGCGGAGCAGTTTTTCAAGATCGAGCAGTACTGAAATACTCAACATGACGATCCGATCACATCCCTATACATCATTTTTACCCTCGAGGCATTTTCAGGAAAAACGAAAATTTTGTATGGCGGCCATCTTGTTTTTCCGCCATTTTGGTTTTTTTTCACCAGGGATTGGATTTGACCAAGATTAAAATATGTTTCGCGAAAGAAAAATTGCTCCAGGTTTTATAGTTTTGCCAGGCCGTAGGGTGTCTCCCTGATGCGGAGCAGATTTTGAAGATAGAGAAGTGTTTTCATACTCCACAAGACGTTCCGATTACATCTCCATACACAGTTTTTACTCCCGATGCATTTTCTGAAAAAACAAAATTTTGTATGGCGGCCATCTTGAATTTCCGCCATTTTGATTTTTTTTCACCCACAATAGAATTTGACCAAGATTTAAATAGGTTTTGCGAAAAAAAATTTGATCCAGCTATAATAGTTGCGCCAGACCGTAGGGTGTCTCCCTGATGCGGAGCAGTTTTCCAAGATCTGGAAGTTTTCCCATACTCACCGGGAGGTCCCGATCACTTTTCTCATACATTATTTTTACCCCCCGACGCTCCTTCTGGGAGAACAATTATGTCAGTGAGTGAGTGAGTCAGTGGGTTTGTAGCTATATATAATATAATAATAATAATAATATAACTAGATTTCGCGTGGTTCGCTCGCAGCAAGCTGCTCGCGTGTCCTGTATTAGTTCGAAGCTTTGTATGGCGGCCATCTTGTTTTCGTGAAATCAAAAAAGTTCTAGGTGCTATAGTTTTGCCAGGCCGTAGGGTGACCCCTGATGCGGAGCAGTTTTCCAAGATGACGTTCCGATCACACCCCAATACATCATTTTTACCTCGTGAGACATTTTCTGGAAAAACAAAAATTTGTATGGCGGCCATCTTGTTTTTCGGCCATTTTGTTTTTTTTTTCACTGGCGATAAAATTTGACCAAGACTTTAATAGGCTTCGTGAAATCAAAAAAGTTCTAGGTGCTATAGTTTTGCCAGACCGTAGGGTGTCTCCCTGATGCGGAGCAGTTTTCCAAGATGACGTTCCGATCACACCCCAATACATCATTTTTACCTCTGAGACATTTTCTGGAAAAACAAAAATTTGTATGGCGGCCATCTTGTTTTTCGGCCATTTTGTTTTTTTTTTCACTGGCGATAAAATTTGACCAAGACTTAAATAGGCTTCTTCAAAACAAAAAAGTTCCAGGTGCGATAGTTTCGCCAGGCTGTAGGGTGTATCCCTGATGTGGAGCAGCTTTCGAAGATCGAAAAGTATTTCCATACTCAACATGATGTTTCGATCACATTCCTCATACATCATTTTTACCCCCGAGGCATTTTCGGGAAAAACGAAAATTTTGTATGGCGGCCATCTTGTTTTTCCGCCATTTTGGTTTTTTTTTCACCGGGGATTGAATTTGACCAAAATTTGAATAGGTTTCGTGAAAAAAATATTGCTCTAGGTTTTATAGTTTTTCCAGGCCGTAGGGTGTCTCCCTGATGCGGAGCAGTTTTTCAAGATCGAGCAGTATTGAAATACTCAACATGACGATCCGATCACATCCCTATACATCATTTTTACCTTTGAGGCATTTTCAGGAAAAACGAAAATTTTGTATGGCGGCCATCTTGTTTTTCCGCCATTTTGGTTTTTTTTCACCGGGGATTGGATTTGACCAAGATTTAAATATGTTTCGCGAAAGAAAAATTGCTCCAGGTTTTATAGTTTTGCCAGGCCGTAGGGTGTCTCCCTGATGCGGAGCAGGTTTTCAAGATCGAGAAGTATTTCCATACTCAACAATATGTTCCGATTACACCCCTATACACAGTTTTTACCCACGAGACATTTTCCGGAAAAATAAAATTTTGTATGGCGGCCATCTTGTTTTTCCGCCATTTTGTTTTTTTTTCACCGGCGATTGGATTTGACCAAGATTTAAATAGGTTTTGCGAAAAAAAAATTGATCCAGGTCTCATAGTTGCGCCAGACCGTAGGGTGTCTCCCTGATGCGGAGCAGTTTTCCAAGATCTGGAAGTTTTCCCATACTCACCGGGAGGCCCCGATCACACCCCCCATACACCATTTTGACCCCCCAACGCTCCTTCTGGGAGAACAACTATGTCAGTCAGTCAGTCAGTCAGTCAGTCAATACATGGGAAGCTGCTCGCGTATCTTGCTTTCCCGCCATTTTTTTACCGCGATAGAATTTGCCCAAGACTAAAATAGGTTTCGTGAAATCAAAAAAGTTCTAGGTGCTATAGTTTTGCCAGGCCGTAGGGTGACCCCTGATGCGGAGCAGTTTTCCAAGATGACGTTCCGATCACACCCCAATACATCATTTTTACCTCTGAGACATTTTCTGGAAAAACGAAAATTTTGTATGGCGGCCATCTTGATTTTCCGCCATTTTATTTTTTTTCACCGGCAATAAAATTTGACCAAGATTTAAATAGGTTTTATGAAAACCAAAAATTTCCAGGTGCGATAGTTTCGCCAGGCCGTAGGGTGTCTCCCTGATGCGGAGCAGCTATCGAAAACCCAGACGTATTTTCATACTCGACATGACGTTCCGATCACATTCCTATACATCATTTTTACCTCTGAGACATTTTCTGGAAAAACAAAAATTTGTATGGCGGCCATCTTGTTTTTCGGCCATTTAGTTTTTTTTTACCGCGATAGAATTTGACCAAGACTTAAATAGGTCTCGTGAAATCAAAAAAGTTCTAGGTGCTATAGTTTTGCCAGGCCGTAGGGTGTCTCCCTGATGCGGAGCAGTTTTCCAAGATGACGTTCCGATAACACCCCTATACATCGTTTTTACACCCGAGACATTTTCTGGACAAACAAAAATTTGTATGGCGGCCATCTTGTTTTTCGGCCATTTTGTTTTTTTTTCACCGGCGATAAAATTTGACCAAGATTTTATTAGGTTTGGTGAAAAAAGAATCGTTCCATGAGCGATAGTTTTCCCAGGCCGTAAGGTGCCGCCCTGATGCGGAGCAGTTTTTGAAGGTCGGGAAGTATTTCCATACTCAATATGACATTTTGATCTCATCCCTCTTACATCATATTCACCCCGAGGCATTTTCGAGAAAAACGATAATTTTGTATGGCGGCCATCATGTTTTTCCGCCATTTTGTTTTTTTTTCACCGGCGATAAAATTTGACCAGGATTTAAATAGGTATCGTGAAAACAAAAAAGTCCTAGGTGCGATAGTTTCGCCAGGCTGTAGGGTGTCTCCCTGATGCGGAGTAGCTTTCGAAGATCGAAAAGTATTTCCATACTCAACATGATGTTTCGATCACATTCCTCATACATCATTTTTACCCCCGAGGCATTTTCGGGAAAAACGAAAATTTTGTATGGCGGCCATCTTGTTTTTTCGCCATTTTGGTTTTTTTTCACCGGTGATTGGATTTGACCAAGATTTAAATAGGTTTCGTGAAAACAGAAAAGTTCCAGATGCGATAGTTTTGCCAGGCCGTAGGGTGTCTCCCTGATGCGGAGCAGTTTTTCAAGATCGAGCAGTATTGAAATACTCAACATGACGATCCGATTACATCCCTATACATCATTTTTACCCTCGAGGCATTTTCAGGAAAAACGAAAATTTTGTATGGCGGCCATCTTGTTTTTCGGCCATTTTGTTTTTTTTTTCACCGGCGATAAAATTTGACCAAGATTTAAATAGGTTTCGTGAAATCAAAAATGTTGCAGGTGCGATAGTTTTGCTAGGCCGTAGGTTGTCTCCCTGATGCGGAGCAGTTTTCGAAGATCGAGCAGTATTTAAATACTCAACATGACATTCCGATTACACCCCCATACATTGTTTTTACCTCTAAGACATTTTTCTGAAAAAACAAAATTTTGTATGGCGGCCATCTTGTTTTTCCGCCATTTTGGTTTTTTTTCACCGGCGATTGGATTTGACCAAGATTTAAATACGTTGTGCGAAAAAATCATTGTTCCAGGTGCGATAGTTTTGCCAGGCCGTAGGGTGTCTCCCTGATGCGGAGCAGTTTATCAAGATCGAACAGTTATTCCATACTCAGCTTGACGTTTCGATTACACCTCCCATACATCATTTTTACCTCCGAGACATTATCTAGAAAAAAGAAATTTTGTATGGCGGCCATCTTGTTTTTCCGCCATTTTGGTTTTTTTTTCACCGGCGATTGGATTTGACCAAGATTTGAATAGGTTTTGTGAAAAAAGAATCGTTCCAGGTGCGATAGTTGCGCCAGGCCGTAGGGTCTCTCCCTGATGCGGAGCAGTTTTCCAAGATCTGGAAGTTTTCCCATACTCACCGGGTGGTCCCGATCACACCCCCCATACATCATTTTCACCCCCCGACACTCCTTCTGGGAGAACAACTATGTCAGTCAGTCAGTCAGTGAGTCAGTACATGGGTTTGCAGCTATATATAATATAACTAGATGTCGCGTGGTTCGCTCGCAGCAAGCTGCTCGCGTGTCTTGTTTTCCCGCCATTTTTTTACCGGCGATAGAATTTGACCATAATTTGAATAGGTCTCGTGAAATCAAAAAAGTTCTAGGTGCTATAGTTTTGCCAGGCCGTAGGGTGTCTCCCTGATGCGGAGCAGTTTTCCAAGATGACGTTCCGATCACACCCCTATACATATTTTTTGACCTTGAGGAATTTTCTAGAAAAACAAAATTTTGTATGGCGGCCATCTTGTTTTTCCGCCATTTTGTTTTTTTTTTCACCGGTGATAAAATTTGACCAAGATTTAAATAGGTTTCGTGAAAACAAAAAAGTTCCTGGTGCGATAGTTTCGCCTGGCCGTAGGGTGTTTCCCTGATGCGGAGCAGCTATCGAAAACGCAGACATATTTTCATACTCGACATGACGTTCCGATCACATTCCTATACATCATTTTTACCCCCGAGGCATTTTCAGGATAAACGAAAAATTTGTATGGCGGCCATCTTGTTTTTCCGCCATTTTGATTTTTTTTCACTCACGATAGAATTTGACCAAGATTTAAATAGGTTCTATGAAAAAATAATCGTTCCAGGTGCGATAGTTTTGCCAGGCCGTAGGGTGTCTCCCTGATGCGGAGCAGATTTAAAGAAAGAGAAGTGTCTCCATACTCAACAAGACACTCCGATTACACTCCCATACACAGTTTTTACCCCCGAGACATTTTCTGGAAAAATAAAATTTTGTATGGCGGCCATCTTGTTTTTCCGCCATTTTGATTTTTTTCCACCAGAAATTGGATTTGACCAAGATTTAAATAGGTTTCGTGAAAAAAGAATCATTCTATGTGCGATAGTTGCGCCAGGCCGTAGGGTCTCTCCCTCATGCGGAGCAGTTTTTCAAGATCTGGAAGTTTTTCCATACTCACCGGGAGGTCCCGATCACACCCCCCATACATCATTTTCACCCCCCGAGGCTCCTTCTGGGAGAACAACCCTGTCAGTGAGTCAGTCAATAGGTACATGGGTTTGTAGCTATGTGGTTCGCTCGCAGCAAGCTGCTCGCGTGTCCTGTATTAGTTCGAAGCTTTGTATGGCGGCCATCTTGTTTTCGTGAAATCAAAAAAGTTCTAGGTGCTATAGTTTTGCCAGGCCGTAGGGTGTCTCCCTGATGCGGAGCAGTTTTCCAAGATGACGTTCCGGTCACATTCCTATACATAATTTTCACACCCGAGACATTTTCTGAAAAAACAAAAATTTATATGGCGGCCATCTTGTTTTTCCGCCATTTTGATTTTTTTTCAACGACGATAAAATTTGACCAAGATTTAAATACATTGTGCGAAAAAAAATTGATCCACATGTGATAGTTTTGCCAGGCCGTAGGGTGTCTCCCTGATGCGGAGCAGGTTTTCAAGATTAAGAAGTATTTCCATACTCAACTATACGTTCCGATTACACCCCCATACACAGTTTTTACCCCCGAGACATTTTCTGGAAAAACAAAATTTTGTATGGCGGCCATCTTGTTTTTCTGCCATTTTGGTTTTTTTTTCACCGGGGATTGAATTTGACCAAGATTTAAATAGGTTTCGTGAAACAAATATTGCTCTAGGTTTTATAGTTTCGCCAGGCCGTAGGGTGTCTCCCTGATGCGGAGCAGTTTTTCAAGATCAAGCAGTACTGAAATACTCAACATGACGATCCGATCACATCCCTATACATCATTTTTACCCTCGAGGCATTTTCGGGAAAAACGAAAATTTTGTATGGCGGCCATCTTGTTTTTCCGCCATTTTGGTTTTTTTTCACCGGGGATTGGATTTGACCAAGATTTAAATAGGTTTCGTGAAAAAAATATTGCTCTAGGTTTTATAGTTTTGCCAGGCCGTAGGGTGTCTCCCTGATGCGGAGCAGTTTTTCAAGATCAAGCAGTACTGAAATACTCAACATGACGATCCGATCACATCCCTATACATCATTTTTACCCTCGAGGCATTTTCGGGAAAAACGAAAATTTTGTATGGCGGCCATCTTGTTTTTCCGCCATTTTGGTTTTTTTTCACCGGGGATTGGATTTGACCAAGATTTAAATAGGTTTCGTGAAAAAAATATTGCTCTAGGTTTTATAGTTTTGCCAGGCCGTAGGGTGTCTCCCTGATGCGGAGCAGTTTTTCAAGATCAAGCAGTATTGAAATACTCAACATGACGATCCGATCACATCCCTATACATCATTTTTACCCTCGAGGCATTTTCGGGAAAAACGAAAATTTTGTATGGCGGCCATCTTGTTTTTCCGCCATTTTGGTTTTTTTTTCACCGGGGATTGGATTTGACCAAGATTTAAATAGGTTTCGTGAAACAAGAATCGTTCCAGGTGCGATAGTTGCGCCAGGCCGTAGGGTGTCTCCCTGATGCGGAGCAGTTTTCCAAGATCTGGAAGTTTTCCCATACTCACCGGAAGATCTTGATCACACCCCCCATACATCATTTTTACCCCCCGACGCTCCTTCTGGGAGAACAACCCTGTCAGTGAGTCAGTCAGTCAGTCAGTCAGTACATGGGTTTGTAGCTTTATATAATATAATAATAATAATAATAACTAGATGTCGCGTGGTTCGCTCGCAGCAAGCTGCTCGCGTGTCTTGTTTTCCCGCCATTTGTTTACCGCGATAGAATTTGTCCCAGACTGAAATAGGTCTCGTGATATCAAAAAAGTTCTAGGTGCTAAAGTTTTGCCCGGCCGCAGGGTGTCTCCCTGATGCGGAGCAGGTTTCAAAGATGATGTTCCGATCACACCCCTATACATCATTTTTACACCCGAGACATTTTCTGGGATAACAAAAATTTATATGGCGGCCATCTTGTTTTTCGGCCATTTTGTTGTTTTTTCACCGGCGATAAAATTTGACCAAGATTTAAATAGGTTTCGTGAAATCAAAAATGTTCCAGGTGCGATAGTTTTGCCAGGCCGTAGGGTGTCTCCCTGATGCGGAGCAGATTTCAAAGATCGAGAAGTACTTCCATACTCAACATTACATTCCGATTACACCCCTATACATTATTTTTACCTCTAAGACATTTTTCTGAAAAAACAAAATTTTGTATGGCGGCCATCTTGTTTTTTGGCCATTTTGTTTTTTTTTTCACGGGCGATAAAATTTGACCAAGATTTAAATAGGTTTCGTGAAATCAAAAATGTTCCAGGTGCGATAGTTTTGCCAGGCCGTAGGGTGTCTCCCTGATGCGGAGCAGATTTCAAAGATCGAGAAGTACTTCCATACTCAACATGACATTTCGATTACACCCCCATACATTGTTTTTACCTCTAATACATTTTTCTGAAAAAACAAAATTTTGTATGGCGGCCATCTTGTTTTTCCGCCATTTTGATTTTTTTTCACCGGTGATGGAATTTGATCAAGATTTAAATAGATTTTGTGAAAGAAAAATTGGTTTAGGTACGATAGCTATGCCAGGCCATAGGGTGCCGCCCTGATGCGGAGCAGCTTTCCAAGATCGAGAAGTATATATGTTCTAGGTGCTCGAGGAATATATGTTGGAATAAATAATGAGTGTAGTTAAGTTTAGTAGGTAAAGTGTGTAGTATAAGTCAATTTATAGGATTTTAGTGGGTGGAGGGTAGTTGTTGTAAATGCTGGTACTTAAACAAAATTAGGGAATGAGCGCGACGCCAACAAACTACGGTTGTAGTTTGGCGATAGTATTAAAATGTATATGTATGTAATTTTGTTTATAAATAAATTAAAAAAAAAAAAAAAAAATCCATACTCAACAAGACGTTCCGATTACATCCCTATACATAATTTTTACCACCGAGACATTTTATGAAAAAACAAAATTTTGTATGGCGGCCATCTTGTTTTTCCGCCATTTTGATTTTTTTTCACTCACGATAGAATTTGACAAAGATTTAAATAGGTTTTGTGAAAAAAGTATTGTTCTAGGTGTGATAGTTTTGCCAGGCCGTAGGGTGTCTCCCTGATGCGGAGCAGTTATCAAAAACCAAGAAGTATTTTCAAACTCAACATGACGTTCCGATCTCAACCCTATACATCATTTTTACCCCCGAGGCATTTTCAGGAAAAATGAAAAATTTGTATGGCGGCCATCTTGTTATTCCGCCATTTTGATTTTTTTTCGTCGGCAATAAAATTTGACCAAGATTTAAATAGGTTTTGTGAAAAAAGAATCGTTCCAGGTGCGATAGTTTTGCCAGGCCGTAGGGTGTCTCCCTGATGCGGAGCAGTTTTTCAGGATCGAACAGTTTTCCCATACTCAGCTTGACGTTTCGATCACACATCCCATACATCATTTTTACCTCCGAGACATTTTCTGGAAAAACGAAATTTTGTATGGCGGCCATCTTGTTTTTTCGCCATTTTGATTTTTTTTCACCCACAATAAAATTTGACCAAGATTTAAATAGGATTTGCGAAAAAATAATTGATCTAGGTATAATAGTTGCGCCAGACTGTAGGGTGTCTCCCTGATGCGGAGCAGTTTTCCATGATCTGGAAGTTTTTCCATACTCACAGGGTGGTCTCGATCACATCCCCCATACATCATTTTGACCCCCCGACGCTCCTTCTGGGAGAACAACCCTGTCAGTGAGTCAGTCAGTCAGTACATGGGTTTGTAGCTATATATAGTATAACTAGATGTCGCGTGGTTCGCTCGCAGCAAGCTGCTCGCGTGTCTTGTTTTCCCGCCATTTTTTTACCGCGATAGAATTTGACCAAGACTAAAATAGGTCTCGTGAAATCAAAAAAGTTCTAGGTGCTATAGTTTTGCCAGGCCGTAGGGTGTCTCCCTGATGCGGAGCAGTTTTCCAAGATGACGTTCCGATAACACCCCTATACATCGTTTTTACACCCGAGACATTTTCTGGAAAAACAAAAATTTGTATGGCGGCCATCTTGTTTTTCGGCCATTTAGTTTTTTTTTACCGCGATAGAATTTGACCAAGACTTAAATAGGTCTCGTGAAATCAAAAAAGTTCTAGGTGCTATAGTTTTGCCAGGCCGTAGGGTGTCTCCCTGATGCGGAGCAGTTTTCCAAGATGACGTTCCGATAACACCCCTATACATCGTTTTTACACCCGAGACATTTTCTGGACAAACAAAAATTTGTATGGCGGCCATCTTGTTTTTCGGCCATTTTGTTTTTTTTTCACCGGCGATAAAATTTGACCAAGATTTTATTAGGTTTGGTGAAAAAAGAATCGTTCCATGAGCGATAGTTTTCCCAGGCCGTAAGGTGCCGCCCTGATGCGGAGCAGTTTTTGAAGGTCGGGAAGTATTTCCATACTCAATATGACATTTTGATCTCATCCCTCTTACATCATATTCACCCCGAGGCATTTTCGAGAAAAACGATAATTTTGTATGGCGGCCATCATGTTTTTCCGCCATTTTGTTTTTTTTTCACCGGCGATAAAATTTGACCAGGATTTAAATAGGTATCGTGAAAACAAAAAAGTCCTAGGTGCGATAGTTTCGCCAGGCTGTAGGGTGTCTCCCTGATGCGGAGTAGCTTTCGAAGATCGAAAAGTATTTCCATACTCAACATGATGTTTCGATCACATTCCTCATACATCATTTTTACCCCCGAGGCATTTTCGGGAAAAACGAAAATTTTGTATGGCGGCCATCTTGTTTTTTCGCCATTTTGTTTTTTTTTCACCGGTGATTGGATTTGACCAAGATTTAAATAGGTTTCGTGAAAACAGAATAGTTCCAGATGCGATAGTTTTGCCAGGCCGTAGGGTGTCTCCCTGATGCGGAGCAGTTTTTCAAGATCGAGCAGTATTGAAATACTCAACATGACGATCCGATTACATCCCTATACATCATTTTTACCCTCGAGGCATTTTCAGGAAAAACGAAAATTTTGTATGGCGGCCATCTTGTTTTTCGGCCATTTTGTTTTTTTTTTCACCGGCGATAAAATTTGACCAAGATTTAAATAGGTTTCGTGAAATCAAAAATGTTGCAGGTGCGATAGTTTTGCTAGGCCGTAGGTTGTCTCCCTGATGCGGAGCAGTTTTCGAAGATCGAGCAGTATTTAAATACTCAACATGACATTCCGATTACACCCCCATACATTGTTTTTACCTCTAAGACATTTTTCTGAAAAAACAAAATTTTGTATGGCGGCCATCTTGTTTTTCCGCCATTTTGGTTTTTTTTCACCGGCGATTGGATTTGACCAAGATTTAAATACGTTGTGCGAAAAAATCATTGTTCCAGGTGCGATAGTTTTGCCAGGCCGTAGGGTGTCTCCCTGATGCGGAGCAGTTTATCAAGATCGAACAGTTATTCCATACTCAGCTTGACGTTTCGATTACACCTCCCATACATCATTTTTACCTCCGAGACATTATCTAGAAAAAAGAAATTTTGTATGGCGGCCATCTTGTTTTTCCGCCATTTTGGTTTTTTTTCACCGGCGATTGGATTTGACCAAGATTTGAATAGGTTTTGTGAAAAAAGAATCGTTCCAGGTGCGATAGTTGCGCCAGGCCGTAGGGTCTCTCCCTGATGCGGAGCAGTTTTCCAAGATCTGGAAGTTTTCCCATACTCACCGGGTGGTCCCGATCACACCCCCCATACATCATTTTCACCCCCCGACACTCCTTCTGGGAGAACAACTATGTCAGTCAGTCAGTCAGTGAGTCAGTACATGGGTTTGCAGCTATATATAATATAACTAGATGTCGCGTGGTTCGCTCGCAGCAAGCTGCTCGCGTGTCTTGTATTAGTTCGCAGCTTTGTATGGCGGCCATCTTGTTTTTTTTTAGGCGATAGAATTTGTCCAGGATTTAAATAGGTCTCGTGAAAGCAAAAAAGTTCTAGGTGCTATAGTTTTGCCAGGCCGTAGGGTTTCTCCCTGATGCGGAGTAGATTTCCAAGATGACGTTCTGGTCACACCCCTATACATCATTTTTACATTTTTACACTCGAGACATTTTCTGGAAAAACAAAAATTTGTATGGCGGCCATCTTGTTTTTCACCCATTTTTTTTTTACAGGTGATAGATTTTGACCAAGATAAAAATAGGTTTTGTGAAAGAAAAATTGGTTCAAGTGCGATAGTTTTCCCGGGCCGTAGGGTGTCTCCCTGATGCGGAGCAGTAATCGAAAACCGAGAAGTATTTCTATACTCGACATGACGTTCCGATAAAAACCTTCATACACCGTTTTTACCCCCAAGGCATTTTCAGGAAAAACTAAAAATTTGTATGGCGGCCATCTTGTTTTCCCGCCATTTTTTTACCGCGATAGTATTTGACCAAGACTTAAATAGGTCTCGTGAAATCAAAAATGTTCCAGGCGCGATAGTTTTGCCAGGCCGTAGGGTGTCTCCCTGATGCAGAGCAGATTTCAAAGATCGAGAAGTACTTGCATACTCAACATAACATTCCGATTACACCCTCATACATTGTTTTTACCTCTAAGACATTTTTCTGAAAAAACAAAATTTTGTATGGCGGCCATCTTGTTTTTCCGCCATTTTGGTGTTTTTTCACCGGCGATTGGATTTGACCAAGATTTAAATACGTTGTGCGAAAAAATCATTGTTCCAGGTGCGATAGGTTAGCCAGGCCGTAGTGTGTCTCCCTGATGCGGAGCAGTTTTTCAAGATCGAGCAGTACTGAAATACTCAACATGACGATCCGATCACATCCCTATACATCATTTTTACCCTCGAGGCATTTTCAGGAAAAACGAAAATTTTGTATGGCGGCCATCTTGTTTTTTCCGCCATTTTGGTTTTTTTTCACCAGGGATTGGATTTGACCAAGATTTAAATATGTTTCGCGAAAGAAAAATTGCTCCAGGTTTTATAGTTTTGCCAGGCCGTAGGGTGTCTCCCTGATGCGGAGCAGATTTTGAAGATAGAGAAGTGTTTTCATACTCCACAAGACGTTCCGATTACATCTCCATACACAGTTTTTACTCCCGATGCATTTTCTGAAAAAACAAAATTTTGTATGGCGGCCATCTTGTTTTTCCGCCATTTTGATTTTTTTTCACCGGCCATAGGATTTGACTAAGAATTAAATAGGTTTTGTGAAAAAAGAATCGATCCAGGTGCGATAGTTTTGCCAGGCCGTAGGGTGTCTCCCTGATGCGGAGCAGTTTTCCAAGATCTGGAAGTTTTCCCATACTCACCGGAAAATTTTGATCACATCCCCCATACACCATTTTTACCCCCCGACACTCCTTCTGGGAGAACAACCCTGTCAGTGAGTCAGTCAGTCAGTCAATAGGTACATGGGTTTGTAGCTATATATATTATAATAACTAGATGTCGCGTGGTTCGCTCGCAGCAAGCTGCTCGCGTGTCTTGTTTTCCCGCCATTTTTTTACCGGCGATAGAATTTGACCATAATTTGAATAGGTCTCGTGAAATCAAAAAAGTTCTAGGTGCTATAGTTTTGCCAGGCCGTAGGGTGTCTCCCTGATGCGGAGCAGTTTTCCAAGATGACGTTCCGATCACACCCCTATACATATTTTTTGACCTTGAGGAATTTTCTAGAAAAACAAAATTTTGTATGGCGGCCATCTTGTTTTTCCGCCATTTTGTTTTTTTTTTCACCGGTGATAAAATTTGACCAAGATTTAAATAGGTTTCGTGAAAACAAAAAAGTTCCTGGTGCGATAGTTTCGCCTGGCCGTAGGGTGTTTCCCTGATGCGGAGCAGCTATCGAAAACGCAGACATATTTTCATACTCGACATGACGTTCCGATCACATTCCTATACATCATTTTTACCCCCGAGGCATTTTCAGGATAAACGAAAAATTTGTATGGCGGCCATCTTGTTTTTCCGCCATTTTGATTTTTTTTCACTCACGATAGAATTTGACCAAGATTTAAATAGGTTCTATGAAAAAATAATCGTTCCAGGTGCGATAGTTTTGCCAGGCCGTAGGGTGTCTCCCTGATGCGGAGCAGATTTAAAGAAAGAGAAGTGTCTCCATACTCAACAAGACACTCCGATTACACTCCCATACACAGTTTTTACCCCCGAGACATTTTCTGGAAAAATAAAATTTTGTATGGCGGCCATCTTGTTTTTCCGCCATTTTGATTTTTTTCCACCAGAAATTGGATTTGACCAAGATTTAAATAGGTTTCGTGAAAAAAGAATCATTCTATGTGCGATAGTTGCGCCAGGCCGTAGGGTCTCTCCCTCATGCGGAGCAGTTTTTCAAGATCTGGAAGTTTTTCCATACTCACCGGGAGGTCCCGATCACACCCCCCATACATCATTTTCACCCCCCGAGGCTCCTTCTGGGAGAACAACCCTGTCAGTGAGTCAGTCAATAGGTACATGGGTTTGTAGCTATGTGGTTCGCTCGCAGCAAGCTGCTCGCGTGTCCTGTATTAGTTCGAAGCTTTGTATGGCGGCCATCTTGTTTTCGTGAAATCATAAAAGTTCTAGGTGCTATAGTTTTGCCAGGCCGTAGGGTGTCTCCCTGATGCGGAGCAGTTTTCCAAGATGACGTTCCGGTCACATTCCTATACATAATTTTCACACCCGAGACATTTTCTGAAAAAACAAAAATTTATATGGCGGCCATCTTGTTTTTCCGCCATTTTGATTTTTTTTCAACGACGATAAAATTTGACCAAGATTTAAATACATTGTGCGAAAAAAAATTGATCCACATGTGATAGTTTTGCCAGGCCGTAGGGTGTCTCCCTGATGCGGAGCAGGTTTTCAAGATTAAGAAGTATTTCCATACTCAACTATACGTTCCGATTACACCCCCATACACAGTTTTTACCCCCGAGACATTTTCTGGAAAAACAAAATTTTGTATGGCGGCCATCTTGTTTTTCTGCCATTTTGGTTTTTTTTTCACCGGGGATTGAATTTGACCAAGATTTAAATAGGTTTCGTGAAACAAATATTGCTCTAGGTTTTATAGTTTCGCCAGGCCGTAGGGTGTCTCCCTGATGCGGAGCAGTTTTTCAAGATCAAGCAGTACTGAAATACTCAACATGACGATCCGATCACATCCCTATACATCATTTTTACCCTCGAGGCATTTTCGGGAAAAACGAAAATTTTGTATGGCGGCCATCTTGTTTTTACGCCAATTTGGTTTTTTTTTCACCGGGGATTGGATTTGACCAAGATTTAAATAGGTTTCGTGAAAAAAATATTGCTCTAGGTTTTATAGTTTTGCCAGGCCGTAGGGTGTCTCCCTGATGCGGAGCAGTTTTTCAAGATCAAGCAGTACTGAAATACTCAACATGACGATCCGATCACATCCCTATACATCATTTTTACCCTCGAGGCATTTTCGGGAAAAACGAAAATTTTGTATGGCGGCCATCTTGTTTTTCCGCCATTTTGGTTTTTTTTCACCGGGGATTGGATTTGACCAAGATTTAAATAGGTTTCGTGAAAAAAATATTGCTCTAGGTTTTATAGTTTTGCCAGGCCGTAGGGTGTCTCCCTGATGCGGAGCAGTTTTTCAAGATCAAGCAGTATTGAAATACTCAACATGACGATCCGATCACATCCCTATACATCATTTTTACCCTCGAGGCATTTTCGGGAAAAACGAAAATTTTGTATGGCGGCCATCTTGTTTTTCCGCCATTTTGGTTTTTTTTCACCGGGGATTGGATTTGACCAAGATTTAAATAGGTTTCGTGAAACAAGAATCGTTCCAGGTGCGATAGTTGCGCCAGGCCGTAGGGTGTCTCCCTGATGCGGAGCAGTTTTCCAAGATCTGGAAGTTTTCCCATACTCACCGGAAGATCTTGATCACACCCCCCATACATCATTTTTACCCCCCGACGCTCCTTCTGGGAGAACAACCCTGTCAGTGAGTCAGTCAGTCAGTCAGTCAGTACATGGGTTTGTAGCTTTATATAATATAATAATAATAACTAGATGTCGCGTGGTTCGCTCGCAGCAAGCTGCTCGCGTGTCTTGTTTTCCCGCCATTTGTTTACCGCGATAGAATTTGTCCCAGACTGAAATAGGTCTCGTGATATCAAAAAAGTTCTAGGTGCTAAAGTTTTGCCCGGCCGCAGGGTGTCTCCCTGATGCGGAGCAGGTTTCAAAGATGATGTTCCGATCACACCCCTATACATCATTTTTACACCCGAGACATTTTCTGGGATAACAAAAATTTATATGGCGGCCATCTTGTTTTTCGGCCATTTTGTTGTTTTTTCACCGGCGATAAAATTTGACCAAGATTTAAATAGGTTTCGTGAAATCAAAAATGTTCCAGGTGCGATAGTTTTGCCAGGCCGTAGGGTGTCTCCCTGATGCGGAGCAGATTTCAAAGATCGAGAAGTACTTCCATACTCAACATTACATTCCGATTACACCCCTATACATTATTTTTACCTCTAAGACATTTTTCTGAAAAAACAAAATTTTGTATGGCGGCCATCTTGTTTTTTGGCCATTTTGTTTTTTTTTCACGGGCGATAAAATTTGACCAAGATTTAAATAGGTTTCGTGAAATCAAAAATGTTCCAGGTGCGATAGTTTTGCCAGGCCGTAGGGTGTCTCCCTGATGCGGAGCAGATTTCAAAGATCGAGAAGTACTTCCATACTCAACATGACATTTCGATTACACCCCCATACATTGTTTTTACCTCTAATACATTTTTCTGAAAAAACAAAATTTTGTATGGCGGCCATCTTGTTTTTCCGCCATTTTGATTTTTTTTCACCGGTGATGGAATTTGATCAAGATTTAAATAGATTTTGTGAAAAAAAAATTGGTTTAGGTACGATAGCTATGCCAGGCCATAGGGTGCCGCCCTGATGCGGAGCAGCTTTCCAAGATCGAGAAGTATATATGTTCTAGGTGCTCGAGGAATATATGTTGGAATAAATAATGAGTGTAGTTAAGTTTAGTAGGTAAAGTGTGTAGTATAAGTCAATTTATAGGATTTTAGTGGGTGGAGGGTAGTTGTTGTAAATGCTGGTACTTAAACAAAATTAGGGAATGAGCGCGACGCCAACAAACTACGGTTGTAGTTTGGCGATAGTATTAAAATGTATATGTATGTAATTTTGTTTATAAATAAATTAAAAAAAAAAAAAAAAAATCCATACTCAACAAGACGTTCCGATTACATCCCTATACATAATTTTTACCACCGAGACATTTTATGAAAAAACAAAATTTTGTATGGCGGCCATCTTGTTTTTCCGCCATTTTGATTTTTTTTCACTCACGATAGAATTTGACAAAGATTTAAATAGGTTTTGTGAAAAAAGTATTGTTCTAGGTGTGATAGTTTTGCCAGGCCGTAGGGTGTCTCCCTGATGCGGAGCAGTTATCAAAAACCAAGAAGTATTTTCAAACTCAACATGACGTTCCGATCTCAACCCTATACATCATTTTTACCCCCGAGGCATTTTCAGGAAAAATGAAAAATTTGTATGGCGGCCATCTTGTTATTCCGCCATTTTGATTTTTTTTCGTCGGCAATAAAATTTGACTAAGATTTAAATAGGTTTTGTGAAAAAAGAATCGTTCCAGGTGCGATAGTTTTGCCAGGCCGTAGGGTGTCTCCCTGATGCGGAGCAGTTTTTCAGGATCGAACAGTTTTCCCATACTCAGCTTGACGTTTCGATCACACATCCCATACATCATTTTTACCTCCGAGACATTTTCTGGAAAAACGAAATTTTGTATGGCGGCCATCTTGTTTTTTCGCCATTTTGATTTTTTTTCACCCACAATAAAATTTGACCAAGATTTAAATAGGATTTGCGAAAAAATAATTGATCTAGGTATAATAGTTGCGCCAGACTGTAGGGTGTCTCCCTGATGCGGAGCAGTTTTCCATGATCTGGAAGTTTTTCCATACTCACAGGGTGGTCTCGATCACATCCCCCATACATCATTTTGACCCCCCGACGCTCCTTCTGGGAGAACAACCCTGTCAGTGAGTCAGTCAGTCAGTACATGGGTTTGTAGCTATATATAGTATAATAACTAGATGTCGCGTGGTTCGCTCGCAGCAAGCTGCTCGCGTGTCTTGTTTTCCCGCCATTTTTTTACCGCGATAGAATTTGACCAAGACTAAAATAGGTCTCGTGAAATCAAAAAAGTTGTAGGTGCTATAGTTTTGCCAGGCCGTAGGGTGTCTCCCTGATGCGGAGCAGTTTTCCAAGATGACGTTCCGATAACACCCCTATACATCGTTTTTACACCCGAGATATTTTCTGGACAAACAAAAATTTGTATGGCGGCCATCTTGCTTTTCGGCCATTTTTTTTTTTCACCGGTGATAAAATTTGACCAAGATTTTATTAGGTTTGGTGAAAAAAGAATCGTTCCAGGAGCGATAGTTTTCCCAGGCCGTAGGGTGCCGCCCTGATGCGGAGCAGTTTTTGAAGGTCGGGAAGTATTTCCATACTCAACATGATGTTTCGATCACATTCCTCATACATTATTTTTACCCCCGAGGCATTTTCGGGAAAAACGAAAATTTCGTATGGCGGCCATCTTGTTTTTCCGCCATTTTGGTTTTTTTTCACCGGGGATTGAATTTGACCAAGATTTAAATAGGTTTCGTGAAAAAAAATATTGCTCTAGGTTTTATAGTTTTGCCAGGCCGTAGGGTGTCTCCCTGATGCGGAGCAGTTTTTCAAGATCGAGCAGTATTGAAATACTCAACATGACGATCCGATCACATCCCTATACATCATTTTTACCCTCGAGGCATTTTCAGGAAAAACGAAAATTTCGTATGGCGGCCATCTTGTTTTTCCGCCATTTTGGTTTTTTTTTCACCAGGGATTAGATTTGACCAAGATTTAAATAGGTTTCGTGAAAACAGAAAAGTTCCAGGTGCGATAGTTTTGCCAGGCCGTAGGGTGTCTCCCTGATGCGGAGCAGATTTTCAAGATCGAGCAGTATTTCCATACTCAACAATACCTTCCGATTACACCCCCATTCACATTTTTTACCCCCGAGACATTTTTTGAAAAAACATTTTTTTGTATGGCGGCCATCTTGTTTTTCCGCCATTTTGATTTTTTTCCACCCACGATAGAATTTGACCAAGATTTAAATAGGTTTTGCGAAAAAAAAATTGATCCAGGTATAATAGTTTCGCCAGACTGTAGGGTGTCTCCCTGATGCGGAGCAGTTTTCCAGGATCTGGAAGTTTTCCCATACTCACCGGAAGATTTGGATCACACCCCCCATACATCATTTTGACCCCCCGACACTCCTTCTGGGAGAACAACCCTGTCAGTGAGTCAGTCAGTCAGTCAGTGAGTCAGTCAGTGGGTTTGTAGCTATATATATTATAATATAATAATATAACTAGATGGTGCTAAGTGCGCTCGCTGCTAAAGCAGCTTCGCGGGCGTTGTACGTGGATTGACGTTTTCGTATAGTTTGTTTCGCATCACAGATTTGTAATAATAACTATTAAGACAGACACAAAAAGAAATAAAAAAAATGTGTAGGATATTGTTGGTTTATTTTATGTCATCAAAAAATAAAAATATAAAATTATATTCTCTCTCTCCCTTGCATTGTTCCCATATGGTGGTGGGCTCTTTTTTCCGAGTCTTTTCCTTCGACTTCGCTCTGTTGGATGTATCGTCTGCGGAAACATTGCAGGAACAAAGATCTTCTTTGATGACATCAGCCTCTTTGCCTTCTGTATTTCCTGTTAAAAATAAAATAATATTAATTTATTTATAACTAGCTTTTGCCCGCGACTTCGTCCGCGTGGCGTGTTATATAAGAGAGAGATCTTCGTGTGTGTGGGAGTGCATATCAAATTTCAAGCATCTAACTTATGCAGTTTAGATTTTTTCATACATTTTTTTTCCCAATAACTCCCATTTTTCAAAATACAGCCAAAAATAAACTTTATATTTACTAAGGTATGCATGCATGCTAGATTGAATCAATTGATTGAATTGATTTTTTTTTAATTGATTGTTCATTGAGTTTTAATTTTAATACACACTTCCTCTCTTCCCTTCAACGTTGCTGTGCCCTACAGGGTCCATGTTTTAGTTCCTATGCCTATGTAACACCCCATTGTACTACATGGAATGCAATAAATAATTTAATTGAATTGAATTGAAAACATCTATCTTACGCGGTTTCGATTTTTTCATACAAATGTTTTTTTCCCGCTAACTCCCGTTTCCGTGGGAATTTTGCAATATCCTGTTGCAACTAAGGTTTAAGTTAACTAAAGTACCTGCATGCCAAATTTCAAGCGTCTAACTTAAGCGGTTTAGATTTTTCATACAAAAGGATTTTCCCGCTAATTTCCGTTCCCGTGGGAATTCCGGGAATTCCTTTCTTAGTGCACCTCTACGGTACCTAAGCTATGTCCCTTCCAAATTTCAAATGCCTACATTTAGCCGTTCAGGCTATGCGTTGATATGTCAGTCACTGAGTCAGTCAGTTTCTCCTTTTATTTAGATTTGATTTTTTCATACAAATGTTTTTTCCCGTTAACTACCGTTCCCGTGGGAATTTTGTAATATCCTGTTGCAACTAATCTTTAAGTTTACTAAAGTACCTGCATGCCAAATTTCAAACGTCTAACTTGAGTGGTTTAGATTTTTCATACAAAAGGATTTTCCCGCTAATTCCCGTTCCCGTGGGAATCGGGAATTCCTTTCTTAGTACACCTCTACGGTGTCTAAGGTACCTGCGTGCCAAATTTTAAACATCTTACTTGAATGGTTTAGATTTTTCATACAAAAGGATTTTCCCGTTAATTCCCGTTCCCGTGGGAATTTCGGGAATTCCTTTCTTAGTGCACCTCCACGGTACCTAAGGTACCTGCATGACAAATTTCAAACGTCTAACTTGAATGGTTTAGATTTTTCATACAAAAGGATTTTCCCGCTAATTCCCGTTCTCGTGAGAATTTCGGGAATTCCTTTCTTAGTGCACCTCCACGGTACCTAAGGTATCTGCATGCTAAATTTCAAATGTCTAACTTGAGTGGTTTAGATTTTTCATACAAAAGGTATTTCCCGCTAATTCCCGTTCCCGTGAGAATTTTGGGAATTCCTTTCTTAGTGCACCTCTACGGTACCTATGGTACCTGCATGCCAAATTTCAAACGTCTAACTTGAGTGGTTTAGATTTTTCATACAAAAGGATTTTCCCGCTAATTCCCGTTCCCGTGGGAATTTCGGGAATTCCTTTCTTAGTACACCTCTACGGTATCTAAGGTACCTGCATGACAAATTTCAAACATCTAACTTGAATGGTTTAGATTTTTCATACAAAAATATTTTTCCGCTAATTCCCGTTCCCGTGGGAATTTCGGGAATTCCTTTCTTAGTGCACCTCTACGTTATCTAAGGTACCTGCATGCCAAATTTCAAAAGTCTTACTTGAGTGGTTTAGATTTTTCATACAAAAGGATTTTCCCGCTAATTCCCATTCCCGTAGGAATTTCGGGAATTCCTTTCTTAGGGCACCTCTACGGTATCTAAGGTACCTGCATGCCAAATTTCAAACGTCTAACTTGAGTGGTTTAGATTTTTCATACAAAAGGATTTCCCTTCACTACTCTGCTCCTATTGATTGTAGCGTGATGAAAAGTATACTATGACCTGTCCAGGAGTGTGAAGAATAATTGTACCAAGTTTCATTAAAATCCGTCCAGTAGTTTTTGTTTCTATAAGGAACATACAGACAGACAGACAGACAGACAGACAGACAGACAGACAAAAATTTTACTGATTGCATTTTTGGCATCAGTATCGATCACTTATCACCCCCTGATAGTTATTTTGAAAAAATATTTAATGTACAGAATTGACCTCTCTACAGATTTATTATAAGTATAGATAACGTATATTTATAATAACGTATAGATATAATATCCTTTTCTTAGTCGATAGCGATACGTTTTTGCCAAAGTGGTCGTGGTCGTCATGTAACGTACCTAGATTCTTGTCACTATCACTATTGATTGCTGGCTGTCACACTGCTGCATTCATTGAAGAAGCTACCGACATCAGGCTTGGTTGATATAATACTATTGTATTAATAATCTCCTACGCAGTTTTTTGCCTTCTGCATTTCCTATAAATAAAATACATATTAAATATTATATATAATTAAATATTATATATAATTTCTTTTCCTTGGTCGATAGCGATACGTCTTTGCCAAAATAGTCGTGGTCGTCATGAAACGTACCTCGATATCTTGTAACTTTTGATTGCTGGATGTCACACTGCTGCGTGCATTGAAGAACTTCAGGCTTGGTCGATTTTATTCTATTGCAATCATAATCTCCTACACAGTTTATTGCACTCTGCATTTTCTGTGAATAAAATATACAGGGTGTTAGTGACATTGTAACGAATACTGATGGGGATGATTCAGACCATGATTCTGAGTTCATATCAAGTGGAATTTTCCGTCGCAAAATTCATGATTTTTTTTTAGTTATTTTAAATTATTTTCAATTCTATACTTTTGCAATGAAAAATTCCACTTGATATTAACTCAGAATAATCAGGTGAATCATCCCCCTCTGTATTCGGTACGATGTCACTTACACCCCGCACAAGTACATACTGTAGCCATACAAGTAGGTAAGGGTGTTAGTGACACCGTAACAAATACTGAGGAGGATGATTCAGACCATAATTCTGAGTTGAAATCAAGTGGAATTTTCAGTCGGAAAATTCATGAAAATTTTTGTTTTTTTTTAAGTTATTTTCTGTTCCATACTTTTGCGACGGAAAATTCCACTTGATATCATCTCATAATCATGGTCTCGAATCATCCCTCAAAGTTTTCGTTACGATGTCACTAACACCCTGTATATTACATTTTTTTTCCTTAGTCTATAGCGATACGTTTATGTCAAAGTGGTCGTGATCGTCATGTAACGTACCTCGACATCTTGTTACTTTTGATTGCTGGCTGTCACACTGCTGCATTCTTTGAATGAGCGGCCAACATCAGGCTTGGTTTATATATAATACTATTGTATTAATGATCTCCTACGCAGTTTTTTGCCTTCTGCATTTCCTGTAAATAAAATATATAATTAAATATTATATGTAATTTATTTTCCTTAGTCGATAGCAATACGTTTTTGCCAAAATAGTTGTGGTCGTCATGTAACGTACCTCGATATCTTGTTACTTTTGATTGCTGGCTGTCACACTGCTGCATTCATTGAAGGAGCTGGCAACATCAGGTTTGGTTTATATAATACTTTTGTATTAATGATCTCCTACGCAGTTTTTTGCCTTCTGCATTTCCTGTAAATAAAATATATAATTTATTTTCCTTAGTCGATAGCGATACGTTTTTGCCAAAATAATCGTGGTCGTCATGAAACGTACCTCGATATCTTGTAACTTTTGATTGTTGGCTGTCACACTGCTGCATTCATTGAAGGGGCTGCTGACTTCAGGCTTGGTCGATTTTATTCTATTGCAATCATAAACTCCTACACAGTTTATTGCCATCTGCATTTCCTGTAAATAAAATATATATTTTTTTTTCCTTAGTCTATAGCGATACGTTTTTGCCAAAATAGTCGTGGTCGTCATGAAACGTACCTCGATATCTTGTAACTTTTGATTGCTGGCTGTCACACTGCTGCATTCATTGAAGGGGCTGCTGACTTCAGGCTTGGTCGATTTTATTCTATTGCAATCATAAACTCCTACACAGTTTATTGCCATCTGCATTTCCTGTAAATTAAATATATATTATTTTTTTTCCTTAGTCTATAGCGATACGTTTTTGCCAAAGTGGTCGTGATCGTCATTTAACGTACCTCAATATCTTGTTACTTTTGATTGCTAGCTGTGACACTGCTGCATTCATTGAAATAGCGGCCAACATCAGGCTTGGTAGTACTATTGTATTAAAATCTCCTACGCAGTTTTTAGCATTGTGCATTTCCTGTTAAAAAAAAATAATGTTAATTTATATATATTAACTTTTATTTATAAATATATACATATATATATTAGGTGATTTCCAAACTACCCAGGAGGTACACCCAGTAGCTCGCTTTTTTTCATGTGGTTCCCCCGCTAATCGAGGCCGCATCCACCTACTTATATGAGAAGTAGGTTCTATCTAATGAGTTAGCAATAGTCATTCAATAAGCAGAGAAATGTGAAAGAAAAAGCAATTTTTAGCTAAGGAATTTAAAATAAAAAGCAATTTTCAGCAATTAGCATGCAATAAGCAAAGCAATTACTCAGTAATTGTCAAACATAAGCGAGTTGTATAATTTAAAGATATTATTGACAATAACAAACACGTACCGAGTTTGTTAATACTTACATTGAGTTATCATCGCTAAGTTGACCAAATTATTAGTACAGGTTATCACATTCACTAAATGAAAATATGTGTTTTTATCAATTGTAACAATGCTTGCATGACCTAACCAACCGTTGGTGTTGTGGACGCCAATCTTCAAGAGACAAGTGGACGGGTGTGAGGAAAACTGGCAAGATGAACACGTCGGTGTGGGTGCGACTGGTGCACGGGAGAGAAGTGGAGCTAGTTGGCAGATGGAATTAGGCATCACTCTCTTGCTTCAGTTAAGTTCCACTCAGATCAGGTGGGTTGTCGCATGGATGAACATCGCATGGGTTGGAGTAATTCGGAGTAGAACTGTCCATGTTGTTCCCTTCATCGTAGGCACTTCAGTGGACTGTGGATCGATCAACAATAGTTACGTGAGTTGGCTGTCAAACCGATATGACGTGCCAGCCGAATCTAGCGACCAGGTATGCAGGGGATGGAGGTATCCTGTGGAGTAATCATATCAGCAAAGGTGAAAATGTCGATTGGGAGTGAAATGGAGGGAGAAGGAGAGCTGCAGTCAGCGGTCACGATCTTGCTGTAGATAGACTACATGCTCAGTTTACGTGTAGTTGTAACTGTTCGAAGTTAATTGAAAACGATCGATATGCAAATTCCTGTTTAATAAAACAAGTAATAAATGAACAGGCAGGTGTTTTTTCGGTATTTAAACGCTAAGACCGTTGTTTGTTTATTGATTAGCAGTGGTATGAATTCTTGGATACTGATGAATGCTAATAAGCTAAGTATTTAAAACAAAATCACATTCAGAAGCACTAAAAACACATTAAATTAAAGAACGAAATAATACCGTATGAAATATTATTTAATATAATATAAAGGATGGAAAGAAGAAATGACAAAAATGCTATTTAGCGTGACATGGCTCTAACCAGATCCACTGGAAAACATAAAACCATATAAAATCTAAGTTTTTGTTTAGCTCATACACGATATTATGTTTTTTGAGGAACCGTGTCATGCGAAACAGTGTTCTATTGAAAAGTATTGTAAGAAGAAATGCAAAGAACACAATTTAGCGTGACATAGCTCTAACCAGATCCACTGGAAAACATAAAACCATATAAAACCTAAGTTTTAGTTTAGCTCATACACGATATTATGTTTTTTGAGGAACCGTGTCATGCGAAACAGTGTTCTATTGAAAAGTATTGCAAGAAGAAATGCAAAGAACACAATTTAGCGTGACATAGCTCTAACCAGATCCACTGGAAAACATAAAATCATGTAAAACCCTAAGTTTTTGTTTAGCTCATACACGATATTATGTTTTTTGAGGAACCGTCTCATGCGAAACAGTGTTCTATTGAAAAGTATTGCAAGAAGAAATACAGAAAACACCATTTAGCGTGACATAGCTCTAACCAGATCCACTGGAAAACATAAAACCATGTAAAACCCTAAGTTTTTGTTTAGTTCATACACGATATTATGTTTTTTGAGGAACCGTCTCATGCGAAACAGTGTTCTATTGAAAAGTATTGCAAGAAGAAACGCAAAGAACACCATTTAGCGTGACATAGCTCTAACCAGATCCACTGGAAAACATAAAACCATGTAAAACCCTAAGTTTTTGTTTAGCTCATACACGATATTATGTTTTTTGAGGAACCGTGTCATGCGAAACAGTGTTCTATTGAAAAGTATTGTAAGAAGAAATGCAAAGAACACAATTTAGCGTGACATAGCTCTAACCAGATCCACTGGAAAACATAAAACCATGTAAAACCCTAAGTTTTAGTTTAGCTCATACACGATATTATGTTTTTTGAGGAACCGTCTAATGCGAAACAGTGTTCTATTGAAAAGTATTGTAAGAAGAAACGCAAAGAACACAATTTAGCGTGACATAGCTCTAACCAGATCCACTGGAAAACATAAAACCATGTAAAACCCTAAGTTTTAGTTTAGCTCATACACGATATTATGTTTTTTGAGGAACCGTCTCATGCGAAACAGTGTTCTATTGAAAAGTATTGTAAGAAGAAATGCAAAGAACACAATTTAGCGTGACATGGCTCTAACCAGATCCACTGGAAAACATAAAACCATGTAAAACACTAAGTTTTTGTTTAGTTCATACACGATATTATGTTTTTTGAGGAACCGTCTCATGCGAAACAGTGTTCTATTGAAAAGTATTGTAAGGAGAAATGCAAAGAACACAATTTAGCGTGACATGGCTCTAACCAGATCCACTGGAAAACATAAAACCATGTACAACCCTAAGTTTTAGTTTAGCTCATACACGATATTATGTTTTTTGAGGAACCGTCTCATGCGAAACAGTGTTCTATTGAAAAGTATTGCAAGAAGAAACGCAAAGAACACAATTTAGCGTGACATAGCTCTAACCAGATCCACTGGAAAACATAAAACCATGTAAAACCCTAAGTTTTAGTTTAGCTCATACACGATATTATGTTTTTTGAGGAACCGTCTCATGCGAAACAGTGTTCTATTGAAAAGTATTGTAAGGAGAAATGGAAAGAACACAATTTAGCGTGACATAGCTCTAACCAGATCCACTGGAAAACATAAAACCATGTAAAACCTAAGTCTTAGTTTAGCTCATACACGATATTATGTTTTTTGAGGAACCGTCTCATGCGAAACAGTGTTCTATTGAAAAGTATTGTAAGAAATGCAAAGAACACAATTTAGCGTGACATAGCTCTAACCAGATCCACTGGAAAACGTAATAATACCTTATAAAACCTAAGTTTTTGTTTAGATCATACACGATATTATGTTTTTTGAGGAACCGTCTCATGCGAAACAGTGTTCTATTGAAAAGTATTGTAAGAAGAAATGCAAAAAACACCATTTAGCGTGACATAGCTCTAACCAGATCCACTGGAAAACATAAAACCATGTAAAACCCTAAGTTTTTGTTTAGTTCATACACGATATTATGTTTTTTGAGGAACCGTCTCATGCGAAACAGTGTTCTATTGAAAAGTATTGCAAGAAGAAAAGCAAAGAACACAATTTAGCGTGACATAGCTCTAACCAGATCCACTGGAAAACATAAAACCATGTAAAACCCTAAGTTTTTGTTTAGCTCATACACGATATTATGTTTTTTGAGGAACCGTCTCATGCGAAACAGTGTTCTATTGAAAAGTATTGTAAGAAGAAATGCAAAGAACACAATTTAGCGTGACATAGCTCTAACCAGATCCACTGGAAAACATAAAACCCTAAGTTTTAGTTTAGCTCATACACGATATTATGTTTTTTGAGGAACCGTCTCATGCGAAACAGTGTTCTATTGAAAAGTATTGTAAGAAGAAATGCAAAAAACACCATTTAGCGTGACATAGCTCTAACCAGATCCACTGGAAAACATAAAACCATGTAAAACCCTAAGTTTTTGTTTAGTTCATACACGATATTATGTTTTTTGAGGAACCGTCTCATGCGAAACAGTGTTCTATTGAAAAGTATTGTAAGAAGAAATGCAAAGAATACTATTTAGCGTGACATAGCTCTAACCAGATCCACTGGAAAACATAAAACCATGTAATCCCTAAGTTTTTATTCTGCACTTACTATGTATATTATATTATCATTGTATATTCATGGTAAGTTGGATTTACTGTAGGTGTATGCAAATTAATAACAAGCATAGTTGTTTGTTATTTGCGTCATTATAAGTAAATAAATAACGAATGTAGACTTAAAAAATAAAACGTAGGTAGTATGTTGGTTATGACTGTACACATATGAATTAAACTATATGCAGTTACTTTCATTTCTAATAACATTTGGTGTATTTGGTAACATTTAAAACTAAACAATTTTACCAGAATATATAAAACATGACTCGCTTTCTATTTTTTTAACTAAAGGTGTTTTCTTTTACCTTTCAATTTTTAAGTATTTTTTTTTTGTTTTAGCCATATTTGATTTGAAAATTTGAATATCAAAGTTTCACGTTGTTAGGTAGTGCTTTCTTCTCCAATTATTGTTTTTCCAAGTAGTAGGTATTTTCTAGCAATTTCACTTTATTTAGCCTGTATACATGTATTAATTACTTTATGTATGTTTTTGTATCGATGAGTGATCATTCTTCTGTCAATACTGGTGAGACCCGCTTGTGGGAGGCCAGAAATTAACATGATCAAATTTGTTTTTGAATTTGCTTAGAATGGTATAGAACATTCATTGTTGATTATAGGCTTAATTATTTTTACATACACCATTAAAGGTAAAGCATGGTCGTACTTAATATCCTCCTGCGGCTTAGATTTTCAAACACAATAGCGAAACAATGGGATTTGGTTTAAGGACTTTTTTCATGTTTAGCCCATCTGACAGTCGTCATATTTACCCATGTTTATGAATGAAATTGTTCGTCACTGCCGGATACAGGTAATTATTGACCTATTTTATTCCACAACACAATAAATAATGTTCTAAATAACACTTTTCATTTATATATTTGTAGCCACAAATCTGTGCAATTGATGAAGCGTCTTTGCTGACACAATGACGATGACGATTCATACACCATTGAATGCTAATGTATAATATTTTACTGTACTGATTCAACGTACCATAACACATATTCTTTATTCTGTCCGTTCCATTACATGACACACGAGTTTCACTATGTAGCGTTTATGTGTACTCATTAATCGATTTCCAGCTTGGCATTTGTTTAAGTTTTTGAATATTTCCTCGAGCAGACATTTGTAGTAATGTTATTTCTTAAAGTTTCCTTGATGATGAGTAAACAGGCATCCGGGTAGTTTCCTTTCTTCCTTATATTTATTATTTAAGGCGTATATTTTTTTGTTTACTTAATTCTAACTTAAGTTACTAATATACGCTAGTATAAAATATTCTTTAGTACAATTTTAATGGAACTTATATTTTTTACAAATCAATATAATTTGCAAATGTTAAATACATTAAAATGTATACACTACACATTACACAAATTTAATCGGTTATAAAAACTTATTTTTCATTATACAATTTTATTTTCCTGAATTAATGCATGAAAATATCAAGTCGTTTGTGTTATAAAGTAGCTAATCCAACTTACCATGAATATCGTATTTTTTTTTATTATTTTAGTAAATATATTTTGTTACTGCTTAGTGAATGATAAAAAAATAAGTGACTAAAATGACAAAGATTAATTTTACTTAATGTAAGTTAGGTATTGGGTAAAATGCTTTTGAATGATGATTTGTTTAAATATACTCGTAGAAGTATAATTACTGCATAACTTATTGCTTTAAGTTGAGAAAGTAGCACTTAGGAGAAAAATGTATCAATAAACATTATTGGTGTCTTCATCGAAATATTTTAGTATTAATTTATTGTTTATATACGCACTTAAATTTGGTAACAATATTATTTGTAAGCGTTAGCGTTATAAAGTAAAAAATGAACATCAATAAATCATACGTTTGCTTACAAAAAACAAACAGTTTTAGCGCTTAAACACTGAAACAGAATTCTTTTCAAATAACTTCGAACAATTACCACTTTAATACACCTAAACTAAACATTGTCCATGTACAGCGAGATCCTGAATACTGATTACAGTTTCCGTACTCCCTCCTTTCCAGTCCTAAGCGACATTCAAACCTTCACTGACACGATCATTCCACAGGATACGTCCATCCCTTGTATCCCAGATCGCAAGAATCGGCTAGCACGGCATAGCAGCTTGACAGCTAAAACTCACGCAACCATTGTTGATCGACCTACAAAATCCACCGAAAATGCCTACGACGATGGGAACAACACCGACAGTTCTACTCCGGATCATTCCAACCTGCGACATTCATCCATATGACAGCTTACTTGATCTGAGTGGAACTCGGCTAAAGCAATCGAGTGATACCTGCCTCCATCTTCCAGCCAGCTCCACTTCACTCTCATGCACCGGTCGCACCCGCAGCCAAGTGTTCATCCTGCCAGTTCACTTCACGCCCGTTCTCTCGTCCCCTAAAGATGAGCCTCTACAGCGTTAACGGCTGGGAAGGGCATGCACACATTGCCAATTGATTAACACACATTTTAATTCAGTGATTGTGACTAATAAAATGGTAAACCTAGCTTTGAAATTCAATGTAACCATCATCAAATCGAGTTGCAAGCTTGTTAAAGTCAGTTCTATCGTTAAATTATACGAAAAGAAGAAAAAACAAGATAGAATGAATATAAATAATAATAAATAATTCGCAATATACGATAATTTCAACACATGATTTAACCGATCTAAAAAAACCCAATAAGCTTAATAACAGAGATGAACTGTTCAGTCTTTTCAAGAAGTGCCACCCTAAATAAAGTTACGTTAAACTTAAAAGTTCTGATATGATAACGTTATTCGAGAAAGGTTGGTCATTTTCGATTCGGTGCCTGGGTAGTAGTACTTTTATGTCACGTCTTTCGCGAACGCGACCTAAAGCTACATACAGTTGACCGTGACTAAACATATCAGATCTAAGATCGACCCCAACGCGACTAATCGTTTGACCCTGGCTCTTGTGAATAGTCATTGCATAACACACCTGCAATGGGAATTGACGGCGACACATCTCGTAAGGGCTGTTATGTTCTATAGGCGCTTTAAAAAGAATTCGAGGGATCAAATAATCTCCTAGTTCACCTTGTTTCCGAACTTTAATAATATATGGAGATGTTTCAACAACTATTACTTTGGTGCCATTTACTAAGCCGTCCGCGAAACTAAGATTACGCGTGATTACACAAACACATTCTAATTTTAATTGCAAATCGAAATCTGGAACACCTTGTGGTCGAAGTGTATGTAAAAATTCGGGACTAAAATATACTTGATCAGCGTTGTCGCTTAAAATTTTGTCTATGGCATAAAAATGTAATACTTCTCCTGGTAGTTTGTCTAAAATAACGGCATTAATTTCTCTAACTGCATCGTTACGGGTGCATAGAATCGCTCTGAAGGAGCATACGCCTGGCTCAGTAAGAGTAACTTCTGGGAATACAAAATCAATTAAATCTTCTAATTCAGTAACATAATCAATGGATTCAAGTTGGACTAATTGCAAATCATTATTATTTGTTTCTAATCTAAGAGTAGGTAATAAATTTGAACCCAGTTTTAAAAGAAAATCTGCATACTGTGCGTCATCCTTACATCTCTGTGAAGTTACCAAACTAAATTTTTTCAATTGTTTCCAAATAGGTGAAGTTTTTAGTGACGCGTTTAATATATCAAAATTCGTTCGTGCTTCTGGGACTACTGGAGGAATTTGACGAAAATCTCCTGCAAAAATAATTATTTTAGAACCAAAAATTTTGTCTGACCTCATCAAATCCTGCAATGATCTATTTAATAAATTTATAAGGTATTTATGAGCCATCGGCGCTTCATCATACACAATGAGATTAGAATTATAAATCAATTCAGCTCTTTGAGTACCATTTGAGATGTTCCAGTATCCGCTATCATCTAATAGATGTAAAGGAAATCTAAACAAGGAATGAGCCGTCATTCCGTTTGTGTAATTTTGAGCAGCAATTGCAGACGATGCACAGGTTAAAGCTATACCTTTAAGGTTACCGCGGATATATGCAGTTATGACCTTCAATAAAAGCGTTTTTCCGGTGCCGGCCGGACCATCGATAAAAATCGCACAGTTGTTGGATTCTCGGTAAACACTATCAACGCAAAGCTTTTCCACGTAATCGAATACGGCACGTTGATCGGGAGATAACTGTGGCAACCACTCTTCTACGTATGATTTCAAACTATCTAAATCATATTCAGTGCGTTCCCTATCTAACTCCGTTGACCTATAAATTACTTCCGGCAAACCTTGTTCTATTAACGAAGTTCCGTGTCTGCGTAGCATTCTATCTATTTGGATGAGGCACATGTTAAACGCGTTTTCTTCGTCATCTGGCACCCTATAAAGGAAATCTTCGGCCAATTGACGTTTATACGTGTTCCACAGTGACGCCACTGAGGCACCATTAACAGCCAGCGTTACAAAAAAGCTACGAAGTCGTGGTCCGGTTAAAAAAGTGGAAGCTTCTTCCATAGCCCGTTCATATTCGACTGCGTCGTCCGCAAGTCCTACGAATTTGGCAGCTTCTTGAAAAGTTGTGCAATTTGGACCTCCAATTTGAAGTAAATCCGCGAAACTACGACAAGGGTAAACACTTAAAAGAAGTCTTAAAAAGAACTGTTCACCTCTGTTCGGCGCGACCCAAAATAGACGCGCGACGAGCTCACCCCGCATTCTACGCGTAAGAAATTTGCCGTTTTGCATTTGCACCGCCTGAACTGTCTTTAAACATGGATCTTTCGCATGAATGTTATAATTTTCAAAAAAGTCTAAGTAGGGTACCCGATCAAACTCCTCAGTTAAAGGCCTACTGAAATAGTCTAAAAGATCTGAACCTGCATTATTAACTGCCTCGTTCGCGTGGCCAGGCTTAAAAAATACCGAATTTTGATCGGGCAAATGTACTGTTAACATTTTTACCGTAGGGTTCCTAGCTACAATATCAAATTCAAGAACACGCCACGCTGCTTCGCTAGAACTAATATATCGCTTAGTGACATATTGTTCGATTTCATCCTCACGATGTTCTTCATCAACAACGGCAATACGGGCTTCATCAGGTCCTTTTGTCATATATTTAAATAAATACTTAATTATAGCACGCTGTGTGGACACTTCTAAATTTATGTGAGCATCATATTTTAGGAGAAGAGCAGGATTATAAGGAACGACCCACAAATCATTAACTATTACGTCTCTGCCGCGATATTTAATAATCGCCTGATTTTTACTATTGCGACGTAAATGTATAAAACCTCTATCGTCACTGAAGGTGACTGGTGTTTCTTTTTTTGGAAAATATTTTAAACAGTTTTTTTTCTCACTATTCCAACACGGCAAATTAGTTCGGTAAGGAGGGCCGCATGGACCGTGTATCATGTGATCCATGACAACTTTGTATAATAAAGTTTGTGCTGGATCGGGTATGGTAGCTCGAACAAACTTATCAATATCCAGACTTTCTACTGGTCCACCACCTTCCACTCTAAAAGCAATATGCGCATGTGGTAGTCCTCTTTTTTGGAACTCTATAACATGCATTATATAAACAATTTTTCCGAACCATTTACCCGATTTTAAATCTTTTAATAACTCTCCGAGTTTTAAGTTGAAAACTCGAGCACAAGTAAGGGGGTCTTTTGATCGACCTGATAATGTTGAATTTTTTATTTCAGGCCAGTTGGGGTTACATGTTAAAGTTAAAAAATATGATGGTGGACCTAACCTGTTTACCATTGCTATAGCATCCAGGTATTTCTTTTTCATGTACCGTGGACCCCCTGTGAATGAGCTAGGTAAATAAATTTTACCAGGTTCTACTCCACCTTCTCCTAAAATAAACTCGTCATTAATTAATTCTTGGAGTGGAGCTACTCTTAGCCTGTTTTGTTGTTTTGTTTGGCTATTTTTCAAAAACCGCAAGCGTTCTTCTAAAACTCTACAAAACATATCGACTAACCACTCTTCAGATAAACGACCAAATATGCTAAATCGCGATTCGGATAAAAGTAAACAACGGACATATTTAACCTGATTAAGCTTATTACCCTTATTATCTCTCATATCTGGATGCCAACCAGTATTTCCGTGAGGATATAAGAGAGGATACTGGAAAGTCTCGTATAAGGAATCCATTATATCTATTGTTCGAGGCCTACCGTCTGCTATCTTTTTGACTACAATACAGCGTGGAGAAAATTCTTCGCGGTCTGTACTAATTATTGCAGCAATTTCTTGACCAATAGGTTGATCTCCGAGGATGTTACCGTGAGTCGCACGAGTAGTTTTTTCGAACTTCAAGAAAGCTTCTGATGATACCTCTAAACTTAATCTTCTAAAACAATTTATGTATGGATTAACTGTGTGCATGAAACCTGTAATCATTCGAACTACCGATTTATCTAAACTTAATTCGCCAGCTAAACTTTCTCTTTCGCTACTGTCATTTATGTAAAAATTTATATTATTCGGACTTTCATTGTAAGATAAATCAAAGATACGGTGGTAAATACGTCCTTGAATTTTTAGAAAAGATATACCTTCTGGATGATGGTAACCGTGGGAAACACCTAATGCCGAAAATGCAAAAATATTATTGTAAGCGCGTGGTCTATTTAAAAAAGCTGGATTTGTATAAAATTCTTCGTTTAAGGGGAGAAAATTCTGAACGTTATAGTCACCTGAATGACAACACCATTGCCGACGAGATTTCTCTTCTTCGAACAATGGAGCATTGCATCTTGGACATCTATATGTTTGCTCAGAAAGAAGCGACGTATTTTTTAAATTATATAAGCGAATAGTGCTGAGTTCATGTCCCTGTTTTTCACCTATTAAATTTTTTGAATATCTCAGCGGTGTTTCTATGTTACGACAATTTTCTGTATATCTTTGTGCTGCTTTTTTGTTAATTTCGGGGTGGAGCTCGTATTAACGTTGAACGGCCGCGCGATGAACGTCTGGGTTGTTCTCGTTATAACGTTGCACGGCCGCGCGATGAACGTCTGGGTTGTTCTCGTTATAACGTTGAACGGCCGCGCGATGAACGTCTGGGTTGTTCTCGTTATAACGTTGAACAGCCGCGCGATGAACGTCTGGGTTGTTCTCGTTATACCGTTGAACGGCCTCGCGGTTAATGTCTGGATTGCGGTCGTTATACCGTTGAACTGCCTTGCGATTAACAGCGGGGTTTTTCGTTGTATATTTCCTTACAGCTTCGCGATGCGCATTTTCTTTATTCGGTTTTCGTCCGCGTTTCTGTTTTTTGGGTCGGCCGCCTTTATTTTTAACGCATTGGTTTTCGGCTTGATTACCAATTCTTTCTAATAGGACAACTGGTTTTAAAATTGACAATTTCAAATCATTTGTAGTGTCATAAACATCTACAGGATTTGTATCAACTTTCAATTTACTATATAAATTTTGCACAGAGGTTTTAATCGGGGTCAGTGTTGACTGATAGTTTATCAAAATAGAATCTAAAGTTTGATTCACATGTAATGGTGATGATATTAAATCTCTTAAAATGGACTGTGACGTTTCGGAACTAACCTGGGTTTCATTTTGCCACATAAGGTCGTCATTTAATACTCTTAATCGAGTTAATGAGTATTCGGATCCGTCGTAAATTTCATTCGCGAGTAAAAGTTTTGCTAGCGCTTCGGTTGAATTACATTTAAATAAACGTGCTACGTAAGGACCGTCCTCTGGTTTGCCCCTTCCTATGTTAATGTTTTTGCTGTTAACCGCATGGCTGTTAAAGAAATAATATTCACCATTAAAGCGCCAAAAACTAAAAGTATAACCCTGACCCGTAAACAATATGCTATCCGTACTGTCGTTGTGATTTGAATTGTTTACATTATAAGCAAATTCTGAATCAACAGTATAGTCATTAGTATTAAAAAATACTCTGTTGTCCAAAATATTCTTTAACGTTAATAAACCTACGTCTTTATTCGCGGGAGTTGTAGGATACGTATTAGAAATGATCCAGTTGTCCTCCATGCTAACTATATTTACGACGTTACTCCCGACGCGAAGCTCATTGGGTAATTCATCTGGCATAAAATAACTGACACCCCTCTGAAGTAAATATTTTAACTGCATGTAAAGTGCATCCCCCATTTTTAAAATTTCATCAACTTCGGCAGTAGTGAAACATGCGCGATTATGGAATACAGAATAAATTGAAGCGCATGCTGAGATAACCGTACATTGCGAATTATTACCTTCATACACATCGGAGCCTTGGTGTGTTAGACCTAAGGAATTAGTAAACGTTAGATATTAATTTATTTAATAGATAAGGCAATACACCATATTTTTGACATCCCTACTGTCTTTAGTAGGAAAAAAATAAGATAATTTTGATATATTCCATGCTATCTAAACAAAAATATGGTCCTATCTGGTTCTAGGTAATGGACATTTTTTTTTAAAAAACCATTTTAAACGCCTTAATCTCAGTGCGAACGTTAAAATTTGACAAATGATTAGACTGTACCAATAATTTAAGGTGCTAATAATTAGGCAGTTTACCCTATATACTTAAATTAAAAACCAATATTTATCAATATTATCATTCTCCAATAATGTAATTTTTTAATAAAAAAATAATTCACAGATATAATTACAGGCAATGCAATAACTATTATATGACCATTAAATTACCTATTATTAAAAAAAGAAATAAAAACCTACGCATATAAAATTTCAGTCGGATCAATAAACCTAGGTAGTAATGTTTATGCCTTACGTATAAAAATACACAATGCCGCCTTTACATTGTAAACGCAGGCTAAACCCTACAAGATTTATCAAAATAATGTACTAAGTATTGTACACATTAAAAAGGTCCAAAGAAAACTCCGCGATGGTATATGTGTATCTCTTATGGATATCTTTAGTATTCATCTACGGATGAATACGAGCTTATACTTGGAAGAGTTACAATCAAAAATTCAACAACTGGAACAAAAACTGGAAATAGCAGAGAATGAAATTGAGAATTTGGTATCTGAAAACTATGCACTTATAAAGAAAAATTCTGACTATGAACTAAAAATTAAACAGCTACCTAACGCAAATATGTAAAACTACACCAAGCCAAAGTGCGTCTAAGATAAAACTTCAGACCCTTAGTCTAAATTGAATTTCTCGAGTTTAGCTAACAACCAACCAATTGTTCCACCTATGATACGGAGTACCACGAAAGCGAAATTAGCGCCAACCACCACCGAGAGTGTAAGCAAAAATCAGTGCAACGTTAACATTCAGACAAATCGCACTTATAGTAATTATATTTAAGTACCTACATAAGGTTAGATAAAATTAGATTTAATAAAAATAAAATAAATAGGTAAAAAGTAAATAAGTAAAAATGTAGTGTATGAATTTAGATATTCCAAAGATAGCAGTAAATCTCCATGGTAAGTATAGGGAATGTTTTACTCCAAATTTAACGTGTGCATGTCAAGAGCAGTAAAGAATAAATCAAAACTACTGGATCGATTTTATATATGCTATATATTTTATACCCATGCAAAGCCGGAGCGGGCGGCTATGTTTTTATATATAACGTTCACAGTTTTTCTGTAGTGTATTTAGTATCAGCATTGCACCCGAGCGAAACCGGGGCGGGTCGCTAGTGGTATTTAAAATTAAAAACTTATGAAATACTGCCATAAGTCGTTAAGCCGTTGGTCCCGGCTATTAGCCGTAAAAACACCTTCACCAACCCGCAGTGGAGCAGCGTGGTGGAATATGCTCCATACCCTCTCCGGTTGATTGAGAGGAGGCCTGTGCCCAGCAGTGGGACGTATATAGGCTATTTATGTTTATGTTATGTTATGGAATACTGAAACTATGAGCTTATGATAATCAAATATCATTCTAAGCAACTTTCTCGAAAAAATACATACTTAAGAGTACGCCTATTTCCCGTTGGGATAAGCAGAGACCACGCAATTCCATTTACTACGATCCTGACACATCACTTTGCTTCGACCACTCTTATCAAAGTCTTAATGCACGCTCGCCGGTTCCCAGTACTATTGACCGTGGCTTTTCTTTAAATATCCTGGAATTAATCGAGGTATGTACTACCTAGGCCTTCCTCTTCCGATTCTACTAATTATACTACTAAATAAATCTTGTCCATGTCCAAAATATCTAAGCATTCTTTTATCAATTCTCTTCACTACACATTTTCTTTCACAACAGTCCCTTATCACGCTATTTTATCATTCAAAGTCATTTCACTCATACTTCTCAACGTTGTCATTAGTAACCTTTTGACAGTTTTAATAAAAGATTAAACAAATAATTACATAATTGTAACATAAATATTTAATTGAGGTAATAAACTAACTTTAAGTCCAATTTCATTCATATTCTCTCTCGTAATCTGTTTTCTGCCTACCCCAATGGGAAATAGGTGAGATATTATGTAGGTATGCAATGCAGCACTCTATTTAGGAATATTTCGAAAATTTAATATAAAATAACAGTAAAACGTAATACCACAGTTTTTGTTCTTATTTTGATCTTGTTGCATCATAGTGTGAGATTATTTCAAGACTAATATAAGTGAAGTATGTATATTTGTCAAAATATAAAAAAGAAACCAGGCAAGTGCGATTTGGAATCGCGCACCTAAGGTTCCATCCACAGATGTGATCAGTAAAAGAAAATTCTGATGGCGAAATCTAACATATAATAATACGATTGAGTTGAACATCTCTCATCATCATCATCACACGTCAAAAATAAAGAATAATATAATACCTTAGAATGGTCTGTCTCGTACTTATGCATTAGACGTGTATCTATACTACATACTTACATACATAGAATTTTCCTTTATTAACCTTTACTGTGGACGGAACCTTGGGTACATATATATACACATTAAATATAGTATAACATAGTATATATACCTACATTATTTTTTACTATATCAGGGTTGTAGAGATATGGTATTTTTATGCACTCATTGCATTCGGCGTTTTCCATATCTTTAGGCAGCTGTAAAGTTGTTACTTTATTTTGCTTATTACTTTATAGCTCATCATCATCATCAGCCCATTAACGTCCCCACTGCTGGGGCACGGGCCTTCCCTATGGATGGATAGGGAGATCGGGCCTTAAACCATCACGCGGGCCCAGTGCGGATTGATGGTTATTAACGACTGCTAATGCAGCCGGGACCAACGGCTTAACGTGCCTTCCGAAGCACGGAGGAGCTCGAGGTGAAAACTTTCTTTTTTTTGTGGTCACCCATCCTATGACCAGCCTTTGCGAAAGTTGCTTAACTTCAACAATCGCAGACCGAGCGCGTTAACCGCTGTGCCACCGAGCTCATCAAATAACTCTTATAGCTATAACTTTATAGCTATCACAAAAAATAATTAAAAAAAACTCAAACCAACTTCAAAATCTGTCAAATAAAAAGTAATAAATAATATTAAGTTAAATACCTACATTAAAATCAAAATTTTAAAGATTCTTTTTGTTTAAACTCGAGAGTGTGACTAATAATATAATTTAATACGCCCGTAACCAGGAACCTTCGTTAACAAAACACTGGAATATAACATACATACACATAAACAGCCTATATACGTCCCACTGTTGGGCACAGGCCTCCCCTTAGGGATGTGAAAAAATAATCGATTTTTATAATAATCGATTATTTCAAAAAAATAATCGATTTTTATTAATCGATTTATGGATCACTAATAATCGATTTTTGAAAAATCGATTTTTTTTTTTAGCAATTTCTTAACATACTTTCGATTTTTTAAGAGTACCTATTTAAGGTAACTGGTAACACAGTCTGAACTGAAGAATATCTGTGTGATGGCCGCTGGCGACGGCTGTGTGAAATAGCGCCATCTAGTATGTAGCGAGAAAATTATCAAGTCAGTCGGTGTGATGGCCGCTGGCGGCAGTAGGTACTGAACTGAATTGTTTTTCATTATTATTGGCCCCGATTCCTGCAGACATCTCTTAATTTTACTTTAAGTTATACCTGTCATTTTCTTATCCGCCGAAAAGGAAAGGGACGGATGATTGACAGCTCTTAATTTTAGGAAGAATGAGTAAATAAATGAATAACCCGGGCGAATTTTTAGACGGTTGTTTTAGATTTGTGCTTAAAATTGACGTTTGTTCCATAAATTTTATGCTTGTCGATTACCCGTCCCTTTCCTTTTCGGCGGATAAGAAAATGACAGATATAACTTAAAATAAAATTAGATGGCATTTACAGGAATTAGCACCATTGCGTGCACAAATAAGTACATGCTTCGTATGCTGTTCTGGGAGCAAATAAAAAACATAGAACACGTTCAGCTGCTTGTCTTCCCGGCATGTCGTAAAAAACCGACAGAGGGATTGTGTCCTCTAACATGATGGACTAATGTTATGGGCGATAGGCTGATCCCTTATCACCATAAGGTTCATCATATCCATCTTACGACATCGTATCAACAGTGGCTGCAAGTTGTCTTTGATTACTTGTGGCTCTGCCCACCCCATTAGGGATTACGGGCGTGAGTTTATGTATGTATGTATGTTCCTTTTCGGCGGATAAGAAAATGACAGATATAACCTAAAATAAAATTAGATGGTATTTACAGGAATTAGCACCATTATTATTGTAAAAAATTGATTTTTCGTACTTTTAAGCTGTTTAATTTTATCCCTTAAAAAATCGATTTTTATGAAATAATCGATTATTTTAGTAAAAACATCGATTTATTTTAAATCGATTATTTGCCAGCAATAAAAAATCGATTATTTAAAAATCGATTTTTCAAGCACCAAGTCACATCCCTACCTCCCCTCAATCAACCGGAGGGGGTATGGAGCACACTCCACCACGCTGCTCCACTGCGGGTTGGTGGAGGTGTTTTTACGGCTAATAGCCGGGACCAACAGCTTAACGTGCCCTCCGAAGCACGGAATCATCTTACTTTTTCGGACAATAAGGGAATATAACATGTCTTATAATTTGTTTAATGTGTGTAGTGCCCGACACACCCTTGACCGTTTTCCAATTTTCTTTATAACCATTAGTAGTCGAAACACAAGATTCCTAATTTTTTAATGTTTTTCAACCATAAGTTGAAAATTTCTAAATCAATTTTGATGAAACTTGCATTCTTTCCTATGTTGGACGATACATAATCCATAAACAAGCTTATTGCAATACGATTTGTAGTTACTAAGAAATGCATGGACAAACATACATCCATATATTTTGAATACATATGGGTCCAATTGATAACGTTTTTTTAAAGTCGATTAAAAAAAAGGTTTGTTTGTGGTCTACCTAGGTGAACTGACAAGGTGTACCAAAACCAACACAGGGTTTCCTTCAGTCCCTACCACATGGTCACAAGATATATAACCATATTCAAAATATAGACAAACCTACATTCACTCTTTGACAGTAATTTAAGTTTCTTGTAAGTAGACAAATGTTATTATACCTAGCATTCAATATTTTTTTTTCAGATAAACTAAATATTTCAAAGCTTCAATATCTCTATCTCTATATTAGGTACTTACTTAATAACTTGTTTGAATAATTTTGTTACCTAATTACTTATTTCTATAATTCTTAGTTAGATAGTTTAATATTTAACCATCATTATCACATATTTAGTTGACTTTTTCACGATTTTAGAAAAAGGTCACTCAGAATATTAAGAGAGTAACTGCTATAGCATAGAATAAGTAATAATACTATGGTCATAGGTTAACTTATGTGTGTATTATAATTTGTTACAGACCTACTTATTACTTACAGGTCATCTAATGAGTAATGTTACTGTTGTGCTACAACATGGGTTGCTGTCAAACCTGAATCACTCCGATTGTTATAATTCAAAAAGGATTCACTCTTATTATTATTATTTATTATCTACAGTTTTATGACTTCTCTGACCATCTAAATTTATCATAAGTTAACTAACTTACTTCATATAGGTACCTACCTACTTAAATATTCTAAAATATGAATAGTAATTACCTATCGCCTATTCTAGTCACACAGCATAAGTAGGGGCAATACAATTGATTTAAGTAGATACCTAGGTACCTATTCCTATTATTAAGTAAAGTTTTTTCCACGGCTGATGTCAAGCGGCTGGCTATTTTAGACATAAAAATCATTCGCTCGTTCGTAAAATGGATTTAACATAAAAAGATGTGCATTAGATATTAAGCTCGTTAAAACCTAAATACTTACCGGCACCGACGGCAGGTCGCAGCAGTCTCGTCATAGAGGCCCTGCTGTTCGTCGTCGAACGCGCCGGCGGAAGCATTGTAGAGCACGATGGAATCTCTACGCTTGAACGCTTCATCTGTAAACAAACCACTTCTATACTATTTGTGTTTAATCTAATACACAATAAAATAAGAATTATAGCTTTTAAGTAGATAGGTACTTACCTTTTAACGTTCTCACTTTCATTATGTGAAA